>NW_020954591.1:15868553-15881164 GCF_900497805.2 Vombatus ursinus | reverse complement strand
AGAGAGAGAGAGAGAGAGAGAGAGAGAGAGAGACAGAGAGACAGAGAGAGAGAGGGAGGATCACCCCCTCGCCACCACCAAACTTACAAGCATAAAAGAGGAAAATCAGATAACACAAGTATGCACACGGTGGATTAAGCACACCTGAGTGTTTCCTGCCCAGGGAGGAGGAGGTGGCTACCGGCTTCAGGTGCACAGACTGCCCGGCACCTGACCTCCTGCCTTCTCAGGACAGGGAAGGGTGCCTGGGCTGCGAGGCTGCAACTGTGAATTTCTCCAGTCCTAAAACTCCCCAAATCATCCCGGTCCCAAGGGCGGAAGGGACGGTGTAAACAGAAGGCCTCCGGCCTCCTTCCTTGGCCAAGGCCGGCTCTGTCCCCCCGGTGCCCCAATGGTAAGGCAGGCAAGCCACTTTTGTCGCAGAAGCAGGGGATGTCAGGACGACCCCGGCCCCCTTAAGCCAGAGACCCCGGGCGGCCGCCGGCCTAGCTCCTCCTCCTCCAGGATCCACACGGGCGAGGGTGGGGGAGGAGAGGGGAGGCTTCCCGCGTCCCCTCCGTCATCTACCTTGGTCGTGCGAATGTGCTCCATCCTGAGGCCGTTTCGGAAGGAAGGCCCCAGAGCCCGCCTCACGGGCGCACCACGAACCTGACAGAAAGGTAGCGGCCGACGTGCAAATCCCAGCGACCGCAGTTACGGCGCCCGGCACGGCGCGGCCCCGCCCACCAGCCGGCCCCCGAACTAGCCGACGCGCGCAGCCGCAGGCGCCCGTCTCCTACAAACACTCCGAAACCGAGGCACGAAAGAGAGAACGAGCCCCAGCTGACTGTCAAACAGAAGAGAGGGGTGCCAGCTGCGTTCTCTTCGCTGGGTCGCGTTCTTCACAGCGCCCCCTGTTGGTCGGAGGCAAAACAAGCTCACTTACTATTGACCGGAAACCTGACGGGACTTTTTAAAGAAGGAGGGGCGGGGGCGGGGTTGAATGCCATGATCTATGAGAACGCCTCTAAATTCTGGAACCCTTTTCCCTCAGGCCTATTGCTAAGAAATAAACCGTAAAAACTGTGGAATCATGCGGAAAAAATATATTACAGCACCTTTCAAAAATGTAAATCAGAATTTTAAAAAAATTTATATCTTTATTTGAATATTGTTTTAATATTTTAATTTATATTTTCAGTTGAAATATACA
Organism: Vombatus ursinus; assembly: GCF_900497805.2. Taxonomy (NCBI): domain Eukaryota; kingdom Metazoa; phylum Chordata; class Mammalia; order Diprotodontia; family Vombatidae; genus Vombatus; species Vombatus ursinus. Next base: position 15,879,972 of record NW_020954591.1, on the reverse strand, counting down.
AAAACTGCATCTCTAGTTTGATTTTAACTGAGGTCTTGTGAATTTATTTTTTTTAGTTATTCATTTGTTAACATTCTTTTTTATTTTCTGATTTTTAGTTCCAAATTCTCCCCCTCTCTCCAACTCTCCCCCGTACACTAAGAGGGCAAGCAGTGTGATATCAATAATGCATGTGAAATCATGCAAAACATATTTCCATATTAGTCATCACAAAAAAAGTCAGAAAAGTAAAGTAAGAAAATTATACTTCAGTTTTCATTCAGTTCATCAGTTTTCTCTCTGGAGATGGGTAGCATTTTATTCATCATGAGTTCTTTGTAATTGTTTTAGCTCATCATATTGGTCAAAGCAGCTAAATCTTTCACAGTTGATCATCCTTAAAATGTTGCTATTATTGTGTGTAATGACCTCCTGGTGCTGCTCACTTCACTTTACACCAGTTCTTATATGTCTTCCCAAGTTTTTCTGAAACCATCCCCCTCATCATTTCTTTTAGCATAATAGTACTCCATTACAATCATATGCCATGACTTAATCAGTCATTCCCCAATCGATGAGCATCCCCTCAATTTCCAATTTTTTATCACCACAAAAAGAGCTGCTATAAATATTTTTGCAAAGATAGGTCCTTTTTCTTTTCCTTTGATCTCTTTAGGGTACAAACCTAGTAGAGGTATTACTGGATCAAAGGTCACCGTTTTGTAGCCCTTTGGACATAGTTCCCAATTATTCTCCAGAATGGTTGGATCAATTCACAGCTCCACCAACAATTCATTAGTGTCCCAATTTTTCCCTCATCCCATCCAGGATTTGTCATTTCCAATAGGTATAAGGTGGTACCACAGGGTTGTTTTAATTATATTTCTCTAATCAATAATGATTTAGAGCATTTTTTCACGTGACTATAGAAAGCTTTGGTATCTTCTGAAAACTGCCTGTTCATATCCTTTGACCATTTGTCAATTTGGGAATCTTGTAAATTTGTTAAAGAAAAATTAATTCAAAAAATACAAATTATGCAAATAGTAAGTTGAATGAAATTGTAACCAATATAAAATAAAAGAAAATAGGCTAATTAAAAGCACTGAACAATTTCCCAATAGTAATCTTGATGACTCTCCTTTTTCAATCCAAGATATACATATTCAAAGACCAGCCCAAGAGTGAGTCATCCAAATGTATATCATGGGATAGGGATTAGACCTATGATTTTATTAACATAGTACACTCTCAGATCAAGTAGCTCCTCCTTCCTTGCCTATTGAGAAGGCAACAAAAAACAAAACCTATTACAAATATATTTACTCATGCAAAACAAATTCCCATATTAGTCACATCCAAAAACAATATATGCTTCAATCTTTACTCTGAGTCCATCAGTTGTCTTTCCGGAGGGTTTCATCATGAGTCTTTTGGTTGGTCATTATGTTTTAACTTTGTGAACTTCTGCATCTTTTGTTTGATCATGAACTCTTCTATTATCTATAAATTTGACAGGTAATTTCTTCCTTGTTCCACTAATTTAATTATGATGTCCCTCCCCCTTTACGTCTGAATCTTGTACCAACTTACCTCATTTAATACTAACAAAAACCCTATGAGGTGGGTACTATTATTACATTTTACAGATGAGGAATTTGAGGCACAGAGAAACTAAGTGACTTGCCCAGGGTCAAGCAGCTAGTGTCTGAGACAAGCTTCAAACTCAGGTCCTCCAAATTGCAAATCCACTTTACTATCTACCTGCCATCTAGTGGGGCAGCTAGGTGATGAAGTGGATAGTGTGGTGGACCTGGGGTCAGGAAGACTCATCTTCCTGATTTCAAATCTGACCTCAGACACTTTCCTAGCTGTGTGACCCCGAGCAAGTTATTTAGCCCTGTTTTCCTCAGTTTCCTCATTTGTAAAATAAGCTGGAGAAGGAAATGGCAAACCTCTCCAGTACTTTGCCAAGAAAACCCCAAACAGGGTCGAGGTAAGTTGGGCAACAATTGAAAGGCATGGACAACAGTGCCATCTAGCTGCTTATTTATGAATGTTCTCTTGGTGATTTGTTTTTTTTGTGCAAGGGTAGGGTCAAAAGTACCACACCCTCTTTTAACTTTTAAACTTCAACTTGTTGAGAACCTATCTCAATCAATCCCTTAGTCTTAAACTAAGTGCTAAAAGGCCTTTGAATTGGAATGGAATTTGGATAGGCCAAGAATCAGTGTCTATACTCCAGGGATTGTCTATAAATTATCAACTGAGTTGGGAAGAGATTCTAAAAATTGGAGCAAAGTGATGCTATAGCTGAACTATTCCCTCTTCCCCCACCCCCAAGGTACTGCCTTCCCCTTCCCCAAAGCTTTGTCCTCAGCCAGATCTCCTGCTCCATTACCACTGCCACCACTATCCCTGTCCCTTTGGCCAGAGAGGGACCTTCAGAATTCCCATGGGTCTCAAAGATTTTGGACTTCCTATCCTCTTCTTAGCATTGTTCCTGAGTGACAGCATGGTCTAGCATCAGTGTCTACCACTGCAAGCCTGGAACAGATGGATTGGATGAAGATTTATCATCCTTAAGGGGAACTTCTAGAGCATCCACAAATGGGAGAAAAGGCCTTTCAGCAACTGGGAACTGAGTTATCCCTTCTCTTAGCTTGAGTTCACTTTTCACCCTGGACTCTGTGTATTTTTGTGTTAGAGTTTGTCTCAGACGTTGTGTGTGAGTGTATCAGCTGATCCTATTGCACCACTTTAGTAAATACCCCTTTCTAAAAGCTACTTTTGGTTGATAATCTGGAGGGAAACATGCCTGAACCCTGAGGGAGAGTTGTAGCTATTATAGGACTTATCTGTGAGAATGGGAGTCGGGGTGGGAATTCTTGGATCCTCAGAGTTATATGGGGTACATTAGTAACAATACACTCCAAATTGATTTTTTCCCCCCATACCTTTGGTATCTTAACTTTTAGCCTTCTGCTGCCTACCTCCCCTGGAACAGGGAAGGGGTTCCTCCCCTGTGTTCCCAGATTATCTTCATCCTACAGATGTGCTGCATCCCAAATCCTAGAGTCATGGCCTCACTTCTTAAGAACTTCCTTTTTAAGAACTGATCCCTCAGTTCTTAAGCTCATCCCACCCCCACTGGCCTAAATTTATACCTAGTCTAATGTCCCATTATTGCTTACTCTATTGTCATTTCTATTCTTAATGTAGCATCCCAGGGACTAGGTTGCCCAGGGTAGACTTTTGCAAGAGAATTCACTCCTTTCCCTGGCCTATAACAGAAAGTTACAGGCAGATGTCTTTTCTCCTTCGCCTTTTTCTCTTTGGCCCTGGGTCAGAAGACAGACCAGAATGTAGCAAAACGGACATGTGTTCCAGAAGGGGTATTCGTGTACACAGCTTCTTTTCTCTCAAGGAGGTGATAATAATGGCTGTCCTCTTAACAAGGAACTAATGCTCAGAACCCCCTGGCTTTCTTTAAGACTCAGTTCACCTCCTTCAGGAGACCTTTCCTGTCCTTTCCTTCCCTCCCCGATCAAGTTGCTGGTACTATCCCCTAAAGTTGCCTTCCATCTACTCTGTATTTATCTTGCATGTACTGATTTATATATGTTGTATCCTCTATTAGAATATAAACTTCTTGAGAGCAGGGACTGTTTTTGCTTTTTCTTTGTTTCTCAAGTGCTTGATGATTGATTGATAGTGAGCTCATTAGCAATTGGAGGGATAAAGAAAGACTTTTTGTAGAAAGTGACTTTGAACTGAGTTTAGGGAAGGAAGTAAGGAATTCAGTGAATCAGAGGTAAGCGGGAATTCATTCCAAACATGGGAGACAACCAGGGCTGTTCTTTTCACGGCAATGGGAGATGAATTGCCATGTGGGAGAAACAGTAGTGTCATTTTTCAGTTGTGTAAGACTCTTTGTGAAGATATTGGAGTGGTTAGTCATTTCCTTCTCCAGCTCATTTTACAGATAAGGAAACTGAGGCAAACAGGGTTAAATGACTTGCCCAGAGTCACGCAGCTAGTGTCTGAAGCAAGATTGGAACTCAGGAAGATGAGTCTTCCTGACCTCAGGTCCAGCACTCTATCCACTTTGCCACCTAGCTGCTTGGTGAAAAACAGAGAGAAGGTCTTTTTTGGCTGAATGGTTGTTGTTTGTCCTTCTTTCTCAAAGAGGACCATGACATCAGGCAGGTGATGCCATGACTGGCAAGTGAATTGGGTTTAAGTGAAGCAGAGCTGTGCAAAGTCACCAGCCTCACTTTCTTCTCTCCAGCCATTTGGGTCCAGTGACAAGATATAGTTCAGCAAGATTGGAGATGGCCCTGGATGCAGTAGAAGACCTTGGACTTTTTAAGCTAAGGTCTTTCCCAAGTCTCAGTTTGACTGAGGCAGCGCCCATTCAGTGATTAAGGCTAGGTAAGAAATGAGCCAAGGAATGGCCCCTTATGCCTAATTAAAAAAAAAACTATCTGGGAGGGGAAGACCCTGAGGGTTTCTGGCCAAAACAGAAGCAATTACTATTTACATTCACTCTGGGTCAATCAGGGCCCAAAAAATGACCAAGTGGGGCTTGGCCTGGGACCTATTCCTGGCCAATCAATAAGAGCCAGAGTGAATTAGGTTTAAGGCATGGTCTTTAAGGAAGAATTCTAGCCCTTTAACCTCAAGATATCTTGCTATGTTTCATCCATCAAAATTTACATTCTTTGGACAGAGCACCAGCAGGAAATGGTATTATACCCTAAGTGGATAGAAGGAAGAGAAGGGGAAGGGGAAGGAGAAGGAGAAGGAGAAGCTGGAGGGAAAGGGGAAGGTGGGAGGTGGGAGGTGGGAGGGGAGGAGGAAAGAAGGAAGAGCTGTGTTGCCCAACTGGAACTGGCCAGTTGGGTCCCCAGTGGGACAGCTTGGACTACTCACAGGTTGTTGTTTGCCCTTCATTCTTAAAAAGGACCATGACATCAGGAAGATGATGTTATGACATGCAAGTGAATTGGATTTAAATGAGGGAGGGCTGTACAAAGTCACCAGCCTCACTTTCTCCTCTGGAGCCATCTGGATCCAGTGGAAAGACATAGATCAGGACAACTAGAGATGGCGCTGGGGCTGGATGGTAAAGTACAGCAAAGGAAGCAATGTATAATCAGGCTGGACAGATAGGTTGGGGTCAGATTGTGAAGGGCTTTAAAAACTAAACGTAAGAGTTTATATTTTATCCTAGAGCTAATAGGGACCACTTAAGTTTATTGAGTAGGGGAAATACATTATTAGTTCTGCACTTAAGGATGATCACTGGCATCTGTGGGAAAGAGGGACTGGTTGGGGAGAGACTTGAGGCAGGGATAGCAATTAGGCCATTGTTGCAATCATTTAGCTGAGTGGTGATAAGGGCCTGAACTAACTTGGTGCTTATGAGAGTGGAGAGAAGAGGTCAGATGTGAGAAATGCTGTAAAGGTAGAAATGGAAAGATCAAGCAACTCAATGGATATGTGAGATACGGGAGATTAAGAAGCACTTTCAACAGAAATAGTGAAGTTTAGAAGAAAGGTTGGTTTGGGGGGAAATAGAATGACTGCTATTTGGGACTTGAATTTGAGATGCCTATAAGGATATCCAAGTTCAAAATGTCTAACAGGCAGTGGGTAATGTAGGACTAGAGATCCGGAGACTGTCCAGGGCTAGATCAGGGTGTTATCTGCACGGATACTAAGCACACTTGAGCAAGAAGCTCAGTCTCCCAAATCTGGGCATTTTCAATAGCTGCTCTCCAGGCACTTTTCTACTTGATTTTGTCTATTAGTTTGTAAGCTTCTTTCAAGTCCCAGCTAAAATCCCATTTTCTACAGGTTGGCTTTCCTCTGTTGATTATCTCCAATTTATCTTGTTTGTATCTTTGGTATATATAGTTGTTTATACATTGTCTCCTCCATTAGACTGGGAGCACTAATAAAGCAGAGAATTTGATTTTGTTTTTGCCTTTCTTTGTATCCCCAGCACTTAGCAAGTGCCTGGCACATGATAAGTGCTTAATATTTTTGACTGAGAATTTTTTTTTTCTGGCTGTCCCCCAGGCATGGAACTCTCTCCTTCCTCCCCCGCCAATGGCCTCCTTGGCTTCCTGTTAAGTGTAAACTAAAAGCTCATCTTTTGCTGGAAGTCTTTTTAATTCTAACACCTCCCTCCTTTTATTTCCTATTCCTGTGCTTTGAATTAAGGATTATGGAGCACATTTCAATCATTTCAGCATTGTCAAAAGGAGGATTGAAGAGGATCTGATCAATAATGGAGGCCACGACGTATATGGTAGTAACTGAGTTACAATTGCTTTGCTCCTTAAAATCTTGGCAACTGTGGCAAAGGTTCATTTATACGAGTTTTGACTCACTTTGTTCCCCCCTCCTTTTTTTGTTTTGTTTTAATAGGGACTAATGTGGCAGACCCCCACTAATTTGTCACTGTGCTTGGTGTTGTACATAGCTTGTGGTCTCGCCCATTAGACTGTGAGTTCCTTGAGGCCAGGGACCGTCTCTTGCCTCTTTTTGTATCCCCAGCGTTTAGCATAATGTCTAGCACACAGTAGGCGCTTAACAAACGTGGATTAATGGTTGATAGACCAAACCGCTCTGGGCCACAGCTATCTCATTTGTAAAATGAGGTTTGAGTCAGTAACATCTAAAGTTCCTTCTTGTCTCCAAACAGGAATAAATTAAATTAAGGCGGGGCCAGGGCTTCTGATCCAGACGGGCGCCTGTCCCTTTAAGGCGCGCGCTGCTGACGTCCCGGCTTCCATCCCGTGGTGCGCCGCGGCGGCTCGGCCGGCTCCCGCGCGGCGGCGTGCGCGGCCCAGGGGTTGCGGCTGCTCCTTCGCTCTTCTTTCCCGCCCCCTTGTAGAGACTGAAGTGGCCGCCGGCGCTCTTCGAAGTTCCCGCCCGCCCGCCAGCCCGGCCGGCCACTGAGGGGGGATGCTGCGGGTTGCCCGGCGGCGCTGAGACGAGAGACGAGGCCAAGGCCGCGGCTGGCCGGCTTCAGCCATGTCCACGGGCTTCTCCTTCGGGACAGGGACGCTGGGCTCCATGGCGACCGCCACGGCGGGCACCGGGACCACGGGAGGAGGGTTCTCCTTCGGGACGGGCACTTCCAGGTAAGCCGTCTCCTCCCCCCGCAGCCGCGCGCCCCGGGCTCGCTTGGGCCTCGGCCCCGCTCGGCTCGGGCTCGGATGCGAGAGGCTCCCCGGACGGACGGCCTCAGCACATGCTCAGTCCTGCGGCCTGACGTCCGGCTCTTCCCTCGTCCCTCCTCCGAGGGCGGAGCTGCGCCCCTCCCCCACCCCGCTCCGGAGGCCGCGCGTTTGTTTCCCCGCACGGCCCTGTTTTGCCGGGGGGGGGGGGGGGGAGCTTCGCCCTTTTCACTCGGCCCTCTTTTTCATCTTGGGCTCTGGCGGGGTGGGGAGGGGGGTTCTGGGTGAGACATCTGGGGACTACCGTGGGGTTGCAGGCGTTGCTTTTATGGTCTTGGGGGGCGTGGAGGCGAAGGAAGGAAGCCTAGTGATGGGGACTAGGGGACGAAGAAGAGAAGAGGGCCTGATGATGGTAGGGACTGGGAAGGAGTACCCGATGAGAGTGGCAGCTCTTTGTATTTGCCCTTCTTTGTAACCCCTGCGTTTGTGTAACATTTAGTGCAGTGCTTGGTACAAAGTAAGCACTTAATAAGCACCCACAGTGTGACAGGCACTGTATTCAGCGCTGGGGATACAAAGCAAGGGGGGGAAATGGTCCCAAAAGACACATTATGATGGTAGCAGCTACTGGTGCTTTGTTCATAGAGGTTAGGGCAAGGATTCTTAACCGTTTTTGTGCAGTTTGACAATCTGGTGAAATCTATGGATTTCTTCTCAGAATGATTTTAGATGTATAAAGTAAAATACACAGGAGTAAATTTTTTCCACTAACCAAGTTAACTTACTCTCTAAAATCTATCCCCAGATCCCAGATGAAGAACCTCTTCACTAGCAGATTTGCTTAGGAGTAGTAGGGATTTGAATCCAAATTCTTTGGTTCCTTATCAGATTCTAAAATTCTTAAATTTTTTTTTTTTTTTTGGCTAGGCAATTGGATTTAAGTGACTTGCCCAGGGTCACACAGCTAGTAAGTGTTATGTGTCTGAGGCTAGATTTGAACTCAGGTCCTCCTGACTTCAGGGCCAGTGCGTATCCACTTCGCCACCTAGTTGCCCCTAAAATTCTTAATATTAATGAAGCCATCCTTTTAGTGGGCTTCATCGATGACTTACAGGATGTGGGAGCCTGGATTTTTTATTTGTACAGTAATATCTAAATTCCTTTCAAATTTGATAGGTATGGAGAAGGCAGTGATATGCATAGAGAACTTCAAGCTTTGGAACCTTGAATACCTGAGTGCAAGACCTACTGCTGACGCAAACTTGTTGTCTAAAAAAGTCACTTAATAGCTCAGTGTCCTAGGCAGCTTTCCAGGAGTATACATTTAAGGGAAAGGGCTGAGTTTCCTATGCCAGTGAAATTGTAGTTCCAGTCCCTACTCCTATGTTAGGTATAAGACAAAAAATACAAAGGTATAATAATAATAATAATAATGATAGCTGTCGATTGTATGTCATCTACTTTGGGCCAGGCACTGTGCTAAGCACTTTACAATTATTACCTTGTTTGATCCCCACAACAACCTTGAGAGGTAGATGTTATTATTATCTCCATTTTCAGATCAGGAAACTGAGGCGAGTAGAGGCTAAGTGACTTGCCCAGGATTTCACAGCTAGTAAGTGTCTGAGGCCAGATTTGAACTTGTGTTCCTGACTCTAGGCTCAGTGCTCTATTTGCTGCTCTGCTCTAGCTGGGCGGATGAATAAATTGTTCAGTATTTATCATTAATGTTTTGCATGGATAGAGCAATATTAATAAATTCTATAGCATTTGGTATTTGTGATGCTTCTTTGTGTTTTTTTATGTTGTTGCTTTATGATATGTCACCAGTGTTCTTCCACTCCGGCTCAAATCTTGGACCTTGGAGTCATCTTTCACTCCCTAGTCTTTTACATCCAATCCATGATTTCCTCCCCCTCCCCCCCCAGATCCCATGCCATACCTTATATATGTGTCTTGTATGTCAGTTATATTCTCCTTTATATTACATTTATTTGTTCAGGTGTCTTATATGCCCTGTTAGATTGTAGTTAGCTCCTTGGGGGCCAGAGACTTAATACCATTTCTTCCATAAAGTCTTACCTGATCTACCAGCTAGAAATAACTCCTTCATTCCCAGCTTCCTTTCTCTCAGATCTTTACTATGTACAGAGATTTCATAGAATATTAGAGCAGGAAGGGAGCTTAGTAATCTAGTCTTTTCCCACACTTCTCCATAAGAAAATAGGCTCACTGAGGTTAAGTGACTTTCCCAAAGAGGTCACATGGCCAGCAAGTACAGAACAGGTATCCACACACTGTAGTGCTGTATCCATTTGGTCCCTTTATTACATTCTAACTTGTTTTAGAATTATCCTCCAAGATCAAAATCTTAAGAGGGCATAGACTCATCTTTTTCTTCCTTGTATCTTTAATATCTACTACCATTACTGTTCTGCACTTTGTTGTTTAGTTGTTTTTAGTCATGTCTGACTCTTTGTGACCCCATTTGGGTTTTTCTTGGCAAAGACACTGGAGTGGTTTGCCATTTCTTTCTCCAGCTCATTTTACAGATGAGGAAACTGAGGCCAACAAGGTTAGGTAACTTGCCCAGGGTTAAGAAACTCTGGCCTAGAGCACTGAGGGGCCAAATGATTTATCAAAGGTCACACAGCCACAGAAGTCGGAGGCAGCACGTGAACTCAGGTCTTCATGACTCCTTGACTTACTCTGTCACTGCCTCTCCAATTATATCTGTGATGCCATATATTTAATATTTTTGTTCAATGAGTTCTGGTTGCTACAGATAGAAAGCCAGAAAAGGTCTATAAATAGTCAACTAAAATCAAGATGATTGGCCCTAAAGTTAGAATTCTGAAACCTAAGAAGATGTTGATAGAGAGGGCTATTGTTAAAGTATATAAAATAAAAAAGAATATATGTACATTGGATGAACACTGATATTTATGAAATTAAGTATTTTGGAGAGCTTGGGAAGATGAGAAGAAAGAAATACTGTGTTTGTATGTGGCTGACTTCCATGGGGGACCAACTTGCCCTTAATTGTAGCTTTCCTTACCACCCCATCCCTTGGTATATAATACATAAATGGAGAAATATTAGAGCCATATTTGAAGGAAACTGATTTAGTGCTATATTATTTTAGTAAGTAATGAATTTTTGCAACTGAAGAGATAGTGTATACATAATGAAATGTCAATAAATATGTGTTCTCATCAATGTGAATCCTCCAGTAGTGGGAATCATAACTTATCCACGCTTAATCCTGTGTGATTCTTGTTCACATCGTCCCATAAATTCTTCATAACCCACCCAGTTTGGGGCTTTCTTGACTTTAGGTCCCTTGACATTATGTAGCTGCCAAGTGTAGCAGGAGGGGACTGATGGACAGCAGATACCTTGTATATCATTAAACAAAATTGGGGATGTAGAAGATTTTGGATATCAACAGCAAGGGCAATCATACTTTCCCACAAAACATCCTTTGGTAACCATTGTGCTAGATAGATGTAGTCTAATTTAGTGGAATCTAGCATAGCATTTTTATTGTTGGTAATGATGTAATACAGTGGAAAGAACATTAGATTTGGAGACAGAACCTCTGTTCATATCTTGCCTCATTTACTTTCTGCCTCCATTTGTGACCCTGGGCAAGTCCTCTCAGGTTCTCAGTTTCCTCCAAAAGTAAATGTTATCCCTATAGCACCTCTGGGAAATTAGTAAGAAATATTTTCTTGATGATGATTCATTTCTTTGGTGATGTTTTAAACTCTGGCTAGGCACAGCCTTGCATACCTCAATTAAGCAAGTACGTATTTATTAAGAACCTACTAAGTATAGAAGAATTCTTGGAACTTAGGGGGTAAGGAGATGAATGAGGCAAGGTCTCTCCCAGTTTACAATCTAGCAAGAAAAGTGACTGACAGACATTGTAAATTGGCCATATTCACAAACCTAATAGAGCACTAGTGCAGTATTTTCTACTATACCATGTTGTCCTTGAGTCTTAAATTATCTCATGGCAGATGTCCATGAACTTTTTTTTTTTGTATGAACTTGTTTTTAAAGATATTTTGATAATTGTTTTTTGGTATAGTTGATTTCCTTTATAATTCTCTGTGTTTTATTTTGTGCATTTAAAAACATTCAGTTTTCTGTTTATAATCTTCATGTGATTGCCAACATAGTTCATCTCTCTCTCACACACACACACACACACACACACACACACACACACACACACACAC
>NW_020954591.1:15824309-15868543 GCF_900497805.2 Vombatus ursinus | reverse complement strand
CACACACACACACACACACACACACACACACACACACACACACACACACACAAATCTCTGTTCTCTGTTTTAAGGGGTGTTGAGAAATTCTCACTACAGAATCACCTTGAATTCACTTTAGTTTAAAAAATAAATATGCTGTAGAGAATATATCTGTGGGCAGTTAGACAATATGCCATTCCAAAAATTTGGAAATTACTTATATTTTCAGATGAAGGAAAAATCATTTCCCTAATTTCTTGAAATTTTACTAATCTTCTTAAATGTCTGTTTACTAAAGACCTAGCTCTGAATCCGTGAAATTGACAGACCTCAGAGGTTATCACTAACCAGAAATATAAATCCCTTTTTTGCCACGTCATCTAGCCTTTGCTTGAAAATTACTAACAAAGGGGAAGAATAGTTTCATATAAAGGTAGCCCATTCCATTTTTTTCAGCTGCTCTAATCTTAGGAAGTTCTTCCTTATATTGAGCCAAAATCTTCCTTCCTTTAACTTACAGGTACTGATGCCAGTTCTGTTCCTGAGGCCAAGCCATATAATCTCTCTTCCTCTGAAGAATCCTTTAGATATTTGAAGACATCGATCATGTCCCCTTTGAATCTCTTTTTCAGACTGAATATCTAAACAAATGATATGATTTCAAGTAGTTTTACCCGCTTTTTCTCCTAACTCTGGTTACTCTAGCTTAACATACTTTATATGATGTGCTCAGAGCTAGGCATCATATTCTAGATGTGATCTGACTAGAGTAGAGAATGGCAGCATTATAACCATTCTTCTGTCAGTAAACTGTTTTATATACCTCCCAACTAGGTTGTAAATTCCTTGACAGCTGGAATTATTATACTTGCTTTCTCCCAAGGCTTTCCACTGTGCCATCTTTGTGATACTTCCTTAACAAAGGACCGATTGTGCCTAATATCAAATACCCTGAAGAATATGCCTCAGAATCTGTTCTCTGAGAAGGTAAATATAAAGAAGCACATTAGTGATTAGAAAGATAGCTGAGTTTGGAAGTTTGACCTTGTTTCTAATTCCATCTTTATTTACCTGACCTCGGACCTGTCAGTAACATCTAACAGACAACTCCTATGTCCAGGGACTGTGCTAAGTGTTAGCCTAGCGATGCAAAGAAAGTCCTAACCCTCAAGGAGCTTACAATTTAATGCCTCTGAGTTTGTTTCCCCATCCGTAGAATAACGGGAGGTTTTTAAGGTCCTTTCCAGCCTTACATCTGAGCTGAAGGCATAGTAGGGAAACTGATTCTAGGATTGCTTCATTATTATAATAGTTCACTTTTTCATAGTGCTTTAAAGTTTGCAAATCACTTTACCTACTTTATCTTAGTCACACGTGCTGCTGAGAAAATGGAAAGAGATGAGCAGGACTGATTGGATTAAATGAAGTTGCATTTAATGTTTCTGGCCTATATGCCCCATTTTTCCCCTGCTGCTGCTACAAGCCCTTCTTTCCAGTCCCTCAGTGGATTGCCCTCTCCACCTATAAAGCTCTGAGACTTTAAAATCTCAGTAAGAGTATTTTAATAGCTGTGATTAGTGTTTGCCTGTACCTTGTCTGTCTAAAACAAATGGCAAAGTTTACCTGTTTAGCTCTTTGCTTGCAAAGAAGAGGACTGCTATTCATAATCATAATAGCCTGATAGAATGATTACATTTGAACCTTCATTCTTAGGATAGGAGAAATAACTATCAATGAGTTTCAGTCTTGTTAGGGCTGCTTAATTTCAATTAGTGGTTCATAGGGACTTGCAAAAGGAGTGTAGAGGTGATATGGCTCTTCTGTCTACTTTCCTTGTCATTTAGTAGCAAATGTTTTCTAAATGGATACTTTTGTGGTAAGCCATCTGCCATACCAGAGAAATGAAAGACCAGCTATTCACAAAAATTAGGAATCTGGAGCTGGGTTTATTGAAGGATATTTAGGGTTCCATCATTCTTTTCCTCTTTGGTGTTCCCAGGTTTTAGGCTAACTGCTGACCCAGTTCCCTTGAAGCACAGCACATGGCCCTAGCTCATAGGATGAAAGCAGCAAAATGGCTTTTCATCTTTCTCCTCATATATAGAAAAAAATTTCCTCCGTGACTCAGGCAGTTGTTATATTGATTTTTTTTTCCAGTTCCAAAATCTATACCTTATGTAGGGTTCAGAGGTCACATTTTGGCTTATAAATCCAGGGGCATTGAGAAGAAATGTTTTATTTGGACATTTACAAGAAAAGGTATTAAAATCATCTAATACAAGTAATTTCTAATTATATTTAAAGTAACAACATCTAAAAGAAATACAGAAGTTTGTTGATTCAAGATCTTTACTAAGTTTCTCTATCTACTTTAACATTTCCATACTGAGTAGATTTTGGACAGAAAACAGGTCCTTTTCTTATCCCTCATTTAAAAAAAAATTATTTCAGCAGGAATAAATAAAAGCACTATTAATTTCCAGAAAGTTAAAAGGATGTATTTACGTATGTATAATTATATTCATGTAAATCAACATAATTTCAGCCTAACATAGATGTCAAGTTCTGATGCCCCTATTTTATCTTTTAAAAGCAAGTCAAGAAGTAGACTTGTAAATCTTTGTTCTTTCTTGGAAGAAATTGTCCTTCTCACCCTACACTCCACCCCCCCTCCCAGCAGATATATTCAAATCCCTTTCTTGGAAGGAAGGGGGAAAAGTGTTAATAGAGAGTAGTTTCAATAAACAAAGAAGGTTTTAAAATCTGTATCTATAATACACTTGAATTTGTAATAAACTTGGGACTACTTGAGAAGGCAAAATGTGTAGCTGTATATTAACTTAATAACATTTAGTAGTAACACAAATAATATTTTGAGGAGAACTTATTCCCTCTATATGCACGATCACAGAACTTAATCCTATATACAAGGTCACAGCCGGAAACAAAGGCTTCATCATAGCAGAGCAGGGCACTGGAAATTTAGCAAACAATAAGATTTATGTGTAATTAAAAGGGTAGCTATCTGACTAGTGATTTGTAGGGAGAGTGCTCATTTGCATTATTTTCAGATAGGAAGTAGTATCTATGTGTATACATCTATGTATAGACACACATGAGAAGGCAGCTATAGGCTATTGAAGTAAGATTTTTAGTACAGTGGCCCCTTGAACAATGAGACCCTATCTGTCAGTTTCCTGATCAGCATATTTGCCTTTGTCACTGGTTCTCATAAAATAATTTCTGAGCTTTGAGACATGTGGGAACAAGCTTTTATTCATTACTGGGAAATACAATTTTTCACATTATAGTGCCAAGCATTTTAATATGGATCAAGAAAACATAAAACAAGGATAGAAGTAGCTAGGTGGTGGCTTGGATAAAATGCTAGATTTGAAATCAAGAAGACCTGAATTCAAATCTTGCTGAAGATATCTATTAGATGTGTGACCCTGGGCCAACAGTAGGTCTCAGCCTAAGCCTCACTAGGTCATTGTTTGGGTTCTGATGGCTCGGAGTGATTGTAAATCGAAGTTGTTTCTGTTTTGGCCAGAAACCCTAAGAGTCTTCCCCTTCCAGATTGAGATCGATTTTTTTTTTTTTTTGGACTAGGTAAAAGAGGCCATTCTCTGCCTCATTTCTTACCTAGCCTTAATCACTGAATGGGTGTTGCCTCAGGCAAACTGAGACCTGGGGAAAGACCTTAGCTTAAAAAGGCCAAGGTACCCCGCTGCATCGCGGTTTGTTCTGACCTATGTCTTGCCACTGGACCCAGCTGACTCTAGAGGAGAGAGTGAGGCTGAGAACTTTGCACAGCTCTGCCTCACTTAAATCCAATTCACTTGCAAGTGAATCACCTTCCTAATGTCATGATCCTCTTCAAGAAGGAAGGACAAATAACAGCCCTGGGCAAATCACTTAACCTTTTCCAAACTCAGTTTGACCTCAGTTTTCTTATCTGTAAAATGAGAATCATTAATAGCACCTACTTTATGGGGTTATTGTGAGTTTCAAATAAGATGATATATGTAAAGTATTATATACATGCTAAATGTTTTTAATAACTATATAAGGACCCTGATAAATAATATTACTGCATAAATTTTCCCTCTACACTTTTTAGTAAACCCCCCCCCCAAAAAAAAGCATGTGTTGGTAGATTATAGGAATGAGTATGATTATATAGCAATAGACAGAGAAGACAGTGTAGAAATTTGTTACTGGCTGATCCTTACAGCCATTTTCTTTGTTTTTAATATAATGAAAGTTGACAAATTGGATGGAAGAACTAAGAAAATAGTTTGATAAATATATACATGAGCAGTTCACACATCTTCAGAAAGAAATTAATTCACAGAATTATCCTGTGGGCTGTTAAAAATGTGATTTTTCAAAAATCAGAAAAAGAATTAGATACAAGAAGAGTATTATGTGATGGGCACTTTTGTGATAACGTCCTTTAAAATCTGAATTCTTAATTACTGGAGACATTTTCTTTTATTGGATATAACATTATATTCTTACTACCCTTCCCTCCATTGATTATATATATCTCAGATTCATTCCTTCTTTTCCTTTACTACTGTTAGTAACCTAATTCAGGGTATTTTCAGCCCTTTCATTTGGACCACTTCAGTATTCCAATAAGTGGTTTCCCTGCTTCCCTTCTTATCCTGTTCTTGCTGATATTATAGCTGTCGATGTAATCTTTCTTCAACCTGTTCTTCACACATCTGCCAAAATAATTTTACAAATGCATAGCATTGACCATATCAGTACTGTGCTTTAAAACCTTTGATGACTCCCCCATTACTTATTGGATTAAATTGTCTACATCCACCTAGCCTGGTATTTATTACTTGGTGACAATGAGTTTTGTGGGAAAATATAATTGCCTTTGTATCCAAAAATCTTTTCCAGTCTTGTCTTATGCTGTTTCTTTTCACATATGCACACATTTCAGTCAAACTAGATTACCCGCTATGCCAAGCTCTGTGCATTTTGCTCATACCACCTGTGGCTGTATTACACTGTTCTTCCCAACCCCAGTCCCTATCCTTAAAATTTAGCTCAGTCTCCCTTGTTGTTTTCCTGACCTGAGATCCCTTTTTGGATCATTTATGAAACTGTAGCTTGCCTGTACACTGCCTGTCATCCCATTTGATCAATGCAGAGACTTTCTGGTGAGGAAACTCCCTTTATTTTTGCAACTTGGCAAATGTTTAATTTATAATCTTAGAGAGTTGCTTAGGGTCCTTAAAGATTAAGTGACTTGTCCACGGTTACCCAGCTAATACGTGGCAGGAACTGGACTTTGAACTCAGCTTTCAGGCACTGAAGCCAGCCCTCTATCCACTAGGTGCATGTGGCCTGCAAAATTTGCAGGTACATCTGAATAAGATTAAAATGTAATTGAAAAATGTTTAACAAACTAAAAATACAGTAGAACATCGACATTGTGAATTTGTAGTTTTCTATGTCAATAAGCTTCCTGTAAAGATAGGTTTTTATTTTAATTTGACACCACCACACTACACTGTGCCACTGTGCTCCTATACGTTTATCATAGCCTAATTCATGTTTTATTTTTGTCATTGTCTGATGGTCCCAGCTAGATTGTGGGAGGAAAACTAAATTAGTTCTTTAAAGACTAGACTATGTCTTAATTCATCTTTGTGTCTTCCACCATTTAAGAGTGGTATGGATGTAATAGGTACTAGATAAATGTTTGTCAGATTGAATTGTTTGTTAACATAATCCTGGGAGCAAATCTGCGTCATGGAGATGTACATACATGAGTATTTTTCTCTGTGTATATTTTAAAAGACAAGACAGGTATATTTTTAAACTACTTCATTAAAACTGGATTCATTGGTAGTTGTTCTTTAGGAATTTATATTTAAGGTTAAAAGTTGTATATGATATGCCAAAATGAAAGAAGACATTGGAAATTATAAAGCTCACTTTCCCTTTCATTTGTGATAGTCTGTTATTCTGTTCTGTTGTATTGACGAATCACCTTTGTTTTTTGGTTTGTTTTTGTGTTTTTTATTCAGTAATACCACCTCATCAGTAGGACTCAATTTTGGATCTCTTGGAAGCACAACAAATCCAACAACTACAACTGCTACTTCTGTGGGTTTTGGAACTGGACCTTTTGGTTCAAAATCTACTACAGGGTTCACTTTAGGAGGCACTAATACAGGTAGGGAATAATTAATTTTTAACTATATATTGGATACAAATTTAGAAATTAAATTTCCAGCCTTTATGCATGCCAGTTCTGAGCCCCTTTCCCAGTTCTGTAGTATGTGTTTCTGTTTACAGGTTTTGTGGTTGTTTAATGATTGCTCCTACATGCTTCAACAAGAGGTATATTGGGGGAGTGGTATTAATAGGTTCTGGGGTTTGGGAGGGGTTGAAGTAAGAAAAGAGGAGGGGAAAAGAATCTAGTTTGTCAGCCTAGACCTGCTGAAAAGATCCAAGTGTACATGAATGCTGTCATAACAGTTAGTAGGTTGTTGGAGTTAGAACCCAAGATTAGACAATTTAGCTCTAAATTAAGGTGAAGCATTACAGTAGAGCACAGAGCACATAGAAATAAATGACATACAAGACATGTCTGTTCTTAGCTGGGTAGATGTGGTAATTGATCATGATACCTCAACAATATTGGAAGTTACTACTGACGTAGTTGTTCTCAATAATAGCACAAACATGTCTACTTGTACACTGAAGGATTATTGCCTGTCCAATACATCAGAAGTGGGACTTTCTTTAGATCCTGGTTTGCGTGAGAGAGGTTTAACTTCAGATTTAACATAAAAGTATCTTGTATAGTTAATGAAGTTTGTAAGCAGTTTTTTCCTTCCGTTAGTATTTATGGGAAAATAATTGAAAATTCTGGCGCTACTTGGCTGGTATAGCTGTTCATTGTTGAATTTTACATTTCATCTCTATAGTTTGGTGAGGTTTTTTTTTTTAACTTACCTAGGTTTAACTTCATATCATAATTTCTGAATAATTAGAGTCTCAGGAAATAGGTACAGAATTCAAGACTATGGTGAAGGGGGACTTCAGTTCACCTTTGGGTTTTGATATATTGGCTTTTTGTGTGTGTGTGTGTGTGTGTGTGAGGCAATTGGGGATTAAATGACTTGCTCAGTCACACAGCTAGTGAGTGTTATGTGTCTGAGGCTGCATTTGAACTCAGGTCCTCTTGAATGCAGGGTGGGTGCTTTATCCACTGCACCGTCTCGCTGCCCCAGGTTTTGATATATTGGGCTATTAGCTCATGACAGTGAAGACAAATGAAGATCTGAACCCCAGAGTGAGAAGTGACTTATCTAAGGTCATGACAATAAAATGTCAGAGCCAGGATTGGAACCAAAGTTCTCCAACCCCAACTTTTTCCAAGTTAAAGCTGCCCTACTCTACTAGAGCAAATGAGAATATTTATTTTACCCTTTATGCTTTTGATTGTTAATTTGGAACAAAATTTAATTCTGCATATTTGGAATGTTCGAAATTTATAATTAGTTTCCAGCTGTGGGTATACACCAAAGCACTGCCCTCGGCCCTCTTTATTTCTCTTGCTGTACTTTCTTTCTGGATAAACTTATTAGTCCTTTGTATTTAATTATCATCTTTATGGAGATGACTCCTAGATTCATAAATCCAGCCCTAATCTCTCTCCTGAATTCTAGGCCTGTATCACCAATGACCTATTGGATATTTTAAATTGAATGTTCTTGTTAGCATCTCAAACTCTTTCTATTCCCCTTTCTCTCTCCCTCTTCTAAACTTCCCTATTTTTGTTAACTATCCTTGCAATTTGAAACCCTAAAATTATTTTTGACGTCTCTCTCTTACCCCCTACATTAAGTAAGTTTGCAGATTTTGACACCACAGTGTCTCCCAAGTCTTTCCCCTTCCATTTACTTCACGTGGCCATACTTCTTTTGGGCCCTCAGCCCCTTTGCCTGGATTATTGCAATAAATTCCTAATTAGTATCTTTGCCCTAAGTCTCTCCTCTCTATCATCTCCACACAACCTCTGAAATGGTGTTAAAACATAATTTGATCACATTATTCTCTTAACTATGTACTCTAGGGGCTTTTATCTTTAGGATAAACTACAGCTCCTCCATTTGGTATTTAAATTCTTTTATAAACCATGAGCCTTTCTTAGTTTTCCAGGCTTATTAGACATTATTCCCCTTCATTCACTTTGTGTTTATGCCAAATTGGCCTTCTTGCAGTTCCTTAAATATGCACAGCACTACATTTCCTGTCTCCATTCCTGGAGTGCCACCTCGTAGACTTTGTAACTTCAGAGCTCAGCTCAAGGACTGGCTTTACATGCAGCCTCAGCTTCTAGGGTCTTCCTTCCAAAATTACATAGTATACAAATTACCTTGTATGTTCTATAAATGCTTAGATGTGTGTATGTTGTCTTCAATTGAATGTAAGCCCCTGGAGGAGAACTGTTTTACTTCTATCTTTGTATCCCTAGTGCTTAGCACAGTGCCTGACTTGTTAGCGTATGCTTAAGAAGTGCTTATTGATTCATGTTGATTTTGAGCTCTGCTTAATGGTTGAAGTAAAGAAGGGTTTTGTATAATATTCAGTCAGTATATATTCAAACCAAGGACTTTGGTAGGTACTGGAATACAAATTTTAGAAAATGAACAGTCCGAACTCCTGAGGAGCTTATTTATGTTCCAGTGAGATGATATTATTAAGATACTATTTTTCTTGTAGATCATTCCAAATCTTTAATTGGAGCATTGTGAATAGAGTGTGAGACTTAACAGTCTAGAATTCCTGGATTCTAATCCTTCTCAGACACGCAGCATTGTATGACTCTAGGCAACTCTTCACTCAGTCTCAGTTTCCTCATCAGTAAAATGGGGATAAAAATATTTGTTGCACTAATATCAAAGGTTGCCATGAAGCTCAAATAAGATTAAAATGTTTTGCAAGTTTTAAAGCAGTGTGTAAATGTCACTAATCATCATAATTAATAATTGTTAAATTCTTTTTTTTTTTTATCTCTAGGAACAGCAACGACTCTAGGGACAGGATTAACCCTGGGTAAGAACATTTTGGCAGTAGATCTGAAACGACTGATTTTGTTGAGTTTAACCCCTAGGGCATGATTGGCATGACCTTCCTGCAACCCTCCTAACTTTGCCGTTCTCAGAGGTGGGGACATGTGGAATGAAGAAAATGCAGAAATAACTGGACATAATCATTACGTCTTTTGAATGTTCTGAGAATGTAGGGATTGTTTTCCCCTGTTTTAATTGCCTTTCGTAGTTTTTAAAGTGAAACATTTTTTAATATGCTACTACTTTTCATGAGTTACTTCAGAGACACAACTTTAATGGGAAAAGCTTCACACCTAAAAATCACATAACTTGGCATTGGCATCTAGTTAGGGATGGGCATTTGAAGTTCATTTTCTCATTTATAAAGTAAGTGTGCCTGATTTCTGGCTTACAACCCACCTCCTTTCTATTAGAGCATTCAACTAGATTTTTTCTAGGTTTTCTTGAGGAATCTGTGAGTTCTTAGGTGTGGTCACTTTTTTTATTTAGTATCATTAGCAGCAGATATACTTTGGGAAGTAATGTGTAGTAGATATACTTCTGGGCTGGATGATGATAACCTGAGTTCAAATCTTTGAACCTTTGTTACTCTGTCTTAGGCTTAGTTTCTCTATCTGTGAAATGGAATCATAATACCTGTATTACTACCTTACAGGTTTGTTAAGAGGCTTAAATGAGATCAAGTATGTATGTAAAGTGTTTTGCAAAATTTGAAATACTACCATAAGAGTTATCATTATTATTTTCCCCATGTGGCAGTCCAGTTTTTAGGTGTGGACATGAGCAGCATAGAACAGTTATTGTTTTGAGTGATAATTCAAGTGGACTTTTAATGGCGTTCTATTATTCTCCCATAAAAATGGACCTTTTCCTCCTCTCCCACCCATTTATTAGCTGCTTCAATTTACCTTTTCTTACTATAGCTCCCAGGGCTGAAAAGGTTATCAAAACTTTGTTATAATATGGTCATAACTATTTTGATCAAGAGAAGCATTCACAAAGATCCTTTTAAATAGCAAGTCCGTGGCTTTCCTATCTTTCTATCTCAATCCATATTGACATATTTCTCCAACCTCTCATGACAAAATAACCTTGGACTTTTTCTTCCTGTCTACTGTTTTCCTTGCTGGTTTTCACTAGTCTTCTTAGTTGAAATTACTAGGTAACTATTGTTGAGGGAGTTTGATCTTATACACAAGTATACTGCTTGTTGTGCATATATAGGCCCTTGATCTTTCAGTAATAATTGTTTATTTATATAGAACTTAAAGATTTACAGAATGTTTTATCTGGATAGATAAATAGATAGATTTCTCCCATTTTGCAGATGAGGAAAAAAGTTCATAGAGATAAAATGACTTTCTTAAAGGTCACTTGGCTAATGAATGTTAAAGCCAGGATACAAATTCAGGTCTTCTGACTTCAAGATCCAAGTTCTTTTGACTATCTTGCAGGGACAGGACTGCAATAATTGAGATTTCTGTTCTGCTTTAAAGCTTATAAAATGCTTTATATGCATTATCTCATTTTGATGCCTGGGCCATGATTGGCACTTTGATATGCTGTTGGTCATATCAGGCTGTGAAAGGACTATAGGTGATATTATTATATCCATTTTACAAATGAGAAAATTGACAGTTACAGGTGTAAAATATTTATGTAACATCATGAAATATTTTTATTACAGGGACACCTGCCACTACATCTGCAACAACAACAGGTTTCAGTTTAGGATTCAGTAAACCTGCAGCATCTGCTACACCATTTGCTTTACCTATTACTTCTACCTCAAGTGGTCCTCTCTCTCTTTCATCTGCCCTTACATCAACTCCAGCAGCAGGTAAATTCATGGCAGAAACATAAGTTGCATTAAATTGGAATAAGTTTTGTTTTTATTTGGTCGAAGACTGTAAATACTCATTTTAAGAAAATTATGTGAAAACTAGATTTTATGAAATATGTAAAGTAGGAGGCTAATTTGGCACTTAATATAGAAATGTGTGTGTGTGTATGTATAAATACACACATGTATATGTAAAATTTTGCAACTCTAATCTTTTTGGGAGAGGAAAAATCAACATAATTTAATTTTAAGTGGAAGTAGCACACTTGAAAGTTTGTCTTTTGTTTCCAAGGACAAGGATAGTAACTACTGTGTGTGTATGGCATGTAGATTAACTGGTAACAAAAATGTATATTTAGTCATTCAA
Source organism: Vombatus ursinus (assembly GCF_900497805.2). Lineage (NCBI taxonomy): Eukaryota > Metazoa > Chordata > Mammalia > Diprotodontia > Vombatidae > Vombatus > Vombatus ursinus. The sequence goes on along the minus strand of NW_020954591.1, from coordinate 15,857,238 downwards.
AGCAGCGCTAGATAACTGTTTTCTGTAGTTTGGATTTTAAGGGTAACTTGTTACTCTAAACATTATAGTATAAATACATAAATGCTGATACTCTGAATGTTATATACCAAGGAACAAATACTTTTTATAGCTTAACTTGAAAACTATTTCCCAGAGAGGAATCTATACCCATTTAAATGGGATTTTATTCATTTAGGAGTAAAGTTACATTTGTATTCAAGAAAAATCTATAGTTTATGAAGTAGGGTTTCTTCTTGATGTTTAGTCTGTCTTTTTCGGCAGCTTCCACAGGCTTTTCTTTAAATTTGGGTGCAACACCTGCTACAACTACAACTTCATCAACGGGGCTTTCTCTCGGAGGGTCTTTACCTGGTTTGGGAACCTCTCTTTTCCAGAATACAAATACAGCAACATCAGGTGATCAGTTACTTTTGTTTCAAAATTTATTTCCTTTTCAAATGTTAAAAATTCAGTATTGAAATAATTCATTTTTCTCTTATCCTCAATTGCTATTTTGAGCAGGTTTGTTTTCTAAGAGCATTATGGTCTATTTACTTTTTAGCAAAAACCTTGAAAATAATTTTATTTGTAACTTGTCTGTAGCATTTTTTGTTATTGAGCAAATTGACTTTATTTTTTAAAAGCATTGTTTTCTGTTTCTGAGCATTTGTTGAACAGCTAGTGCTATGCCATATACTAAATGGAATGTAGATCTATTACAAAACTCTGTTTGAGGAGATCCCTGACAACAGAGAAAAGTGATGTTTTTGTCAAATGACTAATCTCTAGTTTCACTTTAAATTGGGACATTGAATTTTAATGCTTTATGGTTTTTGTTACTTCATTCCATGTTCTTAAAATCACTGTAGTGCTGGAGAGCTGAGTTCACTGGGCATTTGTGTATTTTTTTTAATATTCTCCATGTCTTCACTTAAGTATCATTATCTGATTATTTTAAATAGCATCCTTTTGTAGGTTGATTATAAACCAATAACTGTAGGCTTTGGTTAGTACACTTTGTAGAAGAAAGCCTTGAAGTGGTGGTGATGCTGACCAAATAATTTTTGCCTTGTTCATATTGATCTTACAACAACACCATTATCCTCACCAAACTTTCCTGCTTATTCTTAATAACCTCTACTCTACATCATTTAGGCACACAAATCTGTTTGGTAGATATTCATTCTAAAGTTATCTTCTATTCATTCTAAAGTTATCTTAGATACATTTGAAAAAATCCAGACAAAGCAGGAATAGAAAGGATAGATAAATTATGTTTCATTCATTTCAGGTCTATTTGCTAATTTTTTTTTCCATAATTTTTCTTTGATTCTTGAGTTTGTAGTTATGATTGTGCTAATCTAGAGGTCCCACTTAATTTTTTCAATAGAAGGCTTGAAGAATCTTGGTGGCATTTGGTCAGAAAGGGGCAATAGCCATGTACCTTAGTGATACATCCTGGTATATACCATATGTGTGTGAACACACACACACATACATACAGCATAGGTTTAAGTAGAGAGAGGTAAAAGTCAGCATAATGCCTTAAATTTTCTTCTATTTTGATAGCTAATCTTCATCGATCTAAGTATTAAAAATAGAAAATACCAGTGGTAAGAATTTGGACTTGGAAGACTTGGGTTTGCATCCAGGTTCTGTCACTGTGCACCAGTGTGACTTTGTCACTTAACCTTGCTGGGCCTCAATTTCCTTATCTATAAGTTGATTGGGTTGGACTAGATGATCTTTAATATTTCTTCAGGCTCTAAAGCTATAATTTTATGATAAAGTGAATTAAATTTTCAGAAAATTATTTTAGAAGGTCCAAAATGCTATTTATAACATTGAAGTATAAGGTTGCTGAATTACCCATCATAAGAAAGTTAAATAAATTTTTTTGTGAATAAACAGGTGAAATAGTTTTATGCTCATGAATTTGTGATCTCATTGAAATGGATTTTGCCTTCAACATTCAGCACCATGTGTTAGTATATAGAGGTGACCAGCCTTGAAGTTGGGAAGACCTGTGTTCATTTTGCTTCTGACAGATATTTGTGTTACCATGGGCAAGTTGTTTATTCTCGTTGCCCCAGGAAAAACTCTTGACAGAGTCATAGACAGTTGCTATTCTGCATACGTGGAGGGAGTTTCCATACAGGCTAACCAGCACATTGAAGAAATCAACTCTGAAACAAATAACCCAACCCCACAACCCCCCCAAAAATTCAAAGTAACTTCAGTTCCACAAAAAAGTTAATTCATTTCTTTGTAGCAAAATTGCTGGATAATTTAAACCCATTTTATTGAAATTTCATTTTTCCTGAACATAGTCTCTAAAGCCTTTATCGTATCTCTGATTTTAGCTAATTTATTTGTCTTTTGTTTGTTTCTCCTGAAAGTCAAGTGCAGAAAAATAATTCTTTGTTTAAGTTAATAAGTGCTTTACTCTGCAATATTCATATAGTATTTTTGGGACATCTTTTCCTTTACATATCATTTTGTAGGACTTGGACAGAATGCCCTGGGTTTAACATTGGGAACTACTGCAGCTCCTTCAACCACTGGCAATGAAGGCCTTGGTGGTATAGATTTTAGCAGCTCTTCAGATAAAAAGAGTAAGTCTTATCTTTTTATGTCATTTGCATTCATATTTAGGGGAAAGTAGGATAGTAAATTTGGAACCTAAACCTCAAAACCAATCAGTGAAAATACTCTGTAGGTATAAAGTAGACTATGAGTTACAGGCTCATTTATGCTATTTTTTATTTTAAATTTTCCCCGATTTCATTTTCTTTGAAGTAGTGTCACAGTTTTGGGTTTGAATGTACAATTGGTGAAAAAAAATCTTATCTCAGATATTAGGAAAATACTTTTTTATACGTTATAAGTTTACTAATTACTGACCGAACTCAGAGCCTGGGACTTAGAGGTAGATAAAGTCGGTATCTGGCTAGAGTATGTCATGTAGGAGGTTGTAGTGTGGGATGTTTTTTAATGGTACTTTTAAGTGAATATACTTTGATAGAAAATTCTACTTCCTGTGGTGTACAGATTTTAATTTTGTGATGTCTGCTATAGACATTGAGTCTTCATGATAACACTATGTTGGAGGGGTGGGACAAGAACAAGGATGGAAGGAGATTTTCAAACCTTGCTTTGGAAGATAAATGCCGTATCTCAGATATATTCTAACCAAATAATTCAAATTCATAAAATCTAATGATTTTGGAAATTTGCAAATTTCAAATGGGGTCAAGACTTTAGTTTCTCCACCTTAAATTGTGCGTATGCGTGTATGTGTGTGTATATATATTTATATATATATATTCAGATCACTAGCATTTTTAAAAAGTTCTAATACTTTTCCTATTCTTACATAATACTTCTTTAATTTTTTAGGTGATAAAACAGGAACAAGACCAGAGTAAGTAGTTTTTATTTTTCAGAAAGAAAAACTAAAATTTTGTTTCTTAATAACAATTTAGCACTTAGATCATAAGGTTTGGAATAAGATGAATATATTCTATTCACTTTGAAAAATTATTTCACCTTCTTGTTCATTTTCTTCTTTCTGAAACTGAACAATAATCAGCTACCACAAACAAGTCTAATGCTATAATAAATCCTATAATTATCTGTTATTGCTCTCTTCAAGAATTTTCATTTGCTCTTCAATGCCTAGTGAATAAACTCCAAACTTAGTCTTTCATTCAGGGTCCTTCATATTCTTTGTCCAAACTGTCTTTCTAGCCTTATCACTCTCTTTTTCCTTTTGTTGACTATCTTTTTACTGTTTTTTGTTTTTACGTCACCCAGATTTCCTTGTTTCTACTTTGTTTCCAGTTCTTTGCTACCACAAAAAGTATTGCTATCTATGTTTTGATGAATTGGAGAGCCTTTCTTTTGGTTATTGACATTCATGGGGCGTATGCTAACAGTGGAATCTCTGGGTCAAAGGTTGTAGACACCTGAGGCACTTTTTTTCCCCAACATGATTGCAAATTTTTTTCTGGAACAATTGTACTAATTCATAGCTCTACCATCAATGCATTAATGTGCCTGGTTTTCACAACCCTTCCAGCATTGACTATTCTCATGTTTTTTCTTTTTGCCAATTTTCTTGATATGAGTTGAGACCTCAGAATTGTTTTGATTTTCATTTTTCAATTTAGTAATTTGGAGCATTCTTTCATGTGGTTGTTAATAATTTGCAATTTTTTTTTCAATTCTTTTGAGAAGTGTTTATCCCCTTTATTAGGGAATTGTCCTATTTTTTGTTGGCTCTTACGAATGCCTCTTGTTCCACTTCTCTGCTTTTGCCCAAAAATACATATATTTTAAGAATTTAAATAATACATTGTATTTGTAATATAGCAGGATATAAGATAAATCGACAAAAATCATCTACATTTCAATATTATCTCCAGTAAATAAAAGCAGGATAGAATAAGAACATTTACAGTAGCTACACAGCATATTAAATATTTGGGCTGTAATTCAAAAAGACTGTGTAAGCCTACATATACAGTGGCTGAGACAGGGACCTGAGTTCAAAATCTGACTCTGTCACTTAATAGCATGTGAAAAATGAGACAGACCAAATGGCCTCTAAGTCCCTTTTAACTATAAATGTGCAATCCTGTGGCTTACACAGTGAAAACTTTAAAATAATTTTGACAAATTAGGAAAACTGAACAAATGGAGAAATTTTTTCCCTGCTATGGTTGTATCAAGTGAACATAACATCAATGTCAGTTTTTTTCAGATTAAATTATTGCTTTAACTCCTTTACAGAATTAGAGAAAGAAAACACAATTCATATAGAAGCATAAATGGACAGGTATATCCAGAGGAATTATGAGGGGAAAAAAAATCAGTGGTTACCTTGCTAAATTTCAAAATAGTCTTTAGAATAGTAATAACAAATATGTGGTACTGGACAAAGATAGGAAAATAGATCTCTACAGTAGTATAGAGATTCCAGACATAGAACCATTGTACATAAATGATTAGTGTTTGATAATTTCAGAACTGGGGAAAACAAAACTTTGGGGAGAAGAATAAAAATGTTGGAAAAATTGGATAGGGTATTGTAAAATAGGTTTGGATTCACACCTTGCTTCACACCATGTATTACATTAAAGTCAAATTTGACCATTGACATAAATATTAAAATTATTATTGTGTGTTTATTGCCAAAATTAGTTTGAGAAATTGGACTATTGGGTTAAATCAGAATACTTCATCCTGGCATTCAAGTAGTCCTCCCAAGCCTGGCTCTGCCTCATTTATTCAACTTTATCTCCTTCAGTATTCTTAGTAGATCTTTTATTCAAGCCTTGCTAGCATTTTTAGTAGCTCACCTCTTCTCTTCCTCCCCTAAAGCCCCAACCTCTAATGTTTATGCCCACTTTCTATTTTTAATCATAAACTTTGAGTATGCTGCTGCTTATCTAATTCATATAAAAATAGCTCATGGTTTTATTTTGAAGCCTTGAAAAGTCTTTTCTTCTATAACCATTTCTGTAGTTTGTGTTTTTTTGTTTTGTTTTGTTTTGTTTTTTGCTAAGTGGAGTTGAAAGAGTTATTGATATTCTGTTTGCATGCCAACAGCAAAGAACTTATTGATGAAGTGCTGATTTTACAAATATCTTAGGGCTTAATAATTGTAAAGTTATTTAAAATTCTTCCAGGAAAATTGTGTAGGTTTGTGCTAATTTTATGGCTGGTGGAATGGTTTAAGTGGAGAATTAGCCAAGGACTCCCTTTTCCCACGTTACACTACTTGCTGGGAACTGGCATACTTTTGTTAGGGTCCTTGTCATTCAAATGTTGTCAACTTAAAACCATATTAAAGCTTTTTAACTAGAAATATAAAAGGATGGCGTTTATACTACCAGTTCCTAAAATACTTGTGCAGATTAAAAACTTCCCATACTTTTGAAAAAAAAATTCTTCTAGGAAAGGTACTGTGTAAATGGAAAGTATTGTGATCATGATCAATGTATAAACTGTTCTCTTGAATGATACTTGCCATTGTTTTACCTATCTTTGAAGAAATTTCAAGTTTCTTTTATCTGTTTGGTTAAAATAAATGTATGGTGTTTTTCTTAGGGATAGTAAAGCACTGAAGGATGAAAATCTACCTCCTGTAATTTGCCAAGATGTTGAAAATCTCCAGTAAGTATCTAATAAAATTAACAATGTTGGACTTCAAAGATAAGCATTCAAATCTCAATTTGGAATATTATTGTAAGTTTTCTGAAAATTTGCAATTGAACAAAAAGTTCTTAAGTACTTAAAAGAATTTTAAGCAATGGAGAATAAAGAGCAAAATATGCCTGCTCTGCTTGGGATTTTATAGCACAGAGAGCATTATACCCAATTGCTCTAAACATAGGGTTTATCGTTAACATACCAGCCTCATAGATGAAGGATATTGAGAATTCAGGCTCACTGACTGCCTCACTGTTCTTCAAGCCTCCATATTGGTTCCTGATCTGGAAATGAAATAGCATTAACATTGGTCCTAAACCACTACCTTTGCCTAGAACTTTTCAAGTGGCTAGGTTGGTGAGAGTCTGTATTTTGTACTCTGGAGCACAAAATGGGAAGTGTCAGATTTTCACAAATGCTCCAATTTTGAGTAACTAGACTCTAGCAGCCTTGGAATACTCTAGTAATGGGTAAGTCAGAGTAGGTTAGATGTAGAAGTTGGTAAGTTGTTTTTTTTCCCCTGGTGCCAGAGGCAGTATTTAACTAGTCATCCTATCTATCTGGCTCTATCTTTCCCTCTACCTGCTGGGGGAAGGGCCCCGGTGGGTAGACTGCATTGAGTCTGCAATAGGACATACGTACTTTAGGTGAGCCTTTTTAGTATATTTCTGGCACTTGGAATTTGACATATTGGTCAGCCTCTTATCTTTACTTGTAATTGGTTTAGAAAGTAGTTTTTAAAATTGCATTTTATTGAAATTTTTGCAGGAAATTTGTGAAGGAACAAAAACAGGTTCAAGAAGAAATTAGTCGAATGTCTTCTAAAGCAATGCTTAAAGTCCAAGAGGATATTAAAGCCCTGAAACAGCTTCTCTCACTGGCTGCCAGTGGATTACAGAGAAATACTCTCAATATTGACAAGTTGAAAATAGAAACTGCTCAGGTATTGTATAGTTATTTTAAAAAATGCTACTCAATTGAAACATTATGAACTAGAATGTCATCTGTCTTCATTGGTCAGAATAAGGACTACATAAAATGTTGAATCACAATAATGATGCATGGGGGAAAAAATAAGTAGCCATGGTATAGTCTCTGAGTACCTCAAGTGTTCTGGAATCATTTAATCCACAGCCAACAGGAGATACATTTTAACTGATAAGGTTATTACACCAGGTAGTCATTGGGACAGCTAGCCAAAGTAAAAAGTCAGTTTAGAATATAAATTATTTTGTGAAATCTTATAAAAAAAGGATGAAAGAAAACTATGAGCAGCATCATGCCATAAAACAGAGAAGCAGTGGAAGGTAAAACCAGTTTGAAAAAAGCTTGATGAGATATCTAGATAAGCAAAGACAATAATAGCAAACAAAAGAAAAAATAGAAAAGTGGAAAAGATCTGTAAGTATTTTAATAATAAACTATTTCCAGTTTTAAGGACAGCACTTCTACTGCACTTGGCATCTTACATCTCATTCCCATCCGTGCTTATTATAGAGGAGGTAAAAATGCCACTAGACAGAACAGAGATGGGAGACCAGGTATACCTAGAGGATTTCCCTGCTGCAAGTTACATAGTTGTGAGAGTATTGAGGGATAGTGGAGAGAAGGAAAAATACCAAAGGTTTGACAAAGAATCTCAACTTTTATTAATACTGAAATAAGGCAACTGAGATAACATTGACAACCACTTGCCTGTATATCTTCTTTTCTAGCTAGATAAAGATTCTTGTGACAATCATCTCCATGCAAGATAGAAGATATCGTTGATGAAGTTATTAGTAGGGAACAGTTCACAAGTGAACCACATCTTTACCATCACGTATTTGACTGAAAGATGTATTGAATACATGTTCCCACTGTGTTTAATGTTTATTCATTATAAAAAAGCATTTGATTTAGTAGAGCAAGACATCACCTTCATGGCTCTCTTCTGATAAAGGGTTGGAAGTTTTATACTGTAATATATTTGTAACAATCTGTAAATCTTTCCCCAAATTTAAATAGGTTCTTTTGCTTAAGAAACTCATGTAATTTCATGAGGAATCAATGTGGCATAGCAAATAGAGTGCTGGACTTGGGAGACATTAAGACCCAAGTTTAGAACCTGCCTTGGACACTTAATTATATATTATTGACCCTAGGCAAGTCCTTTAACCTTTTTGGGATTCATTCGTACATCATAGTCATTCAAGATTTCTTGAAAGATGTCAATCAGAAGTTGTACAACCTTGTACAATAATCTCTATAAATGTGATGAGGTATAAAATAGGGAGATATATTCTCCACTGTAAAGGAGAAATCCTTCACAGAGCTTAACTAGAAGAGGGATTCTCTGCGGGTGGTTTTTGTCCCCTGCATGCTGTAATTTGTGGATGACTATGGTGGTTGCATTAAGCCCCAGAACATTGTAAAGCCTCCTGGATGAGATCCTTAACAACTCAAAAGGCCTGCTCAGCCACACAGGAAAACCAAGTGTATGAAGAATGTCCTTCCTAGATTTTGATATACTGTTGGATAGACAGCCCATAAAGGTTGTCCATCATTTTGTATATCTGGGACACAGTACAGATGGACATCAAGTTGGGTCTGAAGAAAGAGGAGAAAAGTCTTCATTGTCTTGAAGGAGTTGCAAGGAACTTTAATGATCCCATACTTCTCCCAGAAACAAAGGTGCTTTTTAACACTAGTGCTGTGTATGGCACCGAGGCATGCAACATGACAGTTTCTGAAAAAAATTCATAGTAAATATTATATAGAGGACATTGGAAAGGTGTGTAATAATATAAACAATGGGAAACTTTGAAGAACAGGAGTAAAAAAAATGTCATTAGATAAATCCTGGTCATGTGTGACAGAGAGGAATGACAGGTAGATAATTCTTATACACAAGATGTCAGGAGGAAGTAAAAAAGGCCTCCAGTAGGTTAGGTGAACTCCCCAGGCTAAACTTACAGAAGGACATGGAGAAGGTGTGCCCTGGATGGGTAAACGTAAATAGATTACGATTTGCAACATTGGAAGGAGTATCCAAATGCTTTGGATATAGTTTACCTAGTTAATAGTAAAGCCTTTGACAAAAATCACTTCATGCTAGTCTGATGGGAAAGATAGATAAATGGGGGCTAAACAATAGTTTAATTAGATGAATTCAGAATTCATTGAATAGCCAGGTTCAAAAAGTAATTACAAATTACTTGTCAATTGTCTTTGATGGATCGTGCCAGAATTTGTGCTTGGTCTTATGTTGTTTAAAATTTTTGTTAATGCTGACACAGTAGCTGTCACACTGTATGACAAAATTCAAAAAGATCTTGACAAGCTAGTCTCTCTCCATAGCTTCAGGACTGTATCACCAACTAATTATTAGACATTTCAAACTATATGTCCAGAACAGAATCTTTCCCTGTGAACCCACTTCTCTTCTGAACTTATTTCTATTGAGAGTATTACTATTATGCTTCATTTTTGCAATTGTGTTGTTTTCCCTGACTTTTCACTGTCCCTCATATCCAGGCAGTTGCCAATCTTGTTTTTTCTCCACGATCTTTCATCCATCCCCTTCTCTCTACTCTTGTGGACCACTCCCCTAGTTGAATATCTCATCACTTCTCATCTAGTCTGTCCTAATTGCAACTTACTGGCTCAATGGAGAGAGTCTTGGCCTTGGAGTCAGGAAAATCTCAGTTTGAATTCTGCCTTGGGACACTTATTAAGTCTGTCACCCTGGGCAGTTTACTTAATCTGAGCCTCAGTTTCCTCATTTGTAAAGTGAGGATGATAATATCATCTGTGTCATAGGACTGTTGAGAAGATCAAATAAGATAGCATGTAAAGTGCTTTTGCAAACCTTAAAATACTATATAAATGCTAAGTCTTGCCCCACTCCCTTTTATTCTCTTCACAGCTGACAAAGTGACTTTACTAAAGTGCAGGTCTGAATTTGTTACTCTTTTATTTAGTAAATTCTAGTGGCTTACCTATCACCTCTAAGATCAAATAAGTACTCCTGTGGTTGACATTGAAAGCTGTTTAAACCGTGACTCTAACTTAACTTTTCTAGTGTTATTACACATTACTCCCCTTCATGTGTTTCACAGTCTAGCTAAACTAGCCTTCTTAACGTTCCTCATGAATGATGTTCCATCTCCTCTCTCTGTGTCTTTGCATAGCTCTCTTTCATATCTGGAGTGCTCATTCTCCTCATCTCCCCCTCCCTTCTTTCCTTCAAACTCATCTCAACAGAAGTAAGTTTAGAAAACAAAAGAGAAGATGATGGAGGGAAAGCAGTGACTTGCTAGAGCTCTCCCCCAAACCCCTCCAAATCCCTACAAAAAATGGCTCTAAACAAATTCTAAAGCAGCAGAACCCACAAAAAAACAGAGTAAAACAAATTTCCAGCCCAAGACAACCTGGATGGCTGATCAGAAAGGTATATCGTGCCGCGCTGGGAGAGGAGCACAGTGCGGCGAGGGCGCACAGGCCGCAGCAACCCTGGAGCAGGCCTCAGAGGACTGAATCGCGGGCAGCTGTGGCAGTTTCCAGACTTCTCAACCCATGAACACCAAAGGCATCTTAGAAGGTCAATGGGAAAAGTCTATTACTGCAATGAGAGAAGAAGCTAGATCTCAGCTGCCCCGAGGGCAGCAGCTGGCTTCTGAGTTTCTGGCTCACAGACTGAGGGGGAATCTAGTGGCTGATCAGAGGGGGATTGCAAGGATCTCTTTGCCAGGGCTGAGGCAGCAATCTCTTGCTTTGCCTGTGCTTGGATCTGGGTCACAGTTCTGAGGGGCGGTCCTGGGGCGAGGAGGAGCGCTGGCGTGGTCGAGCTTGTTGTGGCGGTGGAGAGGAAACACCTCGCCCCTTATCATAGCACCTTGGAAGAACTGACACTTTTCAGGTCCCTAGAAGTATCTCTGAAAACAGCTGTACAAACCCCCAAAGCTTGGGACAGTACATTCTCCACATTGGAAACAGACTCTTACCTTAACAAAGAGTTTAAAACTCAAGTAATTGGTTGGGATCATGAGCAAGCAGCGCAAAAAGAGTCAGACTATATTATCTTACTTTGGTGACAAAGAAGATCAAAACATAGAACCAGAAGAAGAAAACAAAGTCAAAGCTCCTACATCGAAAACTTTCAAGAAAAATATGAATCAGTCCCAGGCCTTGGAAGAGCTCAAAAGGGATATTGAGAAGCAAGTAAGAGAAGTAGAGGAAAAACTGGAAAGAGAAATGAGAGTGATGCAAGAAAATCATGAAAAGCAAGTCAACAGCTTGCTAAAGGAGACCTAAAAAAATACTGAAGAAAATAACACCTTAAAAAATAGCCTAACCCAAATGGCAGAAGAGGTCCAAAAAGCCAATGAAGAAAAGAGTGCCCTAAAGAGCAAAATTGGACAAATGGAAAAGGAAGTCCAAAAGGTTACTGAAGAAAATACTTCCTTAAAAATTAGAATAGAGCAACTGGAAGTTAGTGACTTTATGAGAAATCAAGACACTGTAAAACAAATCCAAAAGAATGAAAAATTAGAAAACAATGTGAAATATCTCATTGGAAAAACAACTGACCTGGAAAATAGATCCAGGAGAGAGAATTTAAAAATTATTGGACTATCTGAAAGCCATGACCAAAAAAAAAGCCTAGACATCATCCTTCAAGAAATTATCAAGGAAAACTGCCCTGATATTTTAGAACCAGAGGGCAAAATAGAAATTGAAAGAATCCACCGATTTCCTGAAAGAGATCCCCAAAGGAAAACTCCTAGGAATATTGTAGCCAAATTCCAGAGTTCCCGGGTCAAGGAGAAAATATTACAAGCAGCCAGAAAGAAACAATTCAAGTATTGTGGAAACACAATCAGGATAACACAAGATTTAGCTGCTTCTACATTAAGGGACCGCAGGGCATGTAATATAATATTCCGGAGGGCAAAGGAGATAGGATTACAACCACGATCACCTACCCAGCAAACTGAGTTTAGTTCTTCAGGGGAAAAAATGGTCATTCAGTGAAATAGAGGACTTTCAAGCATTCTTGATGAAAAGACCAGAGCTGAATAGAAAGTTTGACTTTCCAATACAAGACGCAAGTAGAACATGAAGAGGTAAACAGGAAAGAGAAATCATAAGAGACTTATTAAGGTTGAACTGTTTACATTCCTGCATGGAAAGATGATATTTGTAACTCATGAGACCTTTGTCAGTATTAGGGTAATTGGAGGGGAAAAAATTATATGTACGTATATATAGATATAGATAGATGGATGGATAGATAGATAGAGGGCACAGGGTAAGTTGAAGATGAAGGGGTCATATCTGGAGAATAAAATTAAGGGGTGAGAGAGGATTATACTAGGAGAAGGAGAAAGGGAAAGGTAGAACAGGGTAAATTATCTCACAAAAAAAAACCAGAAAAGAAAAGGCTCTTACAGGGGAGTGGAACTGGGGGAAGGTGAGAGGAAATGAGTGAATCTTATTCTCATAGGATTTGACTTAAGGAGGGTATAACATACACACTCAATTAGGTATGGAAATCTGTCTTACCCTACAGGAAAATAGGAGGGGAAGGGGACAAGAGAGTAGGGGGATGACAGAGAGGAGGGCAGATTGGGAAAGGGGGTAATCAGAAGCAAATACTTCCAAGGAGGAACAGGGTCAAAAGAAAGAATGGAATAAATTGGGGGGGGGGGCAGGATAGGATTAAGGGAAATAGAGTTAGTTTTTCACAGCATGTCTACTATCGAAGTTTTTTGCATAACTGCACAAGTATAGCCTGTATTGAGTTGCTTGCCTTTTCAAATGAGGGTGGGTGGGGAGGGAGGAAGGGAGAAAATTTGGAACCTAAAGTTTAAAAAAACATGTTTTAAAAAAAAATGTTTTCACATGCAACTGGGAAATAAGAAATACAGGAAATGGGGTACAGAAATCTATCCTGCCCTACAGGAAAATAGAAGGGGAAGGGTAGGAGAAATAGCAGGGAAAGCAGACTAGGGGAAGGGGTATTCAGAACGCATGCCATCTTGGGGTGGGGCAAGGGGCGAGACGGGGTGAAAATTTGGAGCTCAAAATCTTGTGGAAGTAAATGTTGAAAACTAAAAATAAAACAAAAAATGAAAGAACCAGGACTTACTGGAATTATCATATTAAATTTATTTTATACTTATAATGATTCACAGTGTCATATACAATTCTCTTTTGGTTCTTTGTATGTGGAAATAGTTTGTTGATGTCTATCAAGTTCATAATAAAAAAAAGTTTTTAAAGACGCAACCCAATGCTGCCTTTTACATGAAGGTTTTCCTGATCATCCCTGTTCCTAGTACCTCCTTCTCCATCCAAATAGCTGTGTATCTGTTTTGTAAGTACCTATAATATATGTGTTTGATTCCCCTTGGAGAAATGTAAGCTTTTGAGGGCAGATAGACTGTATCACTTTTTGTCATGGAATCTTCAGTAACTGGCAATATAGCAGGAGCTTAATAAATGCTTGTTTATTGACTGATGGAAGCTTGGGTTCAATTGAGTAAGATGAAGTTGAATTAGGGATACATATAGTCTTACATGTGGGTTCAGACTTCACAAGTATAATATAGGGAAGGCTTAGGTAGGTAGCAGTTTATGTGAAAAAGACCTAGGGTTTTTAAAAATAAAGACAAATTATTATTGATAAATTTTGTTTTTAAGTTGCTTAAATTTCCCCTTGTATGCTTCTCCCTGCTTCTTACCAAAGATCCATCCCACATAAAAAAAGAAAAAGGAAGAAGGGGGGATAATGAATAAATCTAATAAATACATAGAAAAAAAGTTAAAAATATGTTCAGAATTTCACACCTTTGGACCTTCTGCCTCTGCAAAGGAATAGGAGAAGGGGTCTTCTCATGTCCCTTGTCTGGGACCATGCTTATGATTTTGCAGCATTCATTTTCAGTTGTTTTGTGGTGGTTCTTTCCAATTACATTGTGGGTAGTCCTTGTGAGTCTTGTTTTCTTGGCTCTGCTTACTTCATTTTATATCAGACACCAAGTGAAGATAGCTAATATTTTAGGAAGTGTAAAGAAACTATAATGTTCAGGACTGGGGAAATGACTAATTTTGTGAACTTTGCCATGATCATACTGTATCTTCAGTATTGTGGTCAGTTCTAGCTCCACATTTTAAGAGGAATGTTTTGTTTCTGCTTTTTAAATCATTTATCTATCTACTTATCTGTCTATCTATTTATTTATTTTTAGTTTTCAACATTCACTGCCATAAGATTTTGAGTTCTAAATTTTCTCACCCTCCTTCTCTGCCTCCCTGCCAAGATGGCATGAAGTCTGATATAGGCTATACGTACACATTCATATTAAGCATATTTTCGCATTAGTCATGTTGTAAAGATGAAATAGAACCAATGGGAGAAAACACAAGAAAAAAGAAACAAAAAACAAAAAAAAAAGAGCAAATACTATATTTCGATCTGCATTCAGACTCCACAGTTCTTTTTTTTTTTTTTTGGACGTGGATAGCATTTTCCAATATGGGTCTTTTGGAGTTGTCTTAGATCTTGCTTTGCTGAGAAGGGTTAAGTCTATCAAAGTTAGTCATCACACATTGTGGCTGTTACTATGTACGATGTTCTGGTTCACCATCCATTCATATAAGTCTTTCCAGGTTTTTCTGAAGTCTGCTCATCATTTCTTTTAGCACAATAGTATTCCATTACTTTCATATACCACAACTTGTTCAGCCATTCCCCAATTGATGGGCATCCCCTCAATTTCCAATTCTTGGCCACCACAAAAAGAGCTGTTATAAATATTTTTGTACATGTGGTCCTTTTCTCATTTTTATGCTCTCTTTGGGATACAGCCCTGGAAGTGCTGTTGCTGGGTCAAAGGGTATACATGTTTTTATAGCCCTTTGGGCATAGTTCCAAATTGCTCTCCAGAATGGTTGGATCAGTTCACGACTCCACCAACAATATATTAGTCTTCCAGTTTTCCCACATCTGCAACATTTATCATTTTCTTGTTTTGTCATGTTAGCCAATCTGACAGGTATGATGTACCTCAGAGTTGTTTTGATTTGCATGTCTCTAATCAATAGTGATTTAGAGCATTTTTTTTTTTGATAAGGCGATCAGGGTTAAGTGACTTGCCCAGGGTCACACAGCTACTAAGTGTCAAGTGTTTGAGGCTGGATTTGAATTCACGTCCTCCTGACTCCAAGACCAATGCTTTCTCCACTGTACCACCTAGCTGCCCCAGCATTTTTTAATATGAATAGTAATTTAGAGTATTTTTATATGACAGATCTTTAATTTCTTCATCTGAAAACTGCCTGTTCATGTCCTTTGACCATTTATCAATTGGGAAATGACCTGTATTCTTGTAAATTTGACTCAGTTCTCTATGTATTTTAGAAATAAGGCCTTCATCAGAGACACTAGTTGTAAAAATTGTTTTCCAGTTTTCTGCTTCTCTTCTAATCTTGGTTGCATTGGCTTTGTTTGTGAAAAAATTTTTTCATTTAATGTAATCAAAATTATCTGTTTCGCATTTCATAATGTTCTCTATCTCTTGTTTGGTCATAAATCCTTCTGTTCTCTATAAATCTGAAAGGTAAATTATTCCTTGCTCTCCTAATTTGCATATAGTATCAGCCTTTATATCTAAAGCATGTACCCATTTTGACTTCATCTTTGTATATGGTACAAGATGTTGGTCTGTGCCTAATTTCTGCCATACTATTTTCCAGTTTTCTCAGCAGTTTTTTTCTTTTCTTTTCTCTTTTAATTAATTTATTTTGAATTATCAACAATCACTTCCATAAGCTTTTGAGTTTCAGATTTTTCTCCCCCTCCTTCCCCATCTCCCTTCCCTAGACAGCATGCAATCTGATATAGGCTGTACATATACATTCCTATTAAACATATTTTCACATGATGTTGTAAGTAAGAATTAGAACCAATAGGAGGAACCACCAGAAAGGGGAAACAAAACAATGGAAAAAAAAATAGCAAGTAGTATGCTTCGATCTGCATTCAAACTCCATATTTCTTTCTTTGTGGATAGCATTTTCCATCTCGAGGCCTTTGGAGATGTCTTAGATCCTTGTATTGCTGAGAAGGGTTAAGTTTATCAATATTAGTCATCGCACAACATGGCTGTAACTGTGTACAACGTTCTTCTAGTTCTGCTCACTTCACTCAGCATCAAACCATACAAATCTTTCCAGTTTTTTCTGAAGTCCAGTAGCTTTTCTTAAATAGTGAGTTCTTATCCTAGAAGCTGGAGTCTTTGTTATTATCTAACAGTAGATTACTATATTGTTGACTACTGTGTTTTGTGTATCTAATGTGTTCGGCTGATCCACTGTTTCTTAGCCAGGACCAAGTAGTTTTGATAGTTGCAGCTTTATAATACAATTTTAAGATCTGGTACTGCTAGGCCACCTTCCCTTGCATTTCTTTTCATTAATTCCCTTGATATTCTGGACCTTTTGTTCTTCTAGATGAATTTTGTTTTTCTTTTTGTTTTTTTCTAGTTCTATAAAATAATTTTTTGGTAGTTTGGTATAGCACTGAATAAGTAAATTAACTTAGGTAGAATTGTCATTTTTATTATATTAGCTCAGCCTACCCATGAACAACTGGTGTTTTTCCAGTTATTTAGGTCTGACTTTATTTATGTGAAAAATCTTTTGTAATCATGTTCGTAAAGTTCCTGGGTTTCTCTTGGCAGGTAGACTCCCAAATATTTTATATTGTCTACATTGATTTTAAATGGAATTTCTCTTTCTATCTCTTGCTGTTGGGCTTTGTTAGTAATGCCGATGATTTCTGTGAATTTATTTTATGTCCAGCAACTTTGCTTAAGTTGTTTATTATTTCAAGTGGTTTCTTAGTTGATTCTCATGGAATTCTCTAAGTATTCCATCGTATCATCTACAAAGAGTGATAGTTTTGTTTCTTCCTTGTGTATTCTATTTCCTTCAGTTGCTTATCGCTAAAGCTAACATTTCCAATACAATATTGAATAACAGTGGTAATAATGGACATACTTGTTTCACCCCTGATCTTATTGGAAATGCTTCTAGCTTATCCCCATTACATATAATACTTACTGATGGTTTTAGATAGGTGCTGCATATCATTTTAAGGAAGACTCCATTTGTTCCTATGCTCTCTACTGTTTTTAATAGGAATGGGTGTTGTATTTTGTCAAAAGCTTTTTCTGCATCTATTGAGGTAATCATATGGTTTTGGTTAGTTTTGTTACGATACGGGCAGTTATGCTGATAGTTTTCCTAATACTGAACCAGCCCTGCATTCCTCGTATAAATCCTACCTAGTCATAGTGTATTATTCTCATGATAAGTTGCTATAATCACTTTGTTAGTATTTTATTTAAAATTTTTGCATTTATGTTCATTAGGGAAATTGGTCTATAATTTTCTTACTCTGTTTTGGCTCTTCCCGGTTTAGGTATCAACACTGCATTTGTATCGCAAAAATAATTTGGTAGGACTCTGTCTATTTTCCCAAATAGTTTATGTAGTATTGGAATTAATTGTTCTTTAAATGTTTGATAGAATTTGCTTGCAAATCCATCTGGCCCTGGAGATTTTTTCTTAGGGAGTTCATTGATGGCTTGTTCAAATTTTTTTTTTCTGAAATGGAGTTATTTAAGAATTTTATTTCCTCTTCTGTTAATCTGGGCAATTTATATTTTTGTAAATATTCATTCATTTCACTAAGATTGTCAGATTTATTGGCATACAGTTGGGCAAAATAGTTCCTAATTATTGTTTTGATTTCCTCTTCATTGATGGTGAATTCACTGTTTTCATTTTTGATACTGGCAATTTGGTTTTCTTTTCTTTAATCAAATTAACCAAAGGTTTATCTGTTTTATTTTATTTTTCATTTTTTCATAAAGCCAACTCTTAGTTTTATTCATTCCTTCAATAGTTTTCTTAATTTCAGTTTTATTCATCTCTCCTTTGGTTTTCAGAATTTCTAATTTGGTATTTGATTGAGGATTTTTTAATTTGTTCTTTTTCTAGCTTTTTTAGTTGCATGCCCAATTCTTTGATCTCCTCTTTCTCTATTTTATTCATGTAAACATTGAGATACAAAATTTCCCATAAAAACTGCTTTGGCTACATTCCATACGTTTTGGTATATTGTCTCATTATTGTCTTCTCTTGGATGAAGTTATTGATTCTTTCTATGATTTGATGTTTGATCCACAAATTTTTTAGGATTAGATTATTTAGTTTCCAATTAATTTTTAGTCTATCTTTTCATGGCCTTTTAGTACATGTGATTTTTATTGCATCATGGTCTGAAAAGGATGCATTTAATATTTCTGCCTTTCTGCATTGTATTGTGAGGTTTTTATGCCCTAGTAGATGGTCATTCTTTGTGCAGGTGCCATGTACCGCTGAGAAAAAAATATATTCCTTTCTATCCCATTTGGTTTTCTCTAGAGGTCTCCCATATCTAACTTTTCTAAGATTTTATTCACTTCCTTAATTTCTTTCTTGTTTGTTTTGTGGTTAGATTTATCTACTTCAGAGAGAGGGAGATTGAGGTCTCCCATTAGTATAGTTTTGCTGTCTATTTCTTCCTGTAACTCACTTGACTTCTCTAAGAATTTGGATGCTATACCACTTGGTGCATATATGTTTAATATTAATATTACTTCATTGTCTGTGGTACCTTTTAGCAGGATTTAGTTTCCTTCCTTATCCCTTTTAATCAGATATATTTTTGCTTTTGCTTTATCTGAGATCAGAATTGCTACCCCTGCTTTTTTTTTACTTCAGTTGAAGCATGTTCTGCTCCAGCCTTTTACCTTTACTCTGTACGTATCTCTCTGTTTCAAATGTGTTTCTTGTAAACAACCATAATCCACTCTGCTATCTACTTCCATTTTATTCACATTTATTCACATTCAGGGTTATGATTAGTAACTGTGTCATTCTTTCCATCCTATTTTTCTCCCTGTTTATCTTTTTCTCTCTCCTTTCTCCCTTTTCTTCCTCACCTGTGTTTTGCTTCTGATCACCCCCTCCCTCAATCTGCCCTCCCTTCTATCAGCCCCTCTCCCTTTTCTTCCCTCTTTCCCCTCCTACTTGCTATAGGGTAAGATAAATTTCTATACCCAATTGACTGTGTATGATAGTCCCTCTTTGAGCCAAATCCGATGAGAGTAAGGTTCAAATAGGTCCTCCCTCCCTTCTTTCCCTCTACTGTAATAGGTCTTTGCGCCTTTTCATATGATGTAATTTACCCTTTTCTGCCTCTTCCTTTCCCCTTCCCCTAGTACAATCTTTTTTTATCCCTTATTTTTTGTAATCATTACATCAAAGGCAACTTATATCCATACCCTTTCCAAATATCATAATAAAGATACAGTTTTCAAGAGTTATAAGTATCATCTTCCCATGTAAGGATGTAAACGGTTTAACCTTATTCAATAACTTTTTTTCTCTTTTCCTGTTAACCTTTTTAATGTTTCTTTTGAGTCTTATATTTGAAGATTAAATTTTTTCTTCAGCTCTGGATTTTTCATCAGGAAAATTTGGAAGTCCCCTGTTTCATTGAATGTCCATCTCTACTCATGGAAGATTATGCTTGATTTTCCTGGGTAGTTGATCCTTGGTTGTAATCCAAGCTCCTTTGCCTCATGGAATATCATATTCCAAGCCCTCTGATCTTTTAATGTAGAAGCTGCGAGGTCCTGCATAATCCTGACTGTGGTTCCACCGTATTATATTGTTTCTTTCTGGCTTCTTGCAGTATTTTCTCCTTGACCTGATGATTCTGGAATTTGGCTACAGTGTTCCTGGGAGTTTTCATTTTGGGATGTCTTTCAGGAGGAGATTGGTAGATTCTTTCGATGACTATTTTACCCTCTGATTTTAGGACCTCAGGGCAGTTTTCCATGATAATTTCTTGAAAGTTGCTGTCCAGATTGTTGTTGATCATGGCTTTCAGGTAGACCAGTAATTCTTAAATTGTCTATTTTCCAGTCAATTTTTTTTTCCAATATGGTATTTTACATTTTCTTTTGTTTTTTCATTCTTTTGATTTTGTTTGACTGATTCTTGATGTCTCATAGAGTCATTAGCTTCCACTTGCCCAATTCTAATTTTAAATGAATTGTTTTCTTCGATTACCTTTTGCACCTCCTTTTCCATTTGGCAAATTCTACTTTTTAAGGAGTTGTTTTCTACAATCAGTTTTTGTCCTTCCTTTTCCATACTATTGTCTGTCTCTTGCATACCTCTCATTTCTTTTCCCAGTTTTTCTTCTTCCTCTCTTATTTGACTTTTCAAATCCTTCTTGAGCTCTTCTAAGAAGGCGTTTTGGATTTGAGACCAGTTCATATTCCCCTTTGAGGTTTTGGATGTATGTATATTGACAATGTTGTCCTCTTCTGAATTTGTGTTTTGATCTTCCCTGTCCCCGTAGAAAGAATCTATGGTCAATGTCTGTTTCTGCTTTCTGCTCATGGTATTTGCCTAATTCCTGGCTTTTAAAGTTGAGCTCTCCTGCTGGAGCACAGGGGGTACAGTCCCAAGCTTCTTGTGCTGGAGGCCAGGGCCTGTTCACTGGTTTTGTGTGCTGGGG
This sequence comes from Vombatus ursinus, assembly GCF_900497805.2. Lineage (NCBI taxonomy): Eukaryota > Metazoa > Chordata > Mammalia > Diprotodontia > Vombatidae > Vombatus > Vombatus ursinus. Next base: position 15,836,396 of record NW_020954591.1, on the reverse strand, counting down.
TCTCAGGTGCTGGCATCTGGAGGCTGTAGGAGTCTGGCAGCTTACCTGGTGCTGAGCAGGGGTCTTAGTGGTGGTGTCTGGTGTGTGCTGAAGCCACATGAGGTTTTTCTGCGTTTCCCCAGGGTACACTGAAGCTCATGGGGTGGGGGTAGGGAGCTCTGACCATTGGAGGACACCTGCTTACCCGGGGCTATGCTGAAGCACGTGGAGGTCTGGCTGTTGGAGGATGCCTACCCCTCCAGAGCCGTGCTGAAGCACAGAGAGGTTTAGTTGCTGAAAGATGCCTGTCCACCCAGACCTGTGCTGAAGCACACAGAATTTGGCTGCTGGGGAATGCCTGCCCATGTCGGCTGTGTTGAAGCATGGGGAGGTTCAGCTACTGAAGGATACCTGCCTGCCGGAGCACATGGTGGTTCTCCGATCTGGAGTCTGCTGGTTCCCCTGGCTGTGCCAAAGCACACTTTGGGAAGCCTTCAAGCAAACACTAGATGACCACTTTAATGGTATAATTTAGAGAGGATTTTTGTTCAGATAGATTGGGCTATTTGAGGTTCCTGTTTAAGCTTGCCTGCTCTACCACACTGGGGCTCAGGATTTCCCACTGGTTTGCTGAGGTGGGGCTTGCCACTGCCTTGCTGGAATACCTCCAGTCCTGAACTGCACTCCACTTCTACCAGAGTGAGAGGGACCTTTCTTACTGACCCCCCAAGCCTGCTGGGCTAATAGAATGCTCCACCCTGTTTTTCTGCTAACTCTGCTGTTCTAGGATTTTTACTGGTATGATATTTTCTGAATTTTTAGAGGCCAGTAAAGGAGAGTGAGAGTGACTTACTGCTTACTGTAACATCTTGGTTCCTGAAAGTCCAGGAAGAATGTTAATAAACTGGTGATTGCTTAGTATAGGATGACTAGGATGCCTAAAGGCCTCAGGTTCAAATCACATAAGGAAAATTGGTTGGTGGAACTGGGGTTTGCCCCAGGGAAGAAAAAGCTTGATAGTTCAAGTATATGAAGGAATATCACATTGAAGAAAGTTTAGACTTTTTTTTTTTATGACAAAGGACAGAACTAGAAATAATATTTAGGAGCTGCAAAGAGGACAGTAACTAGAAATAGTGGGTGGGAACTGCAAAAAAAGGCATTGTAGGTTTGACATGAAGTGTTTTCTAAGATTTGCAACTATCCAAAATCGTGGGCTATTTTGGGAGGCCTTCAAGCAAACACTAGACGATTACTTTTATGATATAATTTAGAGAGGATTCTTGTTCAGATTGCTTGGGCTGTTTGAGGTTCCTTCCAGTCTGAGATTCTATGGAATAATTGAAGATAGTCTGTGTTTTCTACAACTATATATAACTCTAACATATTTTCCCTATTTCCCTGCATCTTTAGGAGTTAAAGAATGCAGAAATTGCCTTAAGAACACAGAAAACCCCACCTGGACTTCAACATGAAAATACAGCTCCCGCAGAGTAAGTGAATGAGTTTGATACTAAAGCATCTCACTCTGAGTCAGTGTTATTTGCTTAATTTGACAGTCATTTTTGAATACCTGCTATATGCAAGGCATTATGTTCATTTGCCTTTAACGTAAGATAACAATTCTTTTAACCTCAATGTGTTTTCCAGATAATTGAAGCCTTTTCCTTTAGGTGGCAGCTCTATAAAAATGATTGCAAGTTTTTCAGCATTACTTATTTTTAACATGTTCATTGAAAATCTTTCTCTAATATGTTATTATACTTCATACAGTCATTAAACAGAACAGGAAACATAATTTCCCCCTTTTTTTGGATGACTGAGGATCATGATTTTGAAAGTCAGTTATATTGTACTGTATTTCCTTGATGAGATTTCTCACCTGTAGAGTGGATAGAGGATATGCCTGCTCTTGGTGGTTTTGATATTCCCTTCACTATTCATATGACACTTCGGGAGCCTTGTGGTATGCTTTCTCTTTTAGCAGCTGCTCACCTTCACTCTTCAAGTTTGTCATCTCTCATTTGCAGAAGTCATATGACTAAGGCTTGTGGGGAACTTTGTGTTCAGTAACTAGCTCCAGATCATTGTCAGTCTTGTTTGGGACACTCAGAAAATTGTTGTGCCTGCTTCTCTTTGTGTAGAGGTTGAGATACTTAGAATTTGCTTTGTTAAATAGCCCTCTTAATGCCAGTTGTCCTAATGCATTTAAAATATGATTCAGTTGCCAAGTTCTTTTGATTCTCCTTCGGTAGTATCTCACATCTTTTTGCTTTTCCATTCCTACTCTTACCTTAGTAATCTAAGCCTCTGTCTATTCTGCCACCTCAGACCTAGGCCCTAAGACAGCGAGGTGGTACAGTGGATCGAGTGCTGGGCCTGGAGTCAGGAAGACCGGAGTTCAGATGTGTCCTCAGATACTTAGCAGCAATGTGACTCTTGCAAGTTCACTTAACTTAACTGTGTCTGCCTTGGTTTCCTTAACTGGAAAATGAGGATAACAACAGCACCTACCTCCCAGGATTGTTGTGAGGATCAAATGAGATATTTGTATTTGTAAATTTTGTGTTTGTGAAATATTTGAAAGCACTTAGTATACTATGTACCTGGCACATAGTAGATGTTTAATAAATGCTTGTTCCTTTCCCTTCCTATGAGGCCAGGAACTATCTCTCCTAATTCTTAATGTAGTGCTCCACATATGGTTAGGCATTTGATAATATTTCTTGAGTACATGAATGAATTAATAATATAGGCCATCCTGACTACAGTTTTAAATTTGTAGCAGCGTAACTGCTCTTTCTGCTTTCTTCCCTCTTCAACTCATCTGTCATATTTCTCTCACATTTTTCCATATGGAAACGTTTAACTAAATGACCTCTTAGGTCTCTTCCAATGCTAAAATTTTTGTAAAGTGTCACTTTTTTACACAGAATCCTTCAGTAGTTTCCTACTGATAAAGTTCATATAATAACAAATATTTTTTAAGCATCTAATACTTGCCAGGTAATACGCAAGGCACTGGGGAAATAAAGATAAAAATGAGAATAAGCTCATGGAGTATGGGAGAGAAACAACATGTAAAATTAAATGTAAAATGTGTCTTAGGGCAGAGCACTAACAGCTCTATGAGCTCTTTGTAGGACGTAGCATGAGTTCAGCCTCAAAGGAAGCTTTCCAGCTTCCTGTGAGGAGTCTTAAGAGCACTTTATAGTTAGTAGAGGCAGCTTGTGCAGACACAGAAACAAAGATGAAACATTGTAGGGAATGTAAGGAACAGCACAAAGACTAATTGTGTTGGACTGTAATGTGTGTGTAAATCCTGTGCAATGGTCCTGGAAGGGTGAGCTGCAACCAGTTTATGAAGCACTTTAAGTGTCAAACTTAGTGTCAAAAAGTTTTTATTTTATCCTAGTGGTCACAGGATACCATGGAGGGCGTAAATGGAGCAATTAGCCTTGGAAATAACAGGGGGAACCTCTTCCATTGTAACAATGGGGAAGAGGATTAGATAGGCAAAGATACAGAGGAAATTGTGATGGAGAGGAGGAGCTCATGCCAGATGACCTCAGTCTATCAGGAAAGTTGGGACAAGTATCTGAGAGAATGAAAAGGGTAGGCATGCAGTGTGAAACTTGAGCACAAAAAATTTAAAATAGTCACCTAAACAAGGAAAGGGGTATCTATTAAAGATGAGTAAAGATGTAGGCTAGATAATTAGAATTGGTAGTGGAATCAATTGGCCAGGCTTCATGATTTTTTTTCTAGTGACACGTGGCACCCTAGAAACAGGAGTAACAAAACTGGTTAGAGGGATTTTGTGAGACAGTCATTGAAATGTATAGACAGTCATGGCATATAGGCTGGATAGGGAAGGAAATGAAATAGATGTGAGCTTATAGTCTGGAGGAATAGAAAGGTTTCAAGACTAAAGAGAATGATAGGGGCAAAGACCTTCCCTATCTAAAGTACAATGGGTTTCTTAAATGTTTGAATTTCCAATTCTTAGAACATGACAAAAATTAAGCTTTGTTTGTAACTATAAGAATTGGGGGGGGGAGAAAGATGAGTGACTTAATTGGGGTGGGGTGCTACTGATATGACAATTCTCTCCACTAATGTAAATCAGCAGATCTGTAACTTAAACTTTTACAGAGTTATGTGAGGCACTGAGAGGGTAAGTGATGTGACAGTGAGGTGGCATAGAAGATAAGGGTTCAGGACTTGAAGTCCAAAAGGTCCGAGTTCAAATTGTGCCTTAGATACTAGCTGTGTGACCCTGAACAAGTTATTTAACCTCTCAGCCTGTTTTCTCATGGAAAATGTGGATAATAATAACACCTATTTTCCAGAGTTGTTGAAGATCAAATGAGATTTTTTTTAAAGAGCTATATAAATGGTAACTATCATAATTATTGCTATTATTATTAGTCACACAAATAGTATGTGTATGAAGTAGGACAAGTCTTTTTGACTCCATGGCTAGTTGACTATCCACTGGTTGCCTTCTGAATATAAGAATACAGGGCCATCTTTCCTTTTTGCTATTTGATGTTTAGTATATTGGATTATTGTTTTAAAAATAAACCAGTTCTTGGATAATGGTGTGACTACTCATATTTGATGCTAATACCTTTGTTATTGAGATGGAAAGACATCTTGGAAATCATCCAGTGCAGTCCCTTCATTACAGATGAGAAAATTGAAGGTCAGAGAGTTTAGTGACTTGCTTGAATCACACAGATATGTAGAGGCAGAGCTAGGACTTAAACCCACATCTAACTGTGAGCTTAGTGTGTTCTTCCCTGTTACCTTGAAGCTTCTCATTTACTTTTCGTTATTATGCTTTAAGGTTTATCATATAGAATCATCCTCATTCTGTAGCACTACTTAAGGTAGCATTTTTTTGTGTGAACCTTCATTGATAAAGCACACTCCCTCCACTAATGCAGACTGGCAACTTTTTGCAACTTACGGTCTTAAAGAGTAGGTTGGGTCACTGAACATTGGAGTTGGGACTTGAGTTCACATCTTTCTATGGCTGGTTCTCTTTCTGTTACCCCATGATGCCATAGCTTTATAATGTTTTCTGTTAACACATAGGAAAATAAATGTCTCCCTTGCCCTTGCTCTTGCCCTCCCCCCCAAGGTAATATCGTGATCTGATAATATTTAAATGCATTCATATAGCTACTTCAGAGTCTTGGTTGGACAATTTGAGGTACAACTACAACAGTACAGACAGCAGATTGAAGAACTGGAAAATCACCTTGCCACTCAAGCAAACAATTCACATATCACTCCACAAGGTAACATGCTCCTATAATAATTTTTCAGTGTAGTAGTTTTTTAAAATTGGAAGTTCAACTGTACTCTGTAAATAAAACACTAGATACCGAGGTAGCTGTTTTGGAATTGAATTTTGCTTTCAAATTGAATTTTCAATTGAATTTTGCTTTCAAAGTTTTTGTTTGGATTTGATGTAATTTTTCTACTTTGTTAAGTACAATGGATGGGAGAATTTGGTGGAAATAAAATGAAGCTCGGTAACAAATGTGTTATTCTACTAGTTTTACAAATTAGCCTATTCAGGCACTTCTTTGTACCTATGTCTGTATGGCATCCTCTCTATTTTTGTTTGTGGAAATATTAATGTGGTTTTCTCCTTGCCACATAGTACTAGAATTCTATTTTGAACAGTAAAGATAAATTGATGTTATTTCTTCTCAATGTTTTTACAATTAGTAAATTTTTTGCTAATGTAAATTTTGTCTTATAGATTTGTCAATGGCTATGCAGAAAATTTATCAGACATTTGTAGCTTTAGCTGCACAGCTTCAATCTATCCATGAAAATGTAAAGGTATGTTTTAATCTACAGTATATAAGTATATATTTAATAAATGTGGGACCCCATACATAAACCTTAGTTTTAACATCCATACTTGTGATATTGAGAACTGTTTAGCTTTATCAGACTAGTTTAAATCACATTTCTCATTTCTCATTTTTGTTGAATTAAAAAGAATTTATTTTGATGACCAATTTTCAAGTAAAATGGTTAAGTTTAAGAAAGATAAACTTCATTGAATGAAGAAAAGTAATCAAGTACTTTTTTAAAATGTTCTAAATTTTTAATTATCTATTTTTGACATTCTTTTAAAAAAATTTTTTTGAGTTCCAAATTCTTTTTCTCCATCCTGCTGCTCACTGTGTCCACAAGAAGGCAAGCAATATATCAGTTGCACGTGTGAAATCATGCCAAATATATTTACATATTATCCATATCACAAGACAAAAATAAAAACAGAGAAAAATAAAGTGAGAAAATTATACTTTACTTTGCACTCAGAGTTCTCTCTCTGGAGGTGGGTAGCATTTTTTCATCATGAATCCTTTGGAATTGTCTTGGATTATTGTATTGATCAGAACAGCTAAGTCTTTCGCAGTTGATTATATTTAAAATATTGCTGTTACTATATGCAGTGATCTGGTTCTGCTCACTTCACTTTACATCAGCTCCTATATATCTTCCTAGGTTTTTCTGAAATCATTCCCCTCATCATTTCGTATAGCACAATATTACTCCCATCACAGTCATGACATTCTCCAATTGATGAGCATCCCCTCAGTTTCCAATTCTTTGCCAACACAAAAAAGCTGCTATAAATATTTTTGTATGTATAGGTTCTTTTCCTTTTTCTTTGATCTCTTTGCGGTATAGACCTAGTAGTGGTATTACTGAATCAAAGGGTATGCACAGTTTTGTAGCCCTTTGGGCATAGTTCCAAATTGTTCTTCAGAATAGTTGGATCAGTTCACAATTCCACTAACAGTAAATTAGTGTGCCTACCTTCCCTCCTCCCCGCCAGCATTTGTCATTAGGTATGAGGTGGTATCTTACAGTTGTTTTAATTTGCATTTCTCCATCAGTAGTGATTTAGAGCATTTTTTCATATGACTGTAGGTAGCTTTGATTTATTTTTCTGAAAACTGCTTGTTTGTCCCTTAATCATTTATCAATTGGGGAATGACATTAGTATAAATTTGACTCAGCTCCCTATATATTTGAGGAATAAGACCATTTTCAGAGAAACTTGCTGTAAAATTTTTTGATATTACTTCATTGTCTATGGTACCATTTAGCAAAATATAATTTCTCTGATTATCTCTTTTAATTAGGTCTGTTTTTGCTTTTGTTTGTCTGATATCATGATTGCTACCCATTCCTTTTTTACTTCAACTGAAGCATAAGAGTTTTTGTTCCAGCCTCTTATTTTTAATTCTGTGTATTTGGCGTTCAAGTATGTCTCCTGTAAACAATATATTATTGAATTCTAGCTTCTACTCCATTTTGCTATCTGCTTCCCTTTTATGGGTGAGCTCATCCTATTCGCATTCATAGTTCTGATTACTATATATTTTCCTCCATCTCATTTTCTTCTATTTATCCTTCTTTCTCTCTCTCTTTTTATCCTGTTGCTCTTCAGAAATCTGTTTTTCTTCTGACTACTGCTTCCTTTAATCTGCCCTCCCTTTTATCATCCCTCCTACCCCAATACTATTTCTCTTATCCCTTTCCCCTCTTATTTCCCGTTTGGGTAAAACAGATTTCTGTACCCAAATGAGTATGTGTATATTTTCACTACAGTTCTGATGAAAATGGGGTTCAAGCATTGTACACCACTGTCCTCCCCCCATTTTCTCCTCCACTGTAAAAGTTCTTCCTTGAATGCCTCTTTTATGTGAGAAAATTATTCCCATTCTTCCTCTCTTCCTCCTTCTCCCAGAACATTCCTTTCTCACTTCTTTTTTTAGATCATCCCAACAAAATCACGGCCTCAAATTGAGTCATTCTGTAGTGTTTTAAATGAAGCATCTGAAGTCATCATAAAAAACATCAGCTGCTGTTATAATAGTAGTCTGAGCATGTATGTCGGAATTTCTTCTTTAGACCAACTGAAAGGAACTTGAGGATCAATACACAAGTCATCTTTTAGCCAGTACAATTCTTTAATCTTAACTGTACCACCTCATATTGTAGTTACGTGCTTGTTTAGGACAACATTTTGTTCACACATAGCCAGAAGATCTTCCACCCACCATTTGTGTCGTTAAGTAGTCCTCGGAACTGTTGCTGTGATGATGCTGGCAATGTGATACTCAAACATGGTGCAGCTTTTGAACAGGTCACATTGAAACAGGATATAGTCTGCTAGAAGGAAAGCTCTTCCCCACACCTGTTTGCCAACATCTTCTTGAGGGGTGTGTATTCTATTTTAACTTTATTGTGGTGGTTTCTTGCTTCTTGTCTTCAGCGAAATTTTCTGGTCCCTGGGTTAGAATTTTTGGATGTATATTCTCTTGATGGTTCTTTTTGTTTTGTCTCAGAGAAAACCTGTGGTCTTCTTACCACCTCCAAGTCACTATCATTATCCAGTAGAGCTTCTATTTTCATACAAGGGCAAGTTTGAGTTTCATTCTTGTTAAGAAAATCTATACCATTGCTGTTCTTGCCACAGGATTCCTGAATACTTCTGTTATCATGTATAGTATTTTCTATTTGCATGTCTTTTTATTTTTTACCCTTAACTTGAATATCTTTCCAAGAATCTTTATTCAACAGAAGTTTGAATTGTGACAAAAATAGGTTGGCCAATAGCATTCAAACACCCTATGAAGTATCCTTTTTTGGGTGGTGCTTAGATGCTTAGATGCACATCAGATATAGCACAGTGTCACTTTTAAATGTAATTTCACCCATATCTTCCCTCTCTTCTGGGCCCACCATTGTTCACTGTTGCTAGAGCATCTTTGTAACAGCCTTCAGTACTAGAGCCAGAGTCTGGCATAAAACAGGCCTCAGTAGGCGTTTGTTGAATGAATGAATGAATGAATGAATGAATGAATGAATGAATGAATGAGTGAATGAATGAGATCACTAGGTATTGTGGTGAAGAGAGGTGGGCTGAAGAATGTGAGGGAGGAGACAGGGCATGGGGGTCAAAAGCAGGATTGTGGACACATGGGTAAACAAACATTCAGACCATCCCCTAAATCCAGTCATTCACCAGCCCAACCATGGCTTCTGCCCTGTCCTACCTTGCATTCTCCCTTTCTAGTCTCTTTGTAGTCTGCTTTTTGGGGGGGGGGTGAGGCAGTTGGGGTTAAGTGACTTGCCCAGGGTCACACAGCTAGTATCAAGTACCAAGTCAAGTGTCTGAGGCCGGATTTGAACTCAGGTCCTCCTCACTCCAAGGCCAGAGCTCTATCCACTGTACCACCTAGCTGCCCCTCTGGTCTGCTGTTTAAGGAGTTCTTTCCTTCAATGAATTTTTGTGCCTTTTTTACTGAGCTTTTAATTCTCTTTTCTTAATTTTCTTGCATTACTCATTTCTTTTTGCAACTTTTCCTCTATCTCTATTATCTCTAACTCTTCCAGGAATTCTTGTTGGGTTTGTGCCCAGTTAGCCTTTTTCTTGGAGGCTTGCTTGTAGCTGTTTTCATGTTGTCTTCTGAGTTTATGTTTTGATTTTCCCTTCCACTGTAGTAGCTTTTTATGGTCAGTTTGTGTGTGTGTGTGTGTGTGTGTGTGTGTGTGTGTGTGTTATTTGGCTCATTTTTCCAGTTTAACATCCTCTTAACATCTCTGGGCTGAGACCTCCCAAAGCTGCTGCTGCCACTGTTGAGTTTGCTTACAAGGCCATCATCGGTGCTGCATGGGCAGCACTTGCAATCTGGGCTAGCTCCAATCCTGGTGTCACATTTCTCTCCTGCTGACCTCCTACCTTGTCTTAGTCTGGAGAAATGACTCACTCTGACCGTTTTTTGGCTTTGGAACTCCAGAATTTAATTTGAGGTATTATTTTAAAGTTGTTTGGAGGAAAATGTTTGGAGGCAGAGACAAAATGGTGTAGTAGATGCAGCAACTGAGCAGAAGTCTCCCAAGTACTTTTAAGTAGATGGGTTTTTAACTATATAAAATTAGAAACCAGGTAGTCCAGCCCTTAACCAAATCAGGAATCCCCTCTACAATGTAAATGACAAGTCGTCCTCCAGATCCATCAGTCTCTGGTTAAATACCTGGTTATTGGGAGTTCATTTCCCTTAATTGCTTTTTAGAAAGTTTTATTAGTAAGTCTCTTTATTATATCAAGCTAAAATAGTTAACTTTCACCTAGTGGATATAGTCTTGACTTTGTGGACTAAACACAATAAGTCTAATTGCTGTTCTGTGTGACAGCTTTTCAGATATTTGAAGACTGCTTTCAAGTCTCCTCTACATCTCATGTTTTCTCCTTTAGTTCCCTCAGCTAATTGTAAGGCATGGTCTCAAGTTCCCTTATAATCCTGGTTGCCCTCTTTGGAGATACTCCAGCTTGTCACTGTCCTTTTCAGTTCAATTGAACAAGCATTTAGTAAATGTCTAGCATTGTTATGTGCTGAAGAGATAAAGCCAGAAATGAGAGTGTCTGTCCTCAAAGAATTTATGTTTTGCTGGGTAAACAACTTACACAAGGATAAATACTTGAATACACAGTAGATGGAACACTGGACCTGAAGTTAGGACAACCTGAGTTAAAATCTGGCCTCAGATCCTGTCTGCAACCTTGGGCAGGTTTCTTAATGTCCATTTGCCTTTGTTTCCTCATCTGTAAAAAGCTAAGGCTTTTTAAAAATGTGGTACCATGAATTTAACAGAATAGTTCAAAAATAGTCTTATTAAGGGCAGTGTATAGTATAATGATGATCATCTCCCTCAGGATAATTGCTGTATCATTACCCTCCTGCTTTATCAAGCTTCGTACAAGTAGAGAATGGTTAATAAATGAATGCTTGTTGATTGACTGCCATCTCCATCTTGAGAGAGAATTGATTAGATTTCTTGTTTAAATCCAGATGTACTATGTCCAGGGCATTTCCCTAGCCAATTAATTTAGTAATCCCATTCTAAAAAGAGAGTAAGGTTCATGTAATGTAGTTTCTTCTTTTTGCTTGTTTGTTTTTTGGTGAAGCAATCAGGGTTAAGTGACTTGCCCAGGGTTACACAGCTAGTAAGTGTCAAGTATCTGAGGCCAGATTTGAACTCAGGTCTTCCTGATTCCAAGGCCGTAGATCTATCCACAGTGCCACCTAGCTGCCCCAATGTAGCTTATTCTTAATGAACTCGTGGTATCTCTGTAATTGCCTCCCCCTTTTCCAAGTGTTCACAAACTGGCCCTTTAAGAATCTATTCTAACATTTTTCCTAGCAATAGACCTCAGGCTCTTTGTACTATAGTTTGAAGTATCCACTTGCTACCTTCTTTTTTTAATTTGCCAATTTCTATCTCTTGGACTTCTGTTCACTAAGATTTTCATCAGCCAGTCCTAGTAGCTCAGTAATCACACTGGCAAGTTCTTTCAGTACCCTAGATTGTAGTTCATTTGGGCAAGATGACTTGAATTTATAGTGGAAGTGATCCTGTGAATTCTTTCAATTGGAATTTCATTTTCTATGTTCAGAAGTTGACTGTCCCCTATTTCTTTTACTATGGTGTTAATGGTTTTTTTATTCTTCTGGGAGACCTATGATCCTTAGATTGTCTCTATAAATCCTGTCTTTGAGATCTGTATGTTTTTCTTGTATAGTAAGCATATTTTCTTCTAATGTCATTGACTTTTGCTTCTTTCCTTCTAGATTATTCTTCACTCTGTGTATTTGCACTCCTGATCTGTTGTTTTCTCTAGCGTTTCTTTAGTGAAGCTTGCCATTGAAGATTCAGGTTTATCTATTCTCAGTTTTGCTGTATAGGATATAAATTGTGCTTTCATAATTCTCATGTCTCTTTTAAACAACTTGGGAACACTATATTGTACTTCATGTTCTCTTCAGGTTCCAGAGTCTTCTGTCTCATCAAGTGTTATATCATTTTCCTTTATTTCTTATAGATGCCTGAACTTGTTTACTGTATCTGGAGGTTATATCGCCTTCTGTTGTTTCCATTTTTTCCTGTTGATTTATCTGTTTATGTTCAAGATTTTTGAGATTTCTTCTTCCTGAAATCTTTGATACTTTTCACACACACACACACACACACACACACACACACACACACACACACACACAC
>NW_020954591.1:15800589-15824299 GCF_900497805.2 Vombatus ursinus | reverse complement strand
CACACACACACACACACACACACACACACACACACACACACACACACGGGGACTGGATCACAAGGCATTTTCCCACACTGGGCAATTCGTGGTTCACCAGCCTAGGTCTTGGCCCCAGTTGACTTTTGGGTAGTCAGAAATGGCCCCATCTGAATGCTGGGCTCTTCCTAAGGTTTGGTGAAATGCTGCATACATGCATACACACATGCACGCACACACTTGTTGTGACCTGTCCCATTCTCTCTGTTCTGGCCAAGCACCAGCAATTCAGAGTCTGCTTCACCTCTCACTTCCACACCAGCAATTCAGAGCTTTGCAGCACTGGTGCTCCTGGGTTGCAGCCTCTGGCTGGCTTTTGCTCCTGAAAGGTTATGGCCAAGATGGCTGTTGAGGTCTGAAGAAACTTCTGCAGCCTGGAGTCAGGCTCTCTTTAGCACTGGAAAGGAGGAGGAGGGACCAGGGTGTAGGAGTAGGTTTTGATGTAAGCCTTTGTGGTGTCATTGGGTCTATTAGTGTAGCCTCTCTGCCAGTCATGTCAGATGTAGGGGAGGAGGAATGCTGAGTAAACTCAGGTCAGTGAGAATTGGTTCCTGGGTTTTGGGATTTTTTTTTTACCCTTCTTTTTCATGGGACTCTTGACCATATTGCATAATTTCTGTTTTATAGAGGTCTGAGAGGTCATGGGGATCAGAGAAAATGTCCAGTTTGCCATCTTGTTGCTCATGTGACCCAGCAAGTTCATGTTAATACATAATTAAAAGAGAAAGTCAACTTGAATTTATTGTGGAAAACTAGGTGTCATCTCCTTACTTCCCTTGGGTTTTATTTCCCATTTTTGTTTTGTTTTTCCTAATCTGCAGATCATTCCCCTTGGTAGAGAAAACAGAAGCAAAATAGAAGTTGAGTAGTTCTTTCTGTTTTCCATTATTTTACAAGTCAGGGTCCTCTTCCTTTCTGAACTTTCTCTTGTCTTTGGCATTGATATTTTTTTCCCTAATTTTTTTTGTTCATTTATTTATTTATTTTGATTTATCAACAATCACTTCCATAAGCTTTTGAGTTTTAAATTTTTCTCCCCCTCCCCCCCACCTCCCTCCCCAAGACAGTGCGCAATCTAATATAGTCTATACATACACATTCTTATTAAACATTTTCACATTAGTGATGTAAGTAAGAAGTAGAACTAATAGGAGGAACCACCACAAAGAGGAAACAAAACACAACAGAAGAAAAAAAATAGCGAATAGTATGCTTTGATCTACATTCAAACTCCATAGTTCTTTCTTTGGTTGTGGATAGCATTTTCCATCACGGCATTGATTTTTTTTAAAGCCCTCTTTCATTGTCTTTAACATTTATCTTAAAGCCTCAGCAGGGTAGCAAAAGAGTGTTGGACTTAGACCCAGAAGACCTGGATCCACATTTTTTCTCGGACATTATCTGTATGATCCTGGACAAGTAATTTAAAATCTCTGAGACTACACACTTCACAATTTTGTAGTGAGAAAAGTGTTTTATAAACCTTAAAGTACTACTTAAATATGAGTTATTATTCTGGATTTTAACCTTTCTAACATTTGTTAACCACCTACTATGTGCCAGGCACTGTGCTAAGTGCTGGAAATACAGAAAGAGACAGTCCCTGAGCCCAAGGAGCTTACAATCCAATGAGGGAGAAAACATGCAAACAAAACAAGTTATGTACAGGATAAATAGGAAGTAATTAATAAAAGAAAGGCACTAGAATTAAGAAGGATTAGGAAAGGCTTTCTCTAAAAGATAGGATTTTAGTTGGGACTTAAAAAAGAAGCCAGGGGTGTCAGTGGTTGGAGTGGAAGAGGGAGAGCATTCCAGGGATGGGGGAAAGCCAGGGGCCTCAATCAGGATTAGTTGGAGGAATTGAGGATATATAACATGGAGAAAAGAATATTTACGGGGGCCATGATAACTCTCTTCAGTCAGTCATCAGGCATTTATTAAACATTGTTATGTGCTGAGTGCCAGGGATAAAAAGGACAAAGACCAGTTCCTTTTTCAAGGAATTTACATTCTAATTGGGGAGACAACCTGTAAACAACAAGGTACATACAAAATTATACACATTAGATGAAGGTGATCTGAAAAGCATTAGTAGGTGTGTAGATCAGGAAAGGCTTCCTGCAGAGGATGGATTTGGGCTGAGTCATGGAAGAAACTAGGGATAGGTAAGAAGCAGAGGTGAGAAAGCAGAGAATTCAGGCATGGGGTCAACCAGAGCAAAGCTGTGAAACCATAGCTTTGTCTGTTGTAGAGAAGATTCTCTGAGGCCCCTCCTACTGAGATTCTATGACTTGTTCAAAGCCATATAGCCATACATGTAGATGGGTTTGAACTCAGGTCTGAATCCAAACATTTTGCCCTGTCCATATCACTTTACTGCTTTAAAACCTTCAGTGGTTCCCTTATTTTCTATAGGATTAAATGTAATATTACTCCTATTTAACTTGCCTATGGTCACACAGAAGTAGTAGGAACTGGTATTTGAACCCAGGACACCTGACTCTAGCATTTTTCACATTGCTAATACTGTGTTTCATAAGAGATGTAGATATCAGCACCAATGGTGCGGAGCACACATCAACATATCAATGGCCACTCACTGATGCTTTTCCACTTACTGTTTGGGGTGGAACCAAAAGTCTGAATAGTGCAAGAGCACTATTTCATGTTCCTCCTTTAGGTTTCACAGTGAATTGGAAGATAAAAGGCCTGTCTTAGAATAGAAATGGGGAGGGAAATAGGGTTTTGGCCTGGTGCTTTTGGTTGATTTGTTGTCTGTGTAAATATTTGTAGTGGGAAAAACTATATGAGAAAATTTGACTGTTTTTCAGTAGTTACCGTAAAATGATAACCAACTGAAATTTTCATGTGAAAGTTCTTTAGATTTTTAAAAATATGGCAGAGGGAGATTCTGATATGATGTTTGGTAATTAGTTCAAACAGAAATTTAGTATCCTCGAGTTTTATTACCTTATTTCCCTTGAGTATCATACAGAATATCTCCATTTCAAAAGATGTAATTTGAATAGATAATTTATAATATTTGGAACAAGATTTGACTTTCAGTCAGCATTTATTAAGCTCTTACTGCGTGTCAGGCACCCTTTTCTCATTGTTCCTTGTTTAATGTTGCACACAAGTTATCTAATTTATTGAAACAAGCTAAGTTACCATATCCACCTAGGAGCCACTAATAGTAACAAAGTTAACACTTTTAAGCAATTCTCAGAGGGCTAATGATTTCACCAGTGTATATACTTTCCATGAATATAGATCACCTCTCACTGTGTTCCCCATATCCTTTAATTGTTAATCAGAGACATTTCCAGTTTTATTGACTCCTTTACATAAAAAATGAAGTTCCAAAGTGTATTACTTTATAGTGATTTCTAATGCACCAAAAATGGAAGTTTATAAAAGAGGTGAATATCAAACTTTATGCATTAGGTCAGTTTCTAGATCATTTCATACCTTGCTTCTGGGCCCTTGCACTCCTTCCATTTGCCACCTTAGAAAGGTTTCACTTCAGCTAGTTTCACAGGCAGCAGAAAGTTGAAACTAGTAAAGACCTAATGCTCTTTTATTCTGTCAGTAAGAAAGATTGTGTAGAAAATACATGAATTGTTCTTACATTTTTACTTCTGTTTTTTTAAAGATGATAAAATTCTACTTAATTATATGTTTTATTTATTGATGTCCTTAAAGCAGAAGTCATCATTTACACAATTATTTCTAGCAACAGATGGGCAGATACAAGCATAATTTGATGGAAATTCAACATTTTGCTTCTAAGTACTTCTATTCTGTAGGCATACACATTCAAAATTATTTTTCATCTTTTTGATGAAAACTTTTCATTCTGCTCCAAGCAGGAAATCAGGGTCTACCCATTCCTCTACCAGAGAAGTTGACCAGTTGGGAGGGAAGTTGGCAGGAAGAGAAGAGTGTGTGAAGTAGGATTTAAAGCTTTGACCTATTTATCCTAAAGCTTAGCTAAGTTCTCTTAGATTTTGTTTATATTAATGTGGACTATACTGTGCCCATGCTAATTTTGGCAAACATAGATAAGTAATGTATAAAATGAATAGAGAATTTTTTAAAAAGAAATTCAGGAGAGAGCACACCCTTAAATATAATTTCCCTTTGCAAAAATTCATCTGTACTGACATTACCTTCAGTTCTGAAAGAAAATGGTTAGTGGGTAGTGGCTGTGAACTTTAGGATACTTTGTTGGTAATGTATTTCACAATTTATATTACTATCAAATACAATATGAAGCTTTTTGGGAAACTTTTTGTTGTTGTTATTTATCCTTTTAGATGCTCAAAGAACAATATCTTGGCTATAGAAAAATGTTCCTGGGAGATGCCATGGATGTTTTTGAGGCAAGACGAGCAGAAGCCAAGAAGTGGCAGAGTGCTCCAAGAGTTACCACTGGCCCCACCCCTTTCAGCAACATACCAAATGCAGCAGCCGTTGCGATGGCTGCAACACTCACACAGCAGCAACAGCCTGCTACAGGTCTGAATGCATTCAAGTTATAGCTTATTAGTGTTACAACTACAGTCAGTTTGTGTACATTTTTATATAAGGTCTTTGTGTTAGTACTTAGTTTCTATGAGTAGCTGTTATCTAGAGAAATCTGATCATTGTGACAAAATTATAAAAATATATACGTTAGAAAATGCAGGGTAGACTTAGCAATAATAATAAATCAGTTAGATATTTAATGTTGTCAGTATTTTTAATGGTATTTACTGAATCACTCAGTACCTTATGGGACTTAATCTTTTGCTATTAAATTTCCCTAAAGAATATACTATTAAATTCTGAAATTGTAATTATGTAGTACATAACTTCAAAGTCAGAAATAAGCAATCCAGCTACACATTTTCTTATGTAAAGCAGTTGATTCATTTTCATCATGCAGTACTGTATTTGGCAACCCTCGTGTACATCCAAATGAAGTTTGCTTTTACTGAAGGTATGTGAAAGGTTATGCAGGTGTTGTGTGGGTGTTTGTGTTGACTGGAAGGCATATGTACTGACTCACCAAACCAATTTCTGAAGAAGAAATATGTTAGTCCAGCTTTTGGTCTAGTGCCTTGAAAATGAACAGAAATGATGATGAGAGAAAGGAAAGATGCGTGTGTGTTGAAATTGCTTAGGTTAGATTGAACATAAAGAGATACTTGAATAGAGGAAAACTAAGCTGATTATAAAATAATGGTTGAGAAGGATATAATAAGATTATTTTTAAACCTGTTTCTAGGCAAATCTGCATTTTAGGGTCAAAATAAGTTTTGTTACGTTTACTCCAACCTTTATTTCTGGTCTTACTTGCCCACTTTCACAGACCTGTTTTATCTGTGATTGACTGCACTAGATTTTGGTATACAGAAGACATGTACTTTATTTAGTTGAAGATGGTATTTCTCCTTTTTCATAAAAATAGATTTTTACAAAATGTAAAAAACTGAGTTATTTCTTCCACAGCACCTTAGTTTGTTCTGGCATATATATCAAGAGGCTAGGTCTAACAGTAAGTTAAAAAAATATTTAAATAAAATCTTGACTGTTCTATGACCTTTCAATTTATATTTAGCCTCCATGCTAAGAAGAAAATGGATTAAATATTTAACACCTGCCCTGTGTAAGGCACTGTGAGGGGTATAAAGATGAATAATGTGATCCCTGCCTTCAATGAGCTTGCAATCTTGTATGTTCTTTGGTGTTTGCTGCTTGGTAGGATTATTATTCTCACAACTTCATAAATGAAAATGATACTGCTGACCCACCATCATTAGAGCACCTTGAATTTTTTCCATCAGTGATGATGGATTTGCACTGACCCATAGACACTTTCTAATTCCTGGTCCTTTTGTGAGCAGTAGTATTATGTACATATACACAATAGATGACTGTTACTGATGTGTGATCTCTGATCATGAAACAGAAGAATGCTAATTGGTCCCTACAGAAGGTAAACCCATAACTAGGGAATCATTAGCTCTGAGCACTGAGTTAACTGAACTACAGAATTAGAATAGTACTAATTTCTCTCCTACTTATAGAAGTTTTTTTCAGTTTCCATCCCAGGTAGAAAAACTTGGGGAAAGTCTGAATTATTAAAGTGTCATGCCAAAAATTAATTCCTCTGGTGTAGACAAACAAGATAAATTGCAATAAGCTGCTCTGTCAGAGGGAGAGTTAAAACTTCCTAATGAGACATAATCTCACCTTGAAAGTTCTTGGGTTTTTCCTCTAGAGTTTTGATACCTCTCATATATATTAGAGGCTTAAATTAGAGTGCCTATTAATTACCTTGAGAAACAATTTCCCTGTTTGCCTATATGCTTTCATTTTAAGATGCTCTTCTTAGGTTTTGGGGGAAATCAACTGTACCTTCTTTTCATCACTGCAAAAACTCTCATTCTATAAGTTTTCTTTATGAAGAACTTTTATGAAGTCTGTGGCTTTCTAATTTGAGACAGGCATACCCCCAGCCTTGTCAGCCTTATCAGTATTAAAGATAGATGGTAATGGGACTCTCTTTTATAGAATTGAGTTTTAACTTAGAGTTGTATGGATGTCAGACCTGAGCAGCTGAGCAGTTTTGATAACCAGACTGTATTGTGTTAGAACCTTGTTGTGTCCCCTTTATTCTTTCCCTCCTGTAGAGGTACTCTGTGCGCATGACACAGCCATTCTATTGGGGCTCTGCCCAATGGAAGCTTGAGTGATACTGGTGTAGTTATTGTCAGTATTAACATTTAAGGGAATGAGGTTTACTTATCCTTCAGAGTGCACATGCAAAGCAGTATTCTGATGAGCCTTGACTGCTCAGCTGGAAACTGAGTTCATTATTGATTTGTTGTACATACTACACAGGTAACTTTTTCTTTTTTTCCCTGACTCTGTGGATCTGTTTTAAAGTGTTTTAAATAAAGGGGAAATCTTTTCTCTAATACATGCCAGTGAAAAGTTTTAAAAATCATCTATGAGCAGCTAGGGTATTTTTTAGTATTTTCAGATACCGCTACTGACCTGTGCAAGATTTGAGCCAGTTTCTAAGTTGTTGGGTGCTTTTTTGTTTTTAAGAATAGACCCACTCCTTGCCCATTGATAATGTAAATATATGGGCACAGCTGACTTTTTAGACAACTATCTCTTGCAGGTGGTCCATATATCTTTCCCAGAGACAGAGGAATCAAATGATTTATTGAGGTCCTTTCTTAGTCTTGGTTTTGATTTTCTTTGTGTAGATATATTTGTAGTTCTTAGGCAAGTGTATTCTGTGGCTGCTGTTTTTCTGGAGGTTGAGGAGTACTGGAGATGCCAGAAAGCTGCTTGTAAGTTAGCATATAACATAAGAGACGAACATGAGAAGAGTTCTTGGATAAGTTAAAGGACAATGGGAAAGGACTCTGTTTGCTCCACAAGACCTCCTTTAGCTTTTTCATAAATTGATGTATAGTAATTTAAATGTAATGTTTGCAGTATAATTGTTGTTAACTGAATAGAAATGAAGAAAACCCTAACTTATTGAGTGTTGTGTTATTATCATTTGCTGATTTTTAAAATATTTGATGTTTACATAATATGAGACTCTTTCTCATACTTGGCTGCTGTTCTTAAGGAGAGCTGAGACCATTTTGTTAGGGATTCATATTTTCTAGCTTTGGATATAGACTTGGAAATCTTAGGCTTAGTGTTAACCAGGAAATCCTAAGTCTTCCATCCAAAATTTTAGGGGTTTGTGATTTTATTATTATTTATTAACCAAAGGAACATTCCCCATTAAATCAGTAAGTATGAAAATTTACAACTTGAGGAGGGGGGGGTGTTGTATTTGATTTTTTTTAAAAATAGCATTTGGTAAAATAGCATCTTTAGGTGTTTTAACTGATCCTTGAACATCTTAAAGAGGTTTTAAGCACTTGCCTTTTCCTGTAAACCAGCTGTAGAAGGTAGAATTTATTGATAGAAAATAGGAATTATAATGCTAAGCTTGATTGTATTGTGTGTGAATGTTATGTGGTAACTTTGGTAAAATGTTACTGTAAGTAAAGGTTCACTTTGGGCAATCATGATAAGTTACTACTTAATGGTTTCTTAGTGGAGAGTTTATTTATTAAACAGTCCTTCAGGGCATAACTATTAAGATTTTGAAGTATACTTTTAGACTTGTTAGAATAACTCTTGTCTGAAGGAGTTCTCTCACATTCTGAAAATGAAACCAATTTATGATAGTAGCCAAAGAATGCATTATTTGCTAGTACTTTGGCACAGGACAAAGTTTTCACTGTTTGAAAATGATGTACATTTGCCTACTAGATTATAAATGATGTTGCCTTCAGAATTTTATGTTAAGGTACAAAATGAGCTGAAGTATCGTATCTGTTGTACAATGGAAAATCTTGTCAGCTTTAGGGATAGATTCTGATTTTTTTTCCTATAGCTTGACTGTTGGTGTTTAGAATAACAATGTTCTGTTGGTCTTAAAATATACACACAAAACAACAAAAACAGCATGTTATATTTGATAAATATCTTGATTTGGAGGGCTGAGGGATGTGGTGTTTTTTTTATTATTCTTGGTCTTCCACCAGCAGTGCCTCCTATCAATGTGTAACTTGAGGCCTTCCCTTAAACTTGAAGAAACTGGACATATGTTTTCTGCATATTTTGTTCAAATTATGAAATTGTCTTTAGTTTATTTGTACTGTGATAACAGTTTTTTAAAAGAGCTACTAAGCAGATATTTGAATCTCAAAATGATGTAAAAATTAATTTTTTAACTTATTTTTAAAAAAAATAATAGTATAAGGGCCCTGGCTGCTATCAATTGTGTTACTTTTTGTTTTATGTTTACAATCTGAAAATCCAGTTTATCTCATTATTTAGACAGAACAAAGTTTCTCAGCTATGGTTACCCATAAGTACTTTATAATTTAACACTACTTTTTGAATACACAAACCTTATTCTGCATTGGACAACTTGAAGACTTTGATTTCTTTTAAAATTTAAATTTTTTAATGTGTGTTTTGCTTTGATGATCCCCTCCCTACCCCAACACTTTCAGATGCACTGATCACTGTGTTTGAAAATGACAAGACAATGAAGATTGTACTGTGCAGAAAACCTGTCACATCATTTTCATAAATCATTAATCAAAATGAGAGATTTTTAGACTTTTGTATTCTGGGTCACTAACACTGTTCAGAGGAGAGGCAGCTAGTTTGTTTCTGTCCTCACCACACTCAGCCTAAACTATAAACTAACAGATAGGAAAGGAGTTTCTAATGAATTTTGATCTGAGATATTTCCAAAATTATGGGGGAAAGTTTTTGAATTGAAATCTTGAATGTATTTATTGAATTGGTCAAGGTACACAGCTGTGCCTTTGTAAATGTTTATTAATCTATCATATTTATTAATCAGGTGATTTGAATAATTTAACTTTATGGAATGGTGTAATGTAGCAGAACTTAACAACAGAACTCGGTTATCACTTTTTGTGAACAAATCTGAATTGTCATGTTACTGTGTAATTGATTTGCTTTAAAATGAACAATAAATTTAATAAAATAAAACATTGTCTTGTTTTTTATCCATTTATTGTGCATATAAAATTTGATCTTTCAAATGCAAAACCATACCAAGTTTTCAGTTTTCTCTCTCAGTAAGTAACATGATGGTTTTACAGTGTTAGCATCAGTCTAAGAAAGATCTGACACTAACAGAAATGAAAGTTTCTTTAAGTAGAGAATAAAAATCATGAAATCCTACACTTGATTCACTCTCTAGTTTTGCCAAAAGGTGAGTGAGAGAGTTAAGATAATTTAAGAACTAAACCAATAAGATTTGAGTTGATAATACATTAAATATTTTTGTTATTTTGCTGTATAACTTGTTAGATTCCTTTCCATGTGGTAATACTGTCTTAATTTTCTAGTTTTGATTTTTAAAATTTCATCTTAGGTTTATCAGGTGGAAAACAAGTTTAGATATGGGAAAACTTTTGAGACTCAAGTTTTTAAATTTTTAATGAAATCTGTCTAAAAGCAATTAATGTTCACTCTTAAAATAAAGAAACTTAAATCTTGAAAGAGTAAGGCAAGCTTTTTTTTCCCCATTTTCTTTTTTTTTTTTATACCAGGGCCACAACCATCTCTGGGAGTTAGTTTTGGAACACCATTCGGCTCAGGTATTGGCACTGGCTTGCAATCAAGTGGCTTAGGTTCTTCAAATCTTGGAGGTACACTTTAACTTTTCTAATGTTTCCTTTAACCTTTATATATCTGAACTGGTAATAGCAAAAATTTTATAAGAGGATCTTCTGATGTTTCAGAAGCTAATATTAGCTCTGGCAAGAAAGATTCTCCAAACTTATTAATGCCTTATAGTGACAGCATCATAGAGAGCAAATAGACGATTATTGAGGCTATGAAAATTTAATACAAAAAGGTGAGGGAGGTCAATATAAAGTAACACTTAAAATCATATTAGTTTAATTAGTCTTATAGTGTTAATACCACTTTGGAGCCCTAGCTAATTTCTCTTAGTATTAAGCATAATAAAAATTCTCATTTGCAGAAAAGGGAACATTTTAAGCAATGAAACACATTTTAGTACAGGAAATAAAAATTGAACAACTTATATAAATTAAATTAATAACTTATTTATACTACACATAGAATAATTCTTGGTTACCAGCATTGCAGATTATCTTTGGCCATTTTTGCATTGTAGCTTGTCTTCTGCCCATGAAAGACAGTTCTTTGTTGTATGCCTGGTTATGCACCTGTATACTTAAACATTGCAATATAATTTTAATGTTGCCATAAGAAAATCCAGTGTTTAAAAAAAAAAACTGTAATGTATTTCAGTATCTTTGGCATGGCAAGTTGAGAGAGTTGATCATACTGTGACTAAACTATGTTTTTGTATAGCATAGTTCCCTCATGTTATGGTTCACAAAACAATTTTTCCTCAGGAAATGAAATTCCAAGTTGTAACTAATGAAAATTCAGAATTATTCTGATTTTGTATCATGGCCTTTAGTTGTACAAATAACTTTAATGTTTAACACTAAGATTCAGAGTCAGTATTTGAATAAACTTCTCTCCTTCAGAAAGTTTTGTGATCCAATAAAAGTTTTTTAAATACTGTAAAAATTTCAAATTATTTGTTAAATAACTGATTAGGTTTGTTGAACAGCTGCTTTTCTTACATGTGGTCTTAAAGGAATCATCTATAATTCCTTTTGCAATTTGTATGGTTGGGAAAAAATAAAATTTGTTTTTTTTTTTCATTTGTGAAAATAGTTTGTATACATGGAAACACCCCTTTCCTATTTTGCATTAAGTCTATTTAAACAGAACAAGTGAAAGCTAATTGGATTTCATGAAGAAATGGGAATTGTAGTACAGACTTCCTATTGAAATTTTTGCATATTGAAAGCAAAATAAAAATGGGCTTTTAATATATAAAAGTATCTCTAAATACTGAATTCTCTAATAGTGATATGTGCCATGCTTATGATGTAAAGAATCTTCTTTCATTACATGAAATAATTTAAAAGGAGATACTTTTGTGCCTAATAAGCTGGAGTTAACCCATGGGGTTCATTAAAAATCTCTAGCCCATTTGATAGAGAAGCTAATGAATATGTTCTTGTTCCTGTTCTCAATCAGTTACCTGTTCTCTTATCTAAAATGTGAATGGATTATTTATATAGCTTCTAAACAGGTGCAAATTTGTTTAATTCAAAATTAACTTGATTGTTTCCTTATGATATCCTCTAATTAAAGTTTACATGTCTGTGCAGCACTGATTTGAGCAAATGATGACTACTAGCATTGCATGTGTGCTCATTTCAATAATTTCACAAATACAAATTGCCGAATAAGTTTTGAAATAAGCTTATGTTTATTTAATTTCTATTTACATACTTATACAAGATCATATTTGTAAAACTTCTGACAATTTTAGATTTTATTTGTTAGTAGCTTTTGACCTATCTTTTATATGCCATTGTATGTTTCTCTACCACCCTTCCACTAGGATTTGGAACTAGCTCTGGTTTTGGAAGCAGCACCACAGGGGCCTCCACATTTGGATTTGGAACCACAAATAAACCCTCAGGAAGTCTTAGTGCAGGTTTGTTTGTGTCTGAATTTTAGAAAAATGTAAAAGTGTAAAAAAATTTTATTTAAAGGTATAAAGAATTTTATTAAAGATATAAATATTGCTTTTATTCCACATGTCCAAAAAAGATCGCTCTTGCAGTTTCATCCTATATTATGGTATACAAAAATATGTCTATATAGAGCTTAATCTTTGTCCTGCCTCTTCTAAATATATGTCGGATTTTTCAGACTTCTTGATTTAATTCCCTAATTATGCTCATCCTTAGTTGTAATGATAATAGCGAGAATTTATGTAGCTAGATCTTTATGGTTTGCAAAGCATTTTCCACATATTATCTCCTTTTTCCCCATAACAACCTTGGGATGTAGATACTGTTATTATTCCCATTTTATGGATGAGGAAACTGAAGCTAAAAGAGGTTTAGTGATTTGTCCAGGGTCAAAAGGATAGGAATTATAACTCCAATTTCCCTGACCCTAGGTCTGGTCCTTCATCCACCGTACCACCTACTGGCCTCCTTATCTAAGCAGCAGTTCTTTTGGACACTAGTGACCTATTCAATTTGAAACAGTTTAGCTCAGCTTAACAAATTTATCATGAAATTGCAGCCAAATATTTAATAATATTCACCCATGGAACATTCTGGGGAAGGATTTCTGTTCCAAAGATAAGACGTTTGGCAGCTAAATGTTCCATTTGGTTTTACTTCACATGAAACCATGAGAAGTCCATAAATCTATGCCTAAAAGAACAGTATTTCTCTCTATTAACATTTAGTTATTTACTTTTGGAATATAAATTTTGACAGCCATTAATTCAAGGCCTCAAGTTACATGTAACTTTGAAACAATTTGATTTGTAACTAATAATTGATGTTATGTGATCCTTAAATGTTCAGTGTTTGATAAGAAATAGCATGCCCCTGAAACAACTTGTACTGATACATGTTTACTTTGAAAGAAGTTTAGTGTATGATTGGGTAATGTTTCAAATGTAAATGTCCAGCTAGCCTACTAAGCTAGTCGTAATGCTTTTCCCTTTTGAGGGCTGTGAGGATTGCTGTTCTGAAGATGGTAGTGGTGGTATGATTAACTCATCTAGAATGTCATGTCATCTTAATTACCCAAAGGTAATTATATCAAACCAGGCTTGCAAAATTATTCATCTTTTCAGTTTGCCCCTTGAAACTAGACATTATGTGTGGTGGTGGGCTGCTTGGTTGTAGAAGGGGAGGTGTATGAGGATTGAAGGGTTAAGATAAGTCTCACTTCTTTCACACAGAGTCGAAACGGTTGTGGTAGGCCCTATGAAGCAAGGCCCTCGGCCTAGTCTGCATGCTTAATCTCTGGTACTAGAAAGATTTTTCTTGCCTAATGCCACGTTAGAAGTTTGGTAGCCTGGGATTACTGAGTTATTTAAATTTCTCTCAGTTTTTTCAGATACCAATTGCTTTTTTCCAAGAAATATATGAAGTTGTTGTTGTGATTTAACTTCTGATACAAATATTTTCTCCCCTACACACAAGGCTTTGGCAGCTCAAGTACAACTGGGTTTAACTTCAGCAATCCCGGCATCACAGCATCAGCTGGCTTGACATTCGGGGTGTCCAATCCTGCCTCTGCAGGATTTGGAACAGGAGGACAACTCCTTCAGCTGAAGAAACCGCCAGCTGGAAACAAAAGAGGAAAAAGATAAACATTTGGGTGGGCGGGGCAGTAGAAGCTGCAGCCGCTCTGTTCATTCTATAAATCTATTTTTCTAGAAACTGATGCAGCAATTAAATTGCATCCCAAAAGATTTATAAGATTTTGATATTTTTCCCTACTCTGAAATTTAAATTGTATCCATACCAGTCATGATGAACAGCTGTTTTCTTGTTAATATTAACCCACTTGTGTATTTTTATTATTTTAGTTCCTAGCTTTAGAAGTGTTTTGATGATATCACTGAGAGAACTTGTAAAACCATTTATTTAGCCTAATGTTAGCAGTGTTTTTGTTAATAAGACCTATTCATAGAAATTGATGCATATTTGTTCCTTGTACATATATAAACTATATTCTAGTATAGATATGAAAAAGTTCATAATTTCTGTTCTTTGAAAAGGCCTTTTGGAATCTACTGCAGGGCATTTCTGTGAATATGTATGTAAATATATACAGCATAATGCACACGTGTGTACATATTAAAATATATATTTACACACGTACAAACCTTGCCTCAATGTTATCTCTATCCCCTTTTGAGTATTTCCTTTTCCATGATTTTGTCTTCAGAAACTCTCTGCTTGTTAGGATGTTATGTTGCAGTCCATTGCTTACAAATCTTTGCCAGTCTGCTTCATTGCTGAGTTGTCTGTTCCCTCTCCGTTTCAGAGCCTTCACCTTCCATAGCCACTCCAAAGAGAAGACTCACAGCATCTGATCCTGTGGCATATGCAAATGGCTTTTAAAGCCTTATCTGTTCCTATTTTGATCAGCATCCTGAGTGATAATGAGGTTTTAAAAGTTTTCTTTCTTCCTTTCTTTTTTTTTTTCTAAGACTGACCTTCAGGAGAATATTTAAAATTCTAGACCATTGGTTTAGGGGCAAAGGACTGTGAAGCCAAAGTTCCCAATTCTATGCAGGAGATGGATGCACTGACTATTACTCTAATACCATTCCAAGATGGAGTTTTTTCACATAGGGCTACTGACATCAATACCAAAAGAAATAGCTTTTTATCAGCCCTCAGTGTCTTAAGTAACTGCTTAATATGGAATAGAGAAATAGTATATTTTGAGAGCAAAATATTCATTCTTGCCAGCATCTCTAAACTACCCCATGTCTTTCTAACATAGGGAACCGCATGTTATAACATGCTAATAATGTCAAATTGCATCTCTGTAGTTGGTGTTTCTAAAGTAAAATGGTGGAGGTTGGAGGGGAAACCCTTTTAAGGAGTGAGCTGCCTTATCTGAGATTTATTACAAAAATAATAGCTTCCACCACCAAACATTGAGTTATTTATATTGCAAATACAGGTATCAGATGGAGTGTGAACATGGAACTTCATTGACAGTAATGTACTTTTTTATATAGAAGGGTTTTGTATATAATGTGTATCAAATATTTACAGAATCATTTTCACCAAGGCAACTTTTTTTCTAAAACAAATGTTGCATATCTATATTTTTTCTAGTATGATGTCAGTTGCTTTTGATTGTAATAATGTTGTCAGGTACCATTTTGTATGTTTGGAATGGTTCTACATACAATGATTGGTCTTCATTGAATTGGAATATCTGTTCCTTGATACATTGAAAAAGGGATATATTTGTTTTTTGGTACTAAAATGGCTTTCACTTTTGTTACTGAATCTGAGATTAAGGGGGAGGGAGATAGAAAAAGCGTGTGATTTGTTTTTTGAACATTGGTCATAATTAAACATTGCATTCAAACCAAACTGTTCTTTAAAAGGTGTATTGCATTGGGCTGCAAAAAACAAACAAAACCAATCTGGGTATTTGCATTTCTTTGTTACTGCTTCATTTCTTTTTTAAAAATGTTAAATTTTAAAATGTTGAACCACTGGAATTCTTGTACCATTTGTGAAAATTTTAAATGTGCTGCCATTGTCCACATTGTCTCCACATTGTCTGCACTTTGTCTGCAACCTACCATTGTGTAAACAATAAAATTAATTGCATCACGCTTCAAACTCTTATAGCTATCACTTGCCCATTAATATGAAAATTTGCTGGTGGTTCTTAGAATTTTAGCCTCTTAGTTGGATGAGTTGTCTTGATATGTTTTACAAATTGGTTTGTATTGTTTTGAATCCCCTAGCCACATCTAGGTGGGCTTCTTTTTGGTATCCTCCACATCTGTTTGTTGGTTGCTCATACTAAAATGAGCACCATGTCATTTTTTTTTTCAGAACATAAATGTGGCCCTTTTGTTGGAACAAGACAAGTCCCATTATGGTAATTACTACCATAGTGGGCCACATTTTGCTCTGTGGATATTCATTTTTAGAACAAGATAGGTTTGTTCCTTTGTATTTTTTAGTATGCACATCTAAGAAAGGCATCCTTCAAATGGCATTCTCCAAATCACACAAATGCAGAATTACTTGAACAAAAATGCCCCTGAGGGTTGAGAATCCCAAGTATACCTTGTTCAGGAGGCTCCCAAACTTCCTTCTTTGGTGGCATATATGCAGCTTTTCTTGGTTCAAGGCAGGATTCAGATAAACCTGCCACTGTATTGATTTTGATATTTCTTGTTTTGAGAAGTGTGATTGGTAATTGATTTACTTTTTCTTGTTGCTCTAAAGCAAGGAATTTAGTACCCAGGCCTCATCTTCTGTTACATGCTGTATTGGTGAAGTCTGGATCAAGGAATAACAGGTTGTTTTTTGGCTTATGTGCTTGACCAGTTGGGGCCCCTTGGGCATGGTGAACAGACAGAAGGTATAATACCACCATAGGCTGCTAGATTTCCCTACTATTCTAAATGCCAAATATTTTACATATTCTCATTGTATCAACAGAAGCATTTTGGTTCCAAAGGTGACCATTCCCCAGTGGAATTAAGACAGCATTGAGGGGGAGAGGGGGATGGATAGATTGGCCTACCGGGGGTTCTTTTTTTTTTTTCTTAACAAGACACCCCCCCCCCAAAAAAACAAACTACTTAGACCAGTTGTGTGACAAGTATTTTGTCATGAACTATGTGTACACTCTAGTTTGTGGTTCCAATTTCGCTTAAATTAAACATTTTTCCTTTTTGTCTTGTAGATTTATCCTTTACCTAGAGGCCAATAATATTAATTTTACAGGGAATTTTAAAACATTTGACTTTGAGGGTGCTGTGGTTAAGGATGTAGAACATGTAGATTCAGGGATGGTACCAGACTCTTGAACAACCATATATATGGAAGGTACCTAGCATCTGTCATAGAAATGCCCAGTTACCTTGTTACATGTAAGCCAGCTGGAATCCAGCCATAGGAGGACTAGCGGGAAAGGGAGTGTGATCAGCCACTAGCCAAGAAAATTGATACTGAATTCGGCAGAAATGTATGCGCTATGTGCGGGGCACTGAGTTGCAGGGACACATCATGAAAAATGACCATCTGGTCTCCCCAAGGCAGATATGATATGTATGCAGGTTAGTACAAAGGAATGTGATATACCCTATACTTTAGGGCCCAAAGGGGCTTTAGAAACTATCTAGTTTACTAACTTATTCATTTTACAGATGAACAAACCAGTTCGCGGGTTAAGTGATTGGGCCAAGGTCATATGGGTAGTAAATGGAAGAGCTGAGATTCCAACTGGTGTCCTCTGACTTCCAATCCAAATATGTTTATATTGCTCTGTTGAAATAAGATATTTACAGGGCAGCTAGGTGGTGCAGTGGATCGAGCATCAGCCCTGAAGTCAGGAGGCCCTGAGTTCAAATGCAGTCTCAGACCAAACACTTGACCCTTACTAGCTGCATGACCCTGGGCAAGTCACTTAACCCCAGTTGCCTAAAAAAATAAATTAAAAAAAGAAATAAGATATTTACACTTTATCAGCTAGGGGACATAACTGGAATCAGTGGCACCTGAGTGGAGGCTTGAAGGATTTTAGCAGACATTGAGAGTAGTATATTTCAGGCATGAGGGAGTATCCTGCATTTGAGCGTTAGTGGTGCTGACTCTGAGAGTACTAATGTGATATTGGTCAGGTCATTGAACATCAGGTTCCCTTTCTGTAAGATGAAAGAATTGGGAAATAGGAGACAAGATGAGAATGGAAGAAGCTAATAGTCCAGTTTGTGTGTATATTCAAGCATATATGCTAAGGTGATTTTGTTTCTGAACACTGTGGGAGAAAATAAGCCATTATCAGATGTGATAGAGTGAACCCAAAGGTTCTTAGGATTTTGAAGAATTTCACGTACTGTCCTAACCCTATTTCAAATGTATATGAATTATCTGAAAATTATCTTGTTTTACTATGGTAGTATATCTATGTATTCACAATGACTTGCACATAGTATTTAATAAATATTTATTGGATCAGATTTTTTGAAGTTTTAAGAGAATTATAAATCTTAGGTTTGCAGAAACTTACAGTCCATGTGGAGCAGTGGGAAAGTATTGGATTTAGACAGAAAATGATTTAGATTCCTACTCTCCCACTTAACTGTGTGACTTTGGGTAAGTAATTTAGCATTTTTGAACATCAGTTTCCTCATCTGTAAAACAAAGGGGAGATTGGACTTGACTTCTGTGCAGGGTCCTTCATCTGACCCTATGATCTTTTATGACCCCTTTGTTTTAGATGAAGACTCTGAGGCTGTCACGCGGGCAGGTGCTCACAGTAGTAAAACCGAAATTTGTGCCCAGTTCCTCTGACTTCAGTCTGTATTGCTTCCATTTTGAGTACTAGAATATTTCATTATGTAAGCCTGAGTGATTTATGATGACAGTAAAAGAAGTTGCATTTATGGTTTTAACAGTATGATGACCACTTTTTAAAAACGAATAGTCCAATATTTTTAATCAGTACAAGCTTTTTTACACTAGTGACCTCTTTGGCCTTTTACATTGAATACTGCCAATGTGAAAAATATACCCAGATAAAAATAACTTGCAGATACTAACAAAAGTTAAACATTTTTAGATTGGATGTATTCCTTTGGATATGGTCTTAGAATTGTAGTAAAAGAATTCTGATCCTTCTGCAAGTTCTCATAACTAGTTTGGATTAACACCTTTACTTGCATGTAATTTATATGTTTTTACATAGACTGGGTGTCAGGCAATTTTCAAGGTAATTTTTTCCATAATCGTTTCTTGATCTATTTTTATGTTGTTCTCATTCATTTATACTATTGATCCAGATCCCCAAAATCAGAATTTTATAACAGATGGAGGAGACACTGGGAGTTGAGATGTCAAATGGCACCAGAAATTTTTGTTTCTTGTACACAAAGATAGAAAAAAATACAGTGTCTCAGAGCTTGGGGAGTAGCTCAAAGACGATGTAGTCTAACTCATGCCTAAGAAAAATTCACATTACAACAATGCCTTTGTCATTCAGCCTTTTTGCCTGAAGATCCGCTACCTACCATTACACCTCAGCACCAATTCACTTTCATTAGAATGGGCAGTACTAATTGTTAGGATTTTTTTTTTCATAAATTGTAACTTTCATTGATTGTTTGTAGTTCTGTCCTATGAGGCCAAGCAGAACAAGTCTAATCCTTTTATGTGATAGATTTTTCAAATACTTGGAGACAGTTATCATGTCCTTTCTAAGTTTTTTTCTATAGGCTAATTCTTTTCTTTTCCTGAATAACTTAGTTTATACTCGAAGTAAAAAACTCTTACACTTGCAAACCAAAAGTGCATTATGCCCCCCTGAGATTTCATTTTTAGAAATCTATTAGAATTTTAAACTAGAATTATAGAATCATACACTACTTTTAGGAGCAGTTAGGTGGCACAGTAGGGAGAGTGCCAGGCCTGGAGTGAGGAAGACTCATCTTTCTGGGTTCAGATGTGACCTCAGACACTTAACTAGTTATGTGACTCTGGGCAAGTCACTTCTGTTTGCCTCAGTTTCTTCATCTGTAAAATGAGTTGGAGAAGGAAATGGCAAGTCACTCCAGTATCTTTGCTAAGAAAACCCCAAATGGAGTCATGAAGAGTTGGGCACAACTGGGGGGAAAAAAAAGACTGAACAACACACTACTTCTAAAAAATAAAGTTGGATCTATTTTGTTTTTATATCAAATATTTCCAAATCTTTCCTCCTCATGCTAGTAAGCAAGCCATTATAAAAATGAATTTAAAAGGGAAAAACAGTGCAGCATAAGTAACCAATATATTGAAGATGATAGAACTAGTGATTTCATCAGTATGGGGAGTTGGCACTTGGCAATTTGTAGTTTTAGAGCACTGCCTAGAGCACTGAGAAGTTATAACTGATTTGCCAAAATACCTCAGAGGTACTACTTGAACCCAAGTATTCAGGCTCCAAGGCTTTCTCTATCTGCTACACCAGACTGCCTCAAATAAAACTTCACATTCTGCAGTATTCCACACCTGTAGTTCCCCACCCTTGCAAAGAAAGGAGAGAGGACATGCGGTATCAAGCTTATTCATTATTATGTTTTTATTGCATTCTTTCTATTGATTTGTTCTATTTACATTGTCATTTTGTGTGTTTTTTTTTCTGATTCTGTTTACTTCACTTTGAATCAGTTCATGAGTATACATTGCTGAATTGGTGTTGTTTTTGTTCTTAAGATTAATTTTGCATGTGGACACTTCTGAATCTTCCATTCCTTTACTAATCGATTTTTACTAATCAAATTTAGCTCATCAGTTGTCACGTTTTGCCGATTCTATGTCCATAACATCTCTTAACTTTCATTGGTTCAACTCATCATCTTTCAGCTTTTTGCCAATGACTCTCAAATCAACCAAACCCTAATCTCTCTCCTGAATGCTAGTTCCCTAGCTCTAACGGACTGCTAGCCATCTGCACTTGGATGTCCAGTAGGCATCTCAGATTCTTTGTGTGTGAAACAGAACTCCCTATGGTTCCTCACAAACCCTCCCTCCCTCTTTAATTATTTCTGTTAAGGGTGTCAACTATTTTTCCGGTCAGCCAGGTTTGAAATCTAGGAGTCATCTTCAACCCTTTACTCTGACAAGACTTCTTTCCTCTCATCCTATCAATGTGGTGTTTAGAGTCCTTCATAAACTGCTGCGCCTCCCCCCACTTCCGTTCAGTTTTTGTTTTTGTTTTTTTTTTTTTTTGCTAAGTGACTTGCCAGGGTCACGTAGCTAGTAAGTGTCAGGTGTCTGAGGTCAGATTTGAACCCTCCTGACTCCAAGGCTGGAGCTCTATCCACTGTGCCACCTAGCTGCCCCATTACAAAGGGGTCTGCTTTTTTTTTTTCAGTCAGTCTTACACTTATTCCCCTCCTGTCCAGTGACACTGGCCTCCTGGCTGTTCAATGAACAAGACACTCTATCCCTAGGCTCAGGCACTTCTCTGACTGTCCACCATGCCTGGAACATTCTCATCATCTCTGCCTCCTGACTTCCTTTTAAGTCCCAACTAAAATCCCATCTGCTAGAGGAAGCTTTTCCCAACCTTTCTTAATTCTAGTGCCTTCCCTCTGTAAATTATTTCTTATTTATCTTGTATATAGTTTGTATATATTTGTTTCCCCCATTTGATTGTGAGCTCCTTGAGGGCAGGCGCTGTCTTTTGCCTCTTTTTATGTCAGTGATTAACACAGTGCCTGGCACATAGTAGGTGCTTAATAAATGTTTACTGACTACCTTCCCCATATTACAGATTTTACCTCCACAACTTGTCTCTGTACTTTTCCCTCCTCTCACACAGCTGCTACTCCAAGTCCTTATTGTGGTAGCCTCCTAATTAGACTCCTGCTCTTGGTCTCACCTCTCTCCATCTTTCATGTAGCTTCCATATTGAAACTCTTACAATTCAGTGTATGGTCCTGTTTAAGAAGCAGGTCAGTGTCTCACCACCTGCCTCTAGAACAAAATACAATCCTTTATAACCTTTCAAAATCTGGTTCCAACCTATCTGGGAACCCAGGCTGATTACAAATAATTCTTATGCCCTCCAAATTCCAGCCATTCCACCTCTCATGTATATTTTTGTAGAAGATTCCTGTCCTTTATGACTAAAATGTTCTCCCTCCATAACTCTTGACTCTTGGACCATCTGATGTCCTACAAGTCTTATCTCAAGGGCCACCTTCAATGAGACCATTTCTGATTCCCCCAGTTATCAGTGCTCCTCACCTCCCTGACCCCCTCCCCCAATTGCATTATATTTATTTTATACTTATCTATGTACGTGTTATTTCCTCCCAGTAGAATGTAAGCTCTTTGGGTGCAGACACTTTAGTTTTTTAATTTGTATCTATAGGGTCTAGCCTGATGCTTGATTTTTGTTACCTAACATATTAATGATACATCTCCTTTGTCCTCCCCACCTCTCACCACACCCATATTGTACCATTTGCCAATACAATAAGTAAAGGTTTGGATGTTTTTATCCAAGTCATGACAAAAGAAAATGCTGACTGGGACAAATTTAAGGTTAGAGCCATTATTCCATTTTACTAACCTTAACCTTCTTGAAACTTTGTGTAAAGAGATAAGGACTGTGTACTTGCAAAGAGACAGTGGATTCAAGTGAACCCAATATCTCCATGTAGAGATGGCCTTTCTGGAGACATAAATTCACATCTTGAGAATTAAAGATTGTCACCTTTTTCATGTGGAATGAAATCTTCCCAGAGGTTTCAAACTCAAGGTCCAACGACTAAATGCTGCCTACAAAACTCCTAAATTAAAATGAATTGAGAAATGTTTAACAAAAATAATTTAAAATGCAATAAAACATAGATAATATTAATTTGTGGTTTATTAAGTCAATAGTGGCTCTGTTTCTATTTGAGTTTGACATCACTCTTCTAGGCTGATTAAGCATTGATTCCCAGTGGATTCAGTGGGAATCATCTTTCCTCTTTCTGAATCTTTGATCTTTCATCTCTCTAAATCTATAGAGGTGCTACTGGGTACTGCATGATAGAGGTAGCATACCATAGTGGCTATCCTTGGACTCAGGGATACTTAAGGGTAAGTCTTGCCTACATTTACTCTGTGACCTTGGGCAAATCACAACCGCTCAGCACTCCAGTTAACTCTCAAAGATTCTAAGTTATCCCTAAGTTGCCTAGGAATAGCCATGTGCATTGAAAATTTCTGCATTAAATGTTCCCTGCACTGATGAAATCATAGGTCTGCACCAAAAATCAATATTCATCTACTGTAATATTATTGATGTGTAATCTAATTTGTTGCCTAGCTGACCTAATTGTAAACATGTCCTTAAAATGCTTATGTAGATATATCATCACAAGTAGCTTATAATTGTAAGTCACTTTGGAAATTATGCAAAACTGTATAGAGATACCTGTTGGTTGTTACAAAAAGCATTTTGACAGGGAAATATTTGGGAACTGTGTTAAGTAGATAACAGTGGTTAAAAGATGACCTTATATGTGTGGTTTAAAGTATCTTAATTCAGATAAATTTGGATTTATTATCTCAATTATACTAAATAGGTTTTATTAAAATGATTTTCTGGGTGTTATGTAGATATTACATTTACTGTTTTTAAAGATCTATTTTTTAAAATGTCTGTTACTGATGGACTGTTAAAGAATTGAATTCCATTCATTTAGAAATATCCAGTTTTAGAGCTACTAGCATTAAAAATAAGTGAGCATAAATACTGCTTTTATTCCTTCCTTCACCTGGCTCCATTTATTTCTTCTTTCTCTGTAAATTTCCTAGATTTCCTGTCTTTCCTTAATTTCCTCAGTTATTTCATTATTTCAGAGAGATACCTATCTTCTTGAGTGTCATTTCTAAAATGTAATGTGGGGGGACAGCTATGTGGTGCAGTTGATAGAGCT
>NW_020954591.1:15765524-15800579 GCF_900497805.2 Vombatus ursinus | reverse complement strand
CCCAAAAAAAAGAGACCATAAAAAATTAAATAAAATGTAATGTGGGGCTGCCTGCATGTAGTGAAAAGAGAGCCAGCCTTGTCTCTTCAGACACACATTGGCTGGGTGACCCTGGGCTTCACGTCTCAGTGTTGTAAGTGACAGAGGGAGCTGCCACTGTGGCTGAGAGAGCTTCTCAACCCAGGATTCCCTTATACAAGTGACAGGTCCAGTGTCCAATCCCTGTCACTACCTCCATAATACTTGAAGTCTTGCTCAGATGGGTTTGCTTTCTAACCTATGATATAATTTCACATTAGCCTTCCCTTGTTTCCATTTTATTCTACCCATTTACTCTACTCTCTCTCCCTTTTTTTTTTTTTTTTTTGGTTTTAGGCAATTGGGGTTAAGTGACTTGCCCAGAGTCACTCAGCTAGTAAGTGTCAAGTGTTTGGTCTGAAGCCTGATTTGAACTCAGGTTCTCCTGATTTCAGGGCCGGTGCTCTATCTACTATGCCACCTAGCTGCCCCTACTCTCTCTTTTCTGTTCTAGCTCCTTTTCTATGATTCCTCTGAGCAAGAATCTACAATTATGGTCTTTATAACTTCAGATTTTCCTTCTTCCCAATCACTTTCTCTAATTACTACAGGAGTTCTTGCTATCCCCTTGATTTCCTAATATCTTTGTATGGAAGGGAGAGGGAGAGGGAGATGCTATTCCCAATTAACAGGTGGAGAAAGAGATGCAAAGAGACTTAGTGATTTATTCAAGATCATTAGGTGCTAGAGTGAGGTTTCCTGACTCCCAGGCTGCCATGCCTCCTCATTTATCTGTTTTTAGAGATGTCTTTTGTCTTTTCATATCACAGACATTGCCAATATCTTCCTCCCTTCCCTTGAAACCTTCCCTTGTCACAAAGAAAAACAGTTAAGCCAAAACCAACAAAATAAACTCATCTGACGGTGTGTACAACACTTCATTCCTGTGGTCCACCACCTCTCTATTGAAGTTAGGGGAAGGTATTTTAGCATCTGTTCCCAGGGACCAGGAATGGTTGTTGCCTGCTTTCTCATATTTAGATAGACATTTGAGTTATTAAAAAGTTAATTCAAAAAGGTAAAAAAAAAATTCAGGTATGAGAACTAATTCATAAACATGCAAATTAGAATACATTAAGGGAGAGCTAAGGACCATCTCTATCCCTTAAAATAATGAATCAAAATTATTTTATTCTAATACCCTGCAATTCTGCTCGATTGTCACCAGATGGCAGGAGAAACCGTTCTTCATTCTGTAGTGGTGGTTAAGGGCTTCCTTCCTGGAAGTCATGAGGGAACATTTCATTTCCAGTGTTCTGTGTGAACTTCTCAGAATGATGGGGGTTTTTTCTTTGCATTTTAATTTTTTTTTTCAAAATTCTATTGGTCTTCCCCTCCTGTAGACATGTAAATAGTCGCAAAAATAGTGGGGAAAGCACTTTATAAACCTTAAAATCTCTATTGGCATGAGCTATCAGTACCATCATCATTTTTATGGTAAAGTAAATTTGAAAGGAGGCTGCTCCCAAGTGTATGTTTGCATTTTCTGCAGAAGCTGAAAAAACAGAGAATTGAATTTTAAGAACAATGCTATAGGAAAGGAATGTCTGAGGCAAGTGTGGGGAACCTTTGGCCTTGAGGCCACATGTGGCCCTCTAGGTCCTCAGGTGCGACCCTTTGATTGAATCCAAACTTCACAGAACAAATCCTCTTCATTAAAAGATTTGTTCTACAAAACTTGGACACACCCGAGGACCTAGAAGGCCATTTGTGGCTTCGAGGCCGCAGGTTCCCTCCTCCTGTACTCTGAGGATTTTCAAATGATTTGTCAAAAAACAGAGCAGCCATGGCTTGACTGTAAAGAGGCATTCCTTTCTCTGGCAGGCTCTCTTCCAACCCTAAGCAGTATGATCTTGGAGACAGACAGACAGAAAGACAAAGATGCACACACATGTGTATGTACAAATAAACACATATGTGGAACTTAGGATTCCAATCTCAGATCAAGTTTCACATGTGGCTTCTCAAGTGCCTAAATAATCAACCAGTCTCCAATTTGCTTCCTGATTGTTGTGGCGAGACTAATATCCTGAAGAACTATTTAATTTTTACTGTGCTTTGAATTGAATATTGTTTAAACTGATGTTTTTCCTCTTTCTCTTAGATGTTGTCCCACCAATATCAGATGAGGTTCGTCAGCCCAGTGTCATAGAAAGCAATGAAGTTG
The DNA here is from genome assembly GCF_900497805.2 of Vombatus ursinus. NCBI lineage: Eukaryota > Metazoa > Chordata > Mammalia > Diprotodontia > Vombatidae > Vombatus > Vombatus ursinus. Next base: position 15,798,334 of record NW_020954591.1, on the reverse strand, counting down.
GAAGAAAAATTCAGTTCTGAACAGTCACTTGCACCCAGGTCTACTTTGCAAAGAAGTTCTGAGTCAATGTATTCCAAGCAAAATTTCTAGATGTGATTACTATGTTCTCTAGAGACTTTTCATCTTATCACGAAAACAATTGCACTGGAAAATAGTCTTTTTCTTAATGGTCTTTTTCTTAATTTCATGATAACTTGAGTAAGTAAAAGGCAAACTTCTTTGATAAATTTGGTAGCTTTCTACAGGCTTTAGGAAAAAATTGCCCTAAATTATGAAATAAAATAATGCCATGTTTACTCATGTACATATTCCCCCAGCATCTATCCTTTCCAACTATTTTGAGAATATGAAGAAAAATGTTCTCATAGTAACAACCACTGCCCAGTCTTCTTCAACACAACATACACATCTTTTTTTCCCCCCTTTCCTATCCTGAAATAGCAATTACAGCTGCCTGCTGAGGCTCTTGGGGGTTTTAAGGGCATTAATCAATTTCACAGCTGAAGGCAAAGCATTTTCCATAGGGAACACTTTTTACATGAAGCATAAGCTGGTTTTACCTGTCCAGGGTAGACAGAGGGTTAAATTAAAGGAACAGTATACACTGCCTGGCTATTTGGCAATGACTGGGGTGGAAGGAGAGAAAGTAAACCAGCAGTTTCTACCTCAGCATAGCTGCCTCCTTTCCCCCCTTCCTCTGTTTACCTACCAGGACCACATCATTCTCACTACTTCCAACCCCATCAGAAGACACTGGAGCTGTGAGTGGGGGTTGCTGGTCCTTCTTCCCTTGAAGAAAGTATTTAGACCTATACCTGAAATGGGGGGGGATAAAAAGAACAGAAATCTTAGCTAGAAATGACGTATTCCATCATTTTAAAAATCAAGTTATATTCAAACAAATAATTTCTCCTTCCCTCCTTTTGTGTGCTCTTATGGACACACTAGTATGCACACATTAACATCTTCACAGATAGTTATGTATGTATGTACGTATACATATTAAATCGTGTGTAGGTATGTACGTGTGCAATTATTATACACATATGTACAAAATTATATACATATATGTATATTATACTATAGTGTATCTACTATAATAATTATAATTATGCATACATGTATAATTAAAGGTATTGGGACTGAAACCTGAATATTCAAATAATTTTAATGAATTTATTTTAGAGTGAAAATATTAAGGTGAAAATAGAGGAAGAATTATTGAGGTGAACATTTTGAGATGAGGGAACTACAGAACCTTCTTTCAACAGAAGCAATAGATATTATTGAACAGAAACATCAGTTCAATATAGCCTTCCTGCTGTTGACATTTCTCTTTGTTTGCATGATCAGATAATAAAAAAATTGGCTATGTGTGTATAAATATACCTATGTGTGTATATTATACATAATGTATATTTTTTAAAATGGAAGCACTATTATTTAATTCTCAACCAATATAGATGATTACTTACCTATTTTTTTTAATTTTTAGGCAATTGGGGTTAAGTGACTTACCCAGGGTCACACAGCTAGTAAGTGTCAAGTGTTTGGTCTGACGCCAGATTTGAACTCGGGTCCTCCTGACTTCAGGGCCGGTGCTCTATCCACTTTACTACCTAGCTGCCCTGATTACTTACCTATTTCTAAAGGTTATCTGTACACATATAGAGACACATGCTGGTGAATGTTAAGCAGCCAACTCTTAGAAAACACAACATACTTTTAAGTTTAATTTGCATTATTAATATTTTTTCCATCACTTTCTTTAGTCTTAACAATCAACAAAATAAACCAAGCAATGATTTGTAGCATTTGCTGATTTTAGACGTATAAATGCTCACACTGAAAATTTAATAATTGGTTCTTATTTCTATGACTTCTTTGATACTAAAGACATAAATAATGTTGGCATTATGGATATTGCCTCTGTCAATGCAGAGTATAAGCCTTCTACAACTTAAAAGACAGTCTTCAAGGATGGCTGTAGCCAAAATATTCATCAGCCCACGGCCAACTCCATGGTGGGCCTCATCATACGGAAATTTATTGGTCCTTGGAGGGCACAGTTGTTGCCTATCTGGACTTGAAGCTTTTCCAACTGGGTGGGTCCGATAGGACCATAGCATATATTGTATTGGGATAGCACTTCAAGAACCAAGTTTACCAAACCCTGATGAGGCATCAAAGTAGGGAGGATTTTAAAATATGTGTATATGTGTATATACATAAAATATGTATATATATGTAGGTACATATTTTTTTTTGTGAGGCAATTGGGGTTAAGTGACTTGTCCAGAGTCACATAGCTAGTGAGTGTTGTGTCTGAGGCCAGATTTGAACTCAGGTCCTCCTGACTCCAAGGCTGGTGTTCTATCCACTGCGCCACCTAGCTGCCCCAAAATATTCTTAATAACATCTGTAGCTTAATAACACACACTTGTAATCTCAGCTATTGGCGAGGTTGAATCTGCCAGATCTGTCTCTCTGTCTTTTTTTTTTAGGCTAGGCAATTGGAGTTAAGTGACTTGCCTAGGGTCACACAGCTAGTAACTATCAAGTGTCTGAGGCCAGATGAACTCAGGTCCTCCTGACTCCAGGGCGGGTAGCAGTCTAGGCTGCCTGCTGGATCTCTTGAGCTCAGGAGTTCTGAGCAGTGGTGGGCTAAGCCAATCTGGTATCCACACTAAATTTGGTATTAATATGGAAGATGGAGGAGGGTGTAAACCAACTTGCCAAAAGAGAGGTGAACTAACCTGGGTTGGAAATGGAGCATATTAAGTATCCTGAGCCAATCACAGTGCGACCAGGCCCATGAACTGCCCTTGTGGGATTGATTTGGAGGCCCACCACAAGTTAGAAAGAAACATGAAAGTCGTTGGCAGCAAATAACCTTCCACAGCTTTAAACATTAAAATATATTCTCGCTTTTAGCCTATTTCATAGTAAACAATGTTAAACAATTACACTGGATGTGCAAGGAAACTGACTTCACTACTTGATCACTAGGTGGTGGTGCTTGTCAATAACCTGATTCTAGTCACCAAAAGAACTCTGCCCTGAAAAGTCCCTAGTTTCCCTGGAGGTTTTGTACTTTGTCTCATTAGAGAGGTAGTTCTTAGGAAATGCCAAGCTCTGAGTGCTTCTCAGAGACAGCAGTCCAGTCTGTCCCCCAGTTCTGCCTCTCTCTGGGCAGCTGTACCATCTTGTTAGCCCAAGGCAGGAGTTCTTAATCTTTTTTGTGGCATGGACTCTTTGGAAGTCTGGTGGAGCCTATGGACTCCTCAGAATAAAGATTTTAAATGCATAAAATAAGCAGAGTTCAAAGAAAATCAATTATATTTAAGGCAATCATCAAACCATAAAAAATAAAACTCAAGTTCACGCACCCCATGTTAGTAACCCCAGAGCTAAGGGTTATAGTCAATGTAGAAATTGTTCCCACGTACTGGAAATCCTGCCTTTTCCCTGTATCTGTTATATTTCTGAGATCCCAAGTGATAGTGACCTAGCTGTAAAGGAGTCATAAGTCCCCTCTTCCCCTGTGCAAACAGACATGCCTAATTACTGTATATGCTTTATTCTTCTAGCAGTCAACAAAAGGAATTAAAAAATATACAAAATATGCATACCATGCAGCTACATAGCAATGACTTGTGGACCAGTAATCAGGCATGCTCCAAACCCAGAGGTTTGAGGAAAGACACAATTTGGTCGATTGTTTTATCCTCACCATGGTTGCTGGGAGTAGTCAAAGCCTAGTACTGGGGTGGGGAACCTATGGCCTTAAGGCCACATTAGGACTTCTAGGTCCTTGGGTGTTGCCTTTTTACTGAATCCAAGTTTTACAGAACAAATCCTTTTATGAAGGGGATTTGTTCTGTAAAAGTTGGAGTCAGTCAAAGGGCTGCACTTGAGGACCTAGAAGGCCACATGTGGCCTCAAGGCCGCAGGTTCCCCACCTCTAGCCTAGGAAATACAATACAGGACCCAAATGTTATTAAATTCATGGTCTCCCTTCACATTATGGGGCAGGGAAGAGAGATTTTCAGAGGCTGTCATTCTGCACAAGGCAACAATCTCCTACTATCTGTACTTCTTCCTAGTTTACTGTGGCTGAGCTATATAGGTCTACGGCTATACTCACAGCTCATTCTTCATCACTAAGGAAGTTGTGGATGTAGGTAAGGGCAGATGACACAGAAAGAGAGTCAGTCTCTCCGCTCCAGACACCTGACCTCACCTGTGCTTCTGTATCCTTAAACTTCCTTCCTGCCCAAAATGTACGTCACTGTCCTCTGGGGCTCTTCCAGCTGACCCATTGAGGAGTAGCCAGGGGAGCTGAGCAATGAAAATTGTGGAGCAGGTCGCTCACCAAGGTAAGAGAAGCAAACAGTTTATAATTTAGCAACTTTGGTAACAATTGTATTTTAGCAACATTTTCTTGTCTTTTTTTAAAAAAATGTTCTTATTCAGATCCATGATTTTACCAGTGTCAGGAACTCCTGGTAAAAGGGATCTACCAAAATCCATTAGAAACTGTCTTGCATTTATAGCCTGGGACATTGAGAACGGGTTAAGTAACTTTCTAAGAGTCCAAGGTAGGACTTGAGTCCAGATATTCTTGACTTCGAAACCAGCTCTCTTAAACTACTATGCCATATATATACTACTATAATTTTGTCACTTTATAGGTGAGGAAACTAAGTCCCAGAGAGATTCGGTGATTTATCTAAGGTCCCACAGCTTATTGGCTGGCAGTAGAGTCAAGAGACCCAAGTCTCCTGATTTTCACCCTAATATTCTTTCTGTCATCCTGGTCTCTTTGTAGTTGATGCCCAGGAAAATCACTTTTCAAAAGGCCAATGCTCAGTCCCAATCATGGGCTAAGAAGAATCATGGTTCCAAAGTTAGTCATCTCTGGTCCAGTCCCACTCAGCCGGGACCAAGGAGGAGTTCAGAGCATCAACCCAACATGTTACATGCCCCCACATTGAGGAACCATGAGAAATGTACTGATACATGTGACATACCTCTTTCTCACAAAGATCCACACATGGCCTGTAATCTCATCAAATGGATTGTGCATCTGGGTGTCTGTGGGGACGATCCTATTGGTCAAACACTCTCCTCATCAACCCTTCATTCCCCTTAGTTTCATTGGTAATTTCAGCCAACACCGAGAATTACCCTTCCACACCTTCTCATTATATGTGATTCTTATTCACGTTTTCCCTTAAGTCTCCCATAGAGGAGCTACCCAAATCTTTGCTATGTCTTCTTATTCTTAATAACAACAACAGTAATAGTAGTAGTTATTCTTGTTTGCATGTTTTCACTTCCATTAGATTGTGAATATCTTGACGACAGAGACTATCTTTGGCCTTTCTGTATATTCCTAGCACTTAGCACAGTGTCTGGTACATAGAAGGCACTTAATAAATGTTTATTGACAGACAGACTCTTGAATTATTTCAGTGAGAAGGCATTTTAGTGTTCTAGAACTTGATGTGATTAATATGACATCATCTATACCTAGGGCATTTAGACAATTTCTCCATCCAAAGGAAATCTTTCATGTGTTTGGAACTTAGCAAAGACATCTTCCACAAACTAGAAAATGCCTTTTGCAGACATGTTGAATACCTTGCTTGAGGTCAATAGTCAGGTGATTATTGAACAGAATCATCTCTGCATTAGTTCCTGTCATGAGGTCCTATACAATATGAATGTATTTGTGACAGAAAATAGCTGAAAAACCTATGGCACATGAATGTAACTGAATATTGTTATGCAAGAAGAAATGACAAAAGGATCAGTGTGGATTATTGGATAGAGAATCAACCTCTAATTCAAGAAGACCTTGGATAAAATAGTATTTCCAAAACATACTGACAGTGTGACCTTGAGCAAATTACTGAGCCTCTCCATGATCAAGGCTCCTCTTTTTAAAAAAAAATTTTTTCTTTTTAATTTATGGAATAAAACAAGCATTTTCATAACATAGTACAATAAAAAGATGGTTGCATATGAAACTGCAAATCTACTATTCAAAACTCTCTATTCCTTTCAAATATACAACAAAATTATCATTTAAAATAACTCTAGACAGTATAAAATACTTAGGAGTACACTTGCTAAAACAAACCCAGGAATTACGTAAACGGAATTATAAAAAACATCATACAAATAAAATCAGATTTAAATAGTTGGAGAAATGTCCATTGTTCATGGGTAGGCAGGCTCCTCTTTAAGACTCTAACTTATGTCCCTCTCTTAGTTTTAGACAAATCTAATACAAAGATAATCAAAAGGGAAAATATAGAATTGAATGAGTTGCTGGAAAAACTAGCACTAAAAGACTTATGGTTACTTCTAAATGAGACTACTGAAAATGTTTTTCAACACCACATGGATTTTTTTAAAATAAAAATTGACACAATTTTTACAAAATTTTACAAAAATATTTTACAGCAAAGGGATAATTGTGAATAAATTTAAAAGTCAGAGATAGTAAATAACATACTTTAGAGACCATAATGCAATAAAACTAACAGTAAGTTCAAGCAGCACAAATAAGATACAGACCCAAATAGAGAATAACAATGAAATTCTAAATAATCAGTGAGTCAAAGAGTAAATTATACAGCAATAAATAATTATGTGAAAGAGAATGATAATGAAAGAACTTACCAAATTTTCTGAGATACAATTAAAGCAGTCCTTAAGGGAAAAATTTTATCCCTAAAATACACACATTATAACAAAATAGAAAAGGGAAGGATTAATGAATTAAATATGAATTTTTTTAAATTAGAAAGTCAACAAATTTAAAATAAGCACAAAAGAAGAGATATCAAAATTAGAGGAAAAATAGATATTTTGGAAATCATAAAGACTATAGAAATGATGAATAAAACCAAAAGCTGGTTCTTTGAAAAGACAAACAGAATTGATAAATCTTTAGCCAACCCAAACTTGATTAAAAAGAAAAAGAAAAGAAAATCCAAAAATAGCAAAGAAGATGAAATCACAACAAAACAAGAAAAATTTTTAAATCATTAGAACCTATTATGCACAGTTATATGCTGAAAAAATAAAAAACACAAAAGAAATAAAAGAATTCCTTCAAAAATATTGTTGTTGATTAGTTTCAGTCATGTCTGACTCTATGACTCCATTTGGGGTTTTCTTGGCAAAGATACTGGAGTGGTTTACTATTTCCTTTTTTGGCTCATTTTGTAGATGAGGAGACTGAGACAAACCAGGTTAAGTGACTTGTCCAAGGTCACAAAGCTAGTAAGAGTCTGAGGCCAGATTTGAACTCAGGTCTTCCTGACTCCAGGCCCAGGGCTCTCTCCACTGCCTCATCTAGTTTCCCCTTTCAAAAATAGAAAATACTCAAATTATCAGAATACCAGATAGAGATTAAATAACCCAATCTAGTTGTAAAGGAACTTCCAAAGGGGGGAAATAAGTCCTGGTCCTGATGGGTTCACAGGAGAATTCTCCTAACAAACTTTTATAGAACAATTAGTACTAATACTACACAAATTATTCGCCAACATTAAGAAAAAGCACTCCACCAGACTTTTTATGAGACAAATATGGTCCTAATATTTAAACCAGAAAGAACTATAGACCAATATCATAAAAGAATATTGATTCAAAATTTTTAAATAAAATCCTGTCTAACAAGCTATAGCAATTCATCCAAGAAATAATTCATTATGGCCAAATTGGATTTATATCAGGGATGCAGGAGTGGCTCAATATTAGGAAAGCAATTAACATAATTAAATTAAAAACACGATCATCTCAATAAATGCATAAAAGCTTATGAAAAAGTACAACTCTCATTTACACTAAACCCTCTAAAAATGTAAGAATAAGGGAAGCTTTTGTAAAAAATCATAAATGTATCTACTTAAAACCAAAAGTAAGTATCATATTCTTTGGGAATACATTAGAAGCTTTACCAATAAATTCAGTAGTAAAGCATGTATGCCCCCCCTCCCCACTATCATTTGATATGATTCTAGAATTGTCAGCAAAAACAGTAAGACAAGAAAAGGAGACTAAAGGTGTTTATAGGTAAAGAGGAGATAAAAGTATCCCTATTTGTTGATGACATGATGGTTTACTTTAAAAAATTCTAGGGCATCAGCAAGGTAACTAATTGAGACAATCACTTTAAGCTAAATTGCAGGCTACAAAATACACCCTCAAAATCAGCAACATTTATGTGTAATGATAAAATCTAAGAGGAAACAATAGAAAGGGAAATATTCGAAACAGCTACAAATGTATAAAATACTTGGGGATCAATCTAACAAAGCACACAAATACTTAGATTCAATTATAAAGTGTTCCTTAAAAATTATTTTAGCATATGTGGTACTTAATATTTGCAAAATTCCAAATTGCTTTCCGAAATGGCTATACTGATTCACAGGTCTACCAACAGTGTGCTAGTATGCCTATCTTCCCACAATTCCTCTGACATTAACTATTCCCATCTTTTATCATCTTTGCCAATTTCCAAGGTGTGAGGTGAAACTAGGGGTTGTTTTGATTTGCATTTCTCTTCTTATTAATGATGTGTAGCATTCTTTACATGGTTGTAAATGAAGAATTTGTGATTTTTTTTTAAAAGAACCATTTGTTCATATCTTTTGGCCACTTATCTATTGGGGAAGGACTTTTGGTGTTACATACATACACATAAACACACATATGTGTATATGTATGTATGTATGTGTGTGTGTGTGTTTATATGCACACCTGTATTTTTTAGTAGATTATATATATAGGCTATGAACCATTATCTGAGAAATTTGTTAACAAAGAACTAGAAACAAAGCAGATGCCCATAAATTGGGGAATGGCTAAACAAATTGTGGTACATGAATTTAATGGAATATTTACTGGGCTATAAGAAAGGATGAATATGATAAAAATAGAGAAGCATAGAAAGATTTGTATGATATAATATGGAATGAAGTAAGCAGAGTCAAGAAAGTCATCCAGTTACCCTTTGAGCTTAATTTGTGTGACTTGATTCAGTAATATCAACTGTAATTAATTAATCCACAAACATTTATTAAGTGCCTACTATGTGCCAGGCACTGTTAAACTCTGGTGACATAAAGACAAAAATTACAGTCCCTGACCTCAAAGTGCTTACATTTTAATGGTAATCCATTTACTCAGGTCAAGTAATTTATTGCTTGGGTTAGTGCCTGGAATAGCTGGTTGAATCATGAGCTCTATCCTGATGTATTTGGAGCCTGGGGTTAGAAATGTTAGTTTTTTGGATCGTATCTGCAATGAAAGTTTTGTGCTTTATTTTGACCATTGAATGAATGCCACAGTCTAGGCTTGCTGCTGCTTTATGATGTATTAATTTCATTAATATAAAAGCAAACAAAGCAGCATGGTTAATCCATTACATTGTATCATAAACTTAATAACCACCAACAAAAACTTTCCACTTACTACTTCTAAGGGAAGAGGTTGTGGGGGAGGAGAAGCAGGAGCCAGAGGAGCTTGTCAGCTGAAGAAGGAGAAAGAAAAAAAAGTGGAGGTGGTTAGGGAGGCTTTGGAATTGGGAAGAAGGCCAGAGGTTGGATTTGGGGAGGAAGAAATTGGGAGGACTTGAGAAGAAATTGAAGGAGAAGGAAGCGAAAGGATAAAACCAAAAAAAAAAAAAAAAGAGATCATCTAGAGCTGAAGGAAGAGAGAAGAAAAGAAGAGGCAGCAGTCCATGAGATGTCCTTTTAAAGAAAAACAAACAATCAGAAATACCTCACCACTTCACCTTCATGTCCTTGCCCAGTCCTCTTGGCCTGCAGAGGATCTGTGATCTCACTGATTTTGGAGTTCTCCCCAAAGGGGAAGATTACAAATGATCTGTGCTGTCCATCTTGCATGGCTTTCTTTCCTGTCCTCTGTAAATTCAATGCAGGATGTTTACTCAACATGCCAGAGGCCTTTCTCAATATCTCCTGGCATCAGCAGCGTACCAGCTACCAATGGAGCACTCTACCTGTATATCTATCATCCCAAATCCTCACCAAATAAATGGTCGAGCTGTCCTCTCTACCTCTCATACAGAAATCTGATGATATCTTTTACTCTTCTTCACTGAAGACCCTCATTGGTCCTATGTTGCAAGCTGCTCACCACCCACCCACCCTACACCTTTCCATTATTCTTTGGGTATTCCTCAACCTCAACTCTTCTGACTGGTTTTCCATATCTTACAGCAAAACTAGTGGAATGTTGGCATTAAAAAGAGGGTACTCAAAGGTATGCTTGCAATCATTAAAGAAGCGTTGTAATATTCAGAAGCAGTCCAGCTTTCTTTCCTTCTGTTAAATTCTGGGCTCAGTTTGTAGGTCCATTTGTGTGTTCTGTTCCACATTTTATACCTACCTACCTACATACATATATATGCATCTGGATGATCTCTCTCTTTTTTTAAAATTTGTTTATTTTACCCCAGTTACATGTAAAAACAATTTTTAACATTTGTTTATAAAACTTTGAGTTTCAAATTCTCTCCCTTGCTCCCTTCCCATCCCTCCTCATTGAGAAGGCAAACAGTTCGATATAGGTTATATGTGTGTAGTCCTACAAAATGTTGGATGGTCTCTATATATATTTACATAGGTACATACATATACATTATGTATATATACATATACATACATACATATACAAGTTCTATAGGTTAGCTCTCCAAATGCATAATGTAATCTGGACAATAGATATTCTTCATCCATTTGGTCTTTCCTGTGTGGATGGCTAAGTCAAATTCTTTGGACCAGTTAGAGATATTGTCCATGAAGCTCTGCGGTGGTCCCAGATTGATGTCATCCACAGTGTAATGTCATCCACAAACAAGGACATCTGAAGGACTTCACCAGCTACAAGAAATACCTCTTCAACTTGGTCTCTGTGCTGGATCTATCTGTCACAATGATGAATGCCTTTGCTGGACCTGATAACCCCTTTTTAGCCCCAACCATATGAAAATGAACATGTAATTTCTTATTCTTTCATCATTTCTATCTGAAAGCATTTAACTTTCTGCCTCTTTGGTCACTTTGCATGTTGAATATTAAATATCCATTTATTTTCTTTGAAATTTTCGCTGAGCTTTGCAGGAGATACTATTTAGGGATGTCAACTGAAGTCCTTTGCCAAAATATATTCCAATTTTTCCTTTAATTTCTTATAACCACTGAATAATGCTGTACTATTTTAATGGTTTCTTGTGAGGGACTGTCTGATGTTGGCTACTGCCAAGTGGGGGTTGTGGCAAGATGGGGTAGGAACGGGATATTGGGAAGTGACCGGAGCTCACGCTCCCGAAGCAGGGGCTGTGCTAGGCGGAGTTGTGGTGAGCTGGATACGGAGAAGTAACCGGAGCTCACGCTTCTGAGGCAGTGGGCAGTGCTATTGGAGCTGTGATAGCTGGGGAAGGAACAGAATACAAGGAAGTAGCCGGAGCACGTGCTCCTGAGGCAGGGGGCTGTGCCACGTGGGAGTGGGACGGCAGAGGACGAGTTCCCTTTGCTTAGTCCCCTCCCTAAATGCAACGTCAACCCCAGACACCTCCTTCCTGTGTCCTTCCTGACTTCCTGGGTCACGTGCCTTCCCTTTGTGTAGCACTGACCCCAGACGCCTCCTTCCTGTATCCGGTCCTAGCCTCCTGCGTCACTTCCTCTCCCTTGGTGCGCTAAACTCAGACATCCCCTTCTGGTATCTGACCCTACAATCATTGACTAGTAGGCGGGCTGAGGAGGAGGGTCTAAGTAGGTACTTAAGGAACAGTCCTGGTTGGAGCACGCTCTCTCTTTGCTCCTGCTCTCTTGCCTGGCCTTCCTGCTTGGCCTTGCTGTGATGGCCTCTGAATAAAGCTCGGGTGTTGGCACCTCCTGGTAGGCTCGTCTCTGTGTGTTTATCTGGGTAGGCACCGAAGACTGGTAAGTATGACTCTGGCAGCCTGCTCCTTATAGGAGGAGAGTGCACGGCGCGGCCGGCACAGTTTCTCCTTGGAATTTAAAGTATTTTTTTTTCCTTATTGTCTCAAAAGGTGTGTTCTTTGATGTTGTAGTTCTGAAATTAGGTTACAATGTTTCTTGATAATTCAGGCTTGGGGTGGCTTTCCATTGGTGTTCTGTGGGTTTTCTCAGTCTAAACATATCATCTGTTTCCAATATTCTGGGCAAATTTTCTGAAGGATTTCTTAGAGTTTGATGCTAAGTTTTCTTTTTTCATTATTCTTTTCTGTAAGGTCTGTAATCCTTAGATTATTCCTTCTAGGCCAGTCTTCAAGTTCAGCATTCTTGTTTTCTAGAACTCTCGATGTGTTCCTTCAATCTTGCTTTTGCTCCACTATTTTTTCCTCCTTTTTCTGCATTTTCACATTCTACTTGACATTTTATTTTTCAGCAAATCTACTAATATGAAGAATATTTTGCCTTTAACTTTACTTTCTCTTATTGTTGATTAGAGATTGCTCATTTGCTGATTTGTTACTTAAGAATTCTATTTTCTGTCCTTATTGCTTTTAAGTGAAAATTAGGTTAATGAAATTTGATTTTAAACTTAAATTTAACTAAAAATTAAATTTTAATAAACAATTAAATTAATTAGTTCTTTGTTCTTAAGCATTCTGGATGTTCCCGGAATTTTCCATTTTTGTTTCCAGGGACTTTGGAGAATTTGTTTCATTATTCTCATATTCCCCAGTTAATTTTGATTCTATTTCTTTGTTCTGAGCTATTCATCTACTGGGGGACAGCTAGGTGGTGCAGTGGATAGAGCACTGTGCCTGGAGTCAGGAAGACCTGAATTCACATCCAGCCTCTGACACTTACTAGCTGTGTGACCTTGGGCAAGTCACTTAACCTCACTTATTTGCCTCAGTTCCTCATCTGTAAAATGAGCTGGAGAAGGAAATGGCAAACCACTCAGTATCTTTGCCAAGAAAACCCCAAATGGAGTCACTGAAGAGTCAGACATTACTGAAAAGTGTTAAACAAACAACAACTTATCTGTTGTGGTAGATTTTACATTTGAATGCTTTTTCATCTCTTTTTCTCACTCATTCTTTGTCTTTATTAATCAGTCACTGAGCATTATTATTATTGCTGAAAACATACTTACCACCTGTTCTTTCCCTTCAGAATGTCTACTATTATTACATCTCTTTTGTAGCCTTTGCTGTTTGTTTCCATGCTTTCAGACTCCTGTTGTTGGATGAGGTATATTCTCCTCGGAGGGAAGGTCCTCAGTTGAGACCACTGCTTACTGCAGGGAGATAACAAGTACCTATGGACCTATTTTTCTCCTTAACCAGTTCCATTCTTTTGGGTTCCATTCCCTTCTTTTTATGCAGCTGGCTTTGTTCAGTCCCTTTCACGGTCCCAGGGGCTGATTGTGAAGTGGGGGGAGGGTCTCTTAGGAAATTGCTGTGAGGGGTGCTACATGGCAGCTAGATCTCCTCTTCACCTTTCTTTCCTTCCCTTTCCAGGCTGCCAGTTTCCTCCTGTGTTTTAATTGTTTTTAATGAGTGCCTGTTTCTGGTCTCTTCCACTTTCTCATTCCTCTGGCTGAACATGCTGCAAATCACCTTTTCTTCTTCTTGGGCCTCAGGGATGGCTTGGTTCATGAGTTTCAATTTCTTCTAAGACACTGATTTGGTTTAAACTAAAATACCTACCATTGTGACAAATTCCCACCAATGCAACAAGTACTAGAAATAAGGAGAGAGGTCTGAAGTAGCCTCCTGGGGGGAAATAATACCAGCTATTCTGGGAGCAGAGGACCTCCCCCCAATCCCCCATTGGAGGCATGCTGGAGGCAGCTCATATTAAGACAGTCAACTGTATTTTTTTCCTTTTTCTTCTTTCTTTTTTTCTTTCTTCCATTTATTTATTCATTCATTCATTCATTCATTTATTTATTTATTTTTTAGCATTTACACCTTGAAAAATCAGCAAACACTACAAATCAGGGCTTAAAATAGCTTTAATAGTTGTCTAGACTTAAGAAAATAATAGAAAAATGTTAATAATTCAGATTAAATTTAAAAAGACATGTGCAAAGGGATTAATTCTAAAATCTTGTTTCCCAAAATTGAAGTAGTTCAATTTTCTTGTATTTCATTTTCCTGTAAGAATGACCTTGTAGCAAATTATTTTCTTTCTTTTTTTTTTTTGTTGACATTGATGGATTTTTTTTTTCAAACTGAGGGTTTTTAACTTATATTATTTAGGGTGGTGGGAGGAAGCTGCCCCGGGAAACCTCTCATCCTGCCATCTTCTGAAAAGAAGAAATCAAGATGAGAAAAAAGTATCTGAGAAGGAGAAGGACCCAATGAAAAAAGGAGGTTGATGTGGCAAGAGGACGTGTAGGTGGCACAGTGGATAGAGCACTAGGCTTGGCATAAGACTTATTTTCATGAGTTCAAATCTGGCCTCAGACACTTACTAGCTGTGTGACCCTGGGTGAGTCACCCTGTTTGCCTCAGTTTCCTCATCTGTAAAATAAGCTGGGGAAGGAAATGGCAAGCCACTCTAGTATCTTTGCCAAGAAAACCCCAAAATGGGGTCATGAAGAATCAGACATGACTGAAACTACTCAACAACCACAAAGATGTAGCAAGACCAAATAAGTCAAGTTGGTAAAACAAGGTAAGAGGTAAATGAGAGATGAGAAGTTGGGTGTGATTGTCAGCCTGCTAAAGAGGTGATAAAGGGTGTGTAAAGGAGAGGAACAACTTCAGAGTTGAAGACCCTCACAAACACGTTGGAGCAGTAGCTTTCTGGGAGAGTTACTAGCAAGTAAGTCAAGGACTAAGAATCTTACTTCCAGTAATTATGGAGGTCAGGGTTTGCACTAATTGTCCTAAGCATACAATGTTGGTATTTTTTCAGCCAGGCAGCTGACATATATGTTCAAATTCAGACTGATGTCCATCCTAGAAAGAAAGGAATGTCTTTCCATGCTTCTAGAGATCAGAGGGAACCAATGCTCCTTTAAAAGTGGGAAGAAGGGTCACAATGTTAAAAATAGTCATTCAATAAGCATTTATTAAGTGTCAGGCACTGTGTTAAGTGTTAAAGAGAGGCACAAGTCTGTGCTCTTGAGGAGCTCACAATCTAACGGTGGAGACAACAAGCAAACAAATATGTCTAAACAAGCTACATATGGGATAAATATGAAATAATTAATTGAGAGAAGGAACTAGAATTAAATGGGTTTAGGAAAGCCTTCCTGTAGAAGGTGTGATTTTAGTTGGGTCTTGAAAGAAGTCAAAGAAACCAATAGGTAGAGATAAGGAGCAAGAGCATTCCAGGCATGGGGGACAGCCAGAGAAAATTCCTGGAGCACAGAGATGGAATGTCTTGTTTGGGGATACCAGGGTCACAGGATCAGAGTACATGGGGGAGGGGTGTAAGGTGTGAGAAGCCTGGAAAGGTAGGGGCAGGGGGAACTAGGTTATGAAGGGCTTAAATACCAAACAGGGATTTTTTTATTTGATCCTGGAGGTGAAAGGAGTTTATTGAATAGGGAGGTGACATGGTTGCGTCTGTGGTTCAGGAAAATGGCTTTGAAGGTTGCATGGAGTGGGAAGAGATTTGTGGCAGGCAGACCCACCAGCTGGTTACTGCAATAGTCCAGGTGTGAGGGTCTGCACCAGAGTGGTGGGAGTGTCAGAGGAGTGAAGGGAGAGTATACAAGCGATGTCACAGAGGTAAAATCAATAGCCTTAGCAACAGATTGGCTAAGTGGGGTAAGATGTAGTGAGGCGTTGAGAATGACACCTGGGCTGGCAGCCTGGGGGACTGAGACAATTGTGGTGGTCTCAATAGCAATAGGGAAGTTTGAGAGAGGGGAGTGTTTAGGGGAAAAGATAATGAGCTCAGTTTTAGACATGTTTAAGATATCCACTGAACATACACTGGAGATGTCTGAAAGGCAGTTGGAAAAAACATAAGAAAAAGGATTCTAAGAAATGGAAGGTAACAGAAGGTTGAAGAGTAGAAGAATGTCACAGAGAAGAAAGAGGAGAAAGATCTCTGAACACTGAAGCCAAGAAACAAATACCGAGCTTTTCCCAGAGTATAAAGTTGTGTGTCCTGAAGAGGAGGCATCTGGTTTTCCTCTAAGGAAAGATGTTTGTGGAGCTATAGATATCAAGTGAGAGATGATCAGCAAAAGAAGAAAAGGGCATAATGGCGCTTCCTGAAAGAATCTGGATCTTCACATGATAGAATACACCTGCCCTCCTGGGGAGGAGGAGGAAAAGGAGGCCGAGTTTGGTTGATTCTTTGAGCTCAGGAATTCTGAGCTGCATTGGGCCATCAATCAGTTGTCTGCACTAAGTTTCCCATTAACATGATGAGTCTCTGGGAGCAGAGAGCCCCCAGGTTGCCTAAAGAGTTATGGATAGACCCAAGTTGGAAACAGTAGGTCAAAGCTTCCATGTTTATCAAAGAAGGATCCAGCCTGTGGGTAGCCTTTGCATTTCCAGCCTGACCGAGGTAAGGAAACCTAGTCTTTAAAAAAGAAAAAAAAAGAATAACAAAAAGGATTCCTTAGGATTTTAAGGTTTAGGGCAAAAAACTAAAGACTTCAGGAGCCCATAGGTGGTGTTTTCATAGCTGCTGATTGAAGGCAATGATTTCAAAAGAGAATGGCAGCTGGAAGAGGTTGATTGGTTAAGAAGATAGTGTCCGAGAATGGAACTTGGATTTCTGGACCATAACTTAAAATACAAGATTTCTAGGCTCCTGGACAGGGTTGGAGTATATCTAATGTGGATTGCTGAGAATATATTTGACTTGAGTCTTGCAAATCCAATCAAAATGACATGAAACAGAAAGTAAAGGGGCATAGGGGACATTGTCTGTGCATGGCTGCCAAACTAGATAACACAGAGAGTAGCTATGAGGAAGGAAGAATAAAAGCAATAAAGATACCTAGAAGTTCTAATACTCTAATCAAGCAGGGGTGGGGAACCTGCAACTTGAGGCCACATGTGGCCCTTTAGATTCTCAAGTGTGGCCCTTTGAATCCAATTTGTTCTGTGAAGCTTGGATTCATTCAGATTCACTAGAAGACCATAGGTTTCCCACCCCTGCAATGGATCTGTAATCTTAACAATGTGGATATTCCCTCCAATAATAATAATAATTAATTAATTAATAGTAATTAATCCTCTCCAATAATAATCAATAATAATAGCTAACATTTATATAGCACTTACTATGTGACACTGTGCTAAACGCTCTACCAATATTATCTCATTTGGTCCTCACATCAACCCTGGGAGGTAGGTGCTATTATTATCCTCATTTTGTGGTTAAGTGACTTGCCCAGGGTCACACAGCTGGCAAGTGTTTGAGGACAGATGTGAAGTCAGGTCTTCATGAGTTCAGACCAATGTGCTTCTTCTAACTGCCTCAATGTTCCAGGTTGATGGACTCTTCTATATATGGGTCCTCCCATAATTTCACTAAAGAGAGTCCAAATGATATGCTGGCTGCTCTTCTCAAGTAATCTTGATGCTGCAGAGACCCTAAAGGAGCACATAGTATCCTTTGCTATTCCTTCTTCTTACTATATAACTATTCCTTCCCCCGTCCCCTTTTGGTTATACATTTTCTTGATGAAATCCTTTACACTATGTTGTTTAGTTGTGTCTGACTCTTCATGACCCCATTTAAGGTTTTCTTGGCAAAGATACTAGAGCTGTTTTCCATCTCCTTCTCCAGTTCATTTTACAGATGAGGAAACTGAGGCCAACAGTGTTAAGTGACTTGTCCAGGGTCACACAGTTAGTAAGTGTCTGAGGCGGGATTTGAAGATGAGTCTTCCTGACTCCAGGCCCAGAGCTCTATGCACTATGGCGCCACCTAGCCGTCCCCTTTATACTATGCCTCCTTTATGATTCCTCAATTGTAATGTGCTGGAGCCTGCTGAAACTCACCATGTTCCTTTTCATTGACTTTTGGATAATCCTCAACTGCAATTCTTCATGTATTGTAGCTTTCAATGACTTGCAGCCAACACTAGGAAAATACTGGCATTAAAAAGATGAGTCTTGTGCATACCCTTTGATCCAGCAGTACCACTGCTAGGTCTGTATCCCAAAGAGATCATAAAAAAGGGAAAAGGACCCACATATACAAAAATATTTATAGCAGCTCTTTTTGTGGTGACAAAGAATTGGAAATTCTTCCCAAATTCAATTGGGAAATGGCTGAACAAGTTGTGATATATGAACGTAATGGAATACTATTGTGCTATAAGAAATGAAAAGCAGGTGGACTTCAGAAAAACCTGGAAAGACTTACATGAACCAATGCAAAGTGAAGCGAGCAGGACCAGGGGAACATTGTACATAGTAACAGCAACATTGTGCAATGATCTACCATGACTGACTTAGCTGTTCTCAGTAATACAATGATCCAAGACAGTTCCAAAAGACTCATGACAGAAAATGCTATCCACACCCAGAGAAAGAACTGATGGAGTCTGAATACAGATCGAAGCATACTATTTTGGCTTTCTTTATTTTTTTGTGTGTTTTTTTCCTTTTACAAACTGTTTCTTCTTTCACAACATGACTAATATGAAAATATGTTTTATATGATTGCACATATAAATATATATACCCATATCAAACTGCTTACCAAGTTAGGGAGGGAGGAGAGGAAGAGAGAGGGAGAAAATTTGGAACTCAAAATTTTATAAAAAATGAATGTTAAAAATTGTTTTTACATGTAATTGGAAAAAAATAAAATATGATTAAAAAATAAAAAGACGGGCTTTTATTTAACCCTTGGGCAGCTAGGTGGCACTGTGGATAGAATACCAGCCCTGGAGTCAAGAGGACCTAAGTTAAATCCGGCTTCAAACACTCCTGGGTAAGTCACTTAACCCCAATTGCCTTTAAAAAAAATGGGCCTTTGTTTCAGGTAGAATCTTGAGATCATTAAGAGAACTTGTTCAATCTACTAAATTCAGGGCCTAGATAACAGATCATTTGCAATACTAAGAGGCATTCTTCATTCATTTAGTTTTTTCTTTGTGGAAAGTTAGGACAGTCTTTTGAATGATTGTAGATCTCATTTGGGACACTTCAGAGTTCCAGAGGCTTGATGAAATCATCATGATATCATCTGGTAATAGGAGTATATGGAGGACCTCACCACCTATAAAAAAATCCCTCTTCAACTAGGGATCTGTGCTGGATAGCATCCATGACAATGTTAAGTACCTTTGGCAAGCAAATATAGCCCTGTTTTTTACCCGGAGAATTTTCAAATAAAGCTATATCTGCTGTATGTCCACCAAAGAATCATGTATAATTTTGACATGTATATGGGGTGATATCTTGTTTGAAGAGCTCCTTTAATTGGACTTTCGATTTTACCACGATGAACGATTTTATTACAGCCAATGAATATGAAATACAGTAGGATTTTCTATTCTTTACTGCTTTAAATCACTTGTGTAATAATAAATAGGTGGCTTATTATAGAATAACTCTTGTAAAAGCCTGCCCATGCCCTTCCAGTACGGTCATCAAGGATGCTCTCAAAATATGTATAGCTTATTCTCACAAAAATTTTGTGTAGATGGAAAAGTAGGCATATAAATAAGTAGTTATTGTTGTTCTTTCAGTCAACAGGTTTTTTTGTAATAATAAAATTAAAGATTTTTTCCCCCATGCCTTCGACATCTTTCCTTCTTTCAGATACCTTGAGAACTGATCCTTCAATGTATCAACATTGTGTTGCCTCCAGCACAAAGTTTCTCTCTATCTATCTGGTCCAGTATCATTGTGCTTCCTCAAAATGCACATCTGGGACTATGATGTTTTGTGGTAGCTCCACTATCCTTAATAGCAAAAAGGGCTTATTAGAACAGTCTTTACAGGTACTTTCCATTTCAGTTTCATTTTTAATTACCTTCAGCATTACTTTGCTTGGTTAGGGTTCTTGCTAAGCTTTAAAATTTTTTTATCTTTCCTTCAAATGCTTTTTGCTCTTTTTATGAGTTAATATTGCTAATAATATTTAACATCTTTCTCTGTAAGAACATAAGATTGTAAACTGGTGTTGCTCTAGGCTGCCATTTTCCTCTAATTGATGAGGAGGTTAAATACTTTCTGATAAATGTGGTTTTTAATGTTCTTTTGGTCTCCTTATTATGGCAACTGGTTAAACTTCTACATCAAAGTGGTATGGTTTGGTATCGACATCTTTTCCCCTTCCTTCTCCCTGTTTTTAGCATCAGTCCCTTGCTTACATAGGTCAGGTTGAAGGTTTCAGAACATCATTTTGTTTGAGCAAAAAGATCAAAATTAAGTATAAAGCTGGAAGAAAAGATAAAAACAAAAAAACAGAATGCAATTAAAACATTACATGCTATTCTTCATTTATATCTTTTCTTATACATTGATTTTAATCTTTTTCCTCAAAGAAGGTGATGTTCTGAAAGCACAAAGCCAGGTGATTCAGTAATACTCCCCACATCAATGGTTAGTCATTTTCTTTCCTTTAAAATATAGTCAGTTTCATTTTTGTGATGTTAATTGCTGCTCACTATGTCTAGCACCTCTCAATTCTTTATTTACAAGAAAGAATTCACAAAATATAGGCTTAAGGTTTCTGTGTAACCTAGAAATAATTGGCCTCTTTCATTCCTTACTTCTAAACAATATTTTCCAGCATTTTTTTTTACCATGAACTCCAATGCTCATCTTTGCATTGAATATCAAATTATATATATTTTTTAAATTGAAGGAATTATTGAGTTCTTCATAGAACTTTTTTTCATTCTTATCCTCAGTAATGGAAGGTATTAGTTTATAAGATGTAATTATTTTCATAATAGTCTTTTTGCAAATATTTATCATGACCACTTCAACATGAGTTAGTCAAACAACCCATGAGATGGTATATCTTGTTACCTTTGGATGCATGATAAAAAATAATTTCTCTCAACTCCTCTTCAAAGGGACCCTATTGGCCATCTTTCTTATTATTTGAAACTTCCTTTTATCTTCTGGTTTTGTTGATAGTGAGCATGTCAGCATTGGTATGATTTGATTCCTTCAGTTATATGTCTACTTGTTGACCACTGGACAAGGCACTCACATATAAAATACCGACAATGTTCATGGATGGTCTATAACTTGTGAAAGTCTTAGGACTTTGTGCCCCCTTTTATTCCATTCTGCTACTATCACTGTAAGTGGAAGGAGGCCATTTAAGATTAGTTATTTTGTGTTTTGCTTTGGTTCTTGAGTTGCATTAGCTAAGAATTTATCACCATATCATATTTATTACTATTGGTAATGAGTTAGCCTCTCTATAGACTGGTCTGTGGAAAGCAGATATAATCTGTTTTTTATTAAAACAAGTTTTCATTGATTTCTTTTACATTACCATAATTTCCCTTATTATCCCTTTACCTCCACCTTCCAGAAAGACATCCTATATAGCAAACAATATTTTATAAAGAAAAAAAGGGAAAAATCAATATAACTTATCAATACATTGAAAAAGTCTAAAAATATGTACAATATACAATACTTATGACCTTTCCCCCTTCTCAAAGGAATGGGAATGTTTTCTCATATCTCTTTCTTGGAGCCATGCTTGTTCTTTATAATTTTGCAACTTTCACTTTGATTTGTATGTGTGGTTGGTCTTTCCATTTTGCATAGTTGTAGTCATTGCATATATTATATTCTTGTAAGGCCAGGGAACTCCCTTCCTCTGAGGGTAGTCCAGAGTGAAGCAAGAATGATTACCTCACTCTGTATCAGTTCATTTAGATCTTTGCATACTTTTCTGTATTCATCTTCTTTGTCATTTTTTTTTACAATATGGTAATATCTATTAGATTCATATACCATCATTTGTTAACCCATTCCTCAATTTATGGGCATCTACTTTGTCTACAATTAGGCAAAATCAAATAAAATGAAATTTAATAGGGATAAATATAAACTCTTAAAATTCAACTTCACAAGTACCATATAGGGGGTGAGGCATAGCTAGATTTTATATAAAAAAGATTTGGGGATTTAATAAACTACAAACTCAATATGAATCAGCATTGTGATATGGAAGTCAAAAGAGTTAATGTAATCTGTTGTACTTGAGTTATGTCTGACTCTTCATGACCTCATTTTGGGTTTTCTTAGCAAAGATGCTGGAGTGGTTTATTATTTCCTTCTCCAGTTCGTTTTCAGATGAGGAAACTGAGGCAAACAGGGTTAAGTGACTTGCCTGGGATCACAGCTAGTAAGTGTCTGAGGCCAGATTTGAACTTAGAAAGAAGAGTCTTTGTGACTCCAGGCCTGGCACTCTATCCACTGTGCCACCTAACTGCCCCAGTGTAATTTTAGTCTGTATTAAAAGAAACAGGACTAGGCTCACTGTTTTCTGCCCTGATCAGACCATGTTTGGCATATTTGTGTTCAGTTCTAGATACCACATTTTAGGAAGGACATTGATGAGGTAGAGAATGTCCAGAAGAGGGCAACCAAGATGGTGGAGGGTCTTGAGTTCATTCCATGTGAAGATCTGTTGTAGGAACATGGGACATTTAGTCTAGAGAAGACTCAGCAGAACGATGCCACTCTTTGAGTATTAGAAGAGCTATTGTGTATAAGATAGATTTGACATGTTCTCCTTAGATCCACAAGGGCAGAGCTAGAAGATATGGGTGGAAGTTAAAGAGGAAGTTACAAATTAAGGTCTGATGGAAGGAAAAACTTCCTTCCATTTGGAGCTATTCAAAAATGGAATGAGCTGCCTGGAGAGGAAGTATGTTCCTCTCTTCCCCCATATATACACACTGGATTTCTCTACTTCAACATTTTTTAAAAACTTAAATTTTAATTTTTAGTTCCATGTTCTTTCCCTCCCTTTACTCCTAACCAAAAAAAATGTATTTGTTCTAGATCTCCAACTGAATTAACTTTGGCTTTATTTTACTTTGCAATATAGAGTTGTCATCTGTGTGGATACTATTCTGGTTCCGATGATTTGCATCCTTTGGTTAATGTCATTTCTTGTCTGAACCTTCAGGAGTAATTTTGGTGCCAAGGGAGAACACCATAAAACACAGTCCAGGCATGTAGCATCAGTGGAAAAAACAGTGGTTCTGGAGTCAGAGGGCCTGGGTTTGACAATGCTACTACTCTTCCCTATCTGTGTGATCTTAAGCAAGTCACTTAACCTCCATCAGCCTCAGTTTCCTCATCTGTAAAATTAGAGGATTGGATTAGATCACACATGAGTTCCCTTCAAGCTTAACCATTCTATGAAATCAACTTTTAAGGAAAAATTCAGCTTGTAGAAAGGAAAGACCTTAGCTAGAAGACACTTTGGACCTTGGGATAGGAGGCTATAGAAGAAGACACATCCCAGGATACCATGTCTTGTTGAGGACGTGCAGACTTTGGCAGGCACCTGTGAAGAAGAACAGGGTGGATTTAGGCCATGGAAGAGCTCGGAGGAAGAACATCACTTGGTAGTTTCTAATTAATTCATTCATGACAACTGGGTGAAAAATTCAGTTGCTTCTACCTGCTTCAGGAGTAAAAGTGCTGCCAGTATCTTTTCAATTTTGGAGCCCTGGGAAAAAGCCCTAATCACCCCACTCTAGATATATTTCTACATGCTTACTTTTCATGTTTCATTGTGCTCTTTATATTTCTTATTTTTATACAATTATTTAGTTAGCCACTTTCTAATTATTGATCATTCCTAGTTTCTTGCTAATGCAAACAAAAGAGCTATGAATATTTTTTACAGAGCTATGAATATCTTTCCTGAGTCAGGTCCTTTAAAATTTTCATGATAGTTTTAGAATAATATCCTAACTAGGGTCAAAGTCTATGGGCTTTAATTTGGGGTCAATACAATTTTTAAATTTCATGGAAACCAACCATACTAGATAAAACTTTGTCCTATTAAAAAAATTGTTCATTGTCTGTCTGAAGTACTAATATCATCCCTTTAACTTTCTTCCTAGGAGATCAATGAATTGAACTTTATAAAGTGCTTTGAGATCCACAGTTAAAGAAAATCAGACAAACATTAATTTTATTTTGGTTTGGTAGAAATATAAACCACTTTTCAAAACCTTAGGAGAGTTGGAAGTGATTCTAGAAAGTGAGCTGTTAGAGGAATTTGCAAGGAAAACCTGTCCATTGGCATACAGCTTTCTCTCACTTAATCCAGTCATGTCCAACTCTTAGTGACCCCATTTGGAGTTTTCTTGGCAGAGATACTGGAGAGGTTTGCCATTTCCTTTTCCAGCTCATTTTACAGATGAGGAAACCAAGGCAAACAGTGCTAAGTGACTTGCCCAGGTTAAAGCAACTAGTAAGTGTCTGAGGCCATTTTTGAACTCACAAAGATGAATCTTCCTGATTGAAAAGCAACTAAACAACAGCACTAATCCAGAGGGCCTTGAGGGAACACCTTGCTAGACTTCTTTTGTCTTTGGGAAGGAATCTTCTTGCTCTAGCTTCCCTGTGCCAAGATAGAATATTATACCTTATCAAAGCACACAATTCTTTTTCTAGGTACTGAGCAACTGGAAGACTGCCTTTTCGAAATTTGGTAAAATAAATCTCCAACACATTGACTTTAAATTAAGCCAGAGCATTGCCCTCCAGTTCATTTCCCCAGATTACCAAAATCAGTCCCTCGAACAATGATGAAAACAGCAGTTAGAGCTGCCTGCTCATCATGTATAGCTTGGAATCTGGCTTAATCCTTCTCTTTCCATTAGGCAACATCTGGATTATATTTTCTCAGAAACGAGTCTAGGTTCAGCAGCTCAGCGTAGATCTCAGAAAAATCCTGAAGGAGTTCAAAAGGAAGTAGTTTGTTTCTCAGCACCTATTATCCATCCTCTGCTGAGGGAATATTGAATATTTAGGCACATCTGAAATAGTATTATAGAGCCTAGGAGTTCTTTGAAAACACATTCAGCTCTCCTTTTCCTGTGGTTTCAACACTCAGTAGTGTGTCCACTGCAGTCAGTCTCTGTGGCCAGAACTTTCCAAGTGGAGTGAGAAATATTGGCTTCATTACACCTCATAAATATAATCACTCATCGGCCCCAGCATATTGATGTTACTGTTTATTCAGATCGTGCTTAAATTATCCATTTGGCTCGACTAAGACCATAAATGTAAATTGCATAAATCTGAAACTGAAGGAGCCCATGGGTTTTGGATGCAGAGTCAAGGTCAGAACACCTCTACAAAAAATGCCAGGTGTGTGAGAAGGGTTCCCAGGTGGCACAGGTCAGTCGCTGCTCTCTGCCCCCCATTTTGGAAGGAGTGGAGGTGGGGTGGGGAGTGAGAGGAGACTTTATTTTCAAGTAAACTGTAAGTGTAAGTACTCAGGGAATATGCTGACCCCATCCCATACTACCTGAGCCCAGGACTCCAGTGGAATAAATGACCTGTGCTCCCCAGAAAGGGGAGGGAACAGGTGGAATGAAATCTGATTCCTTTTCTCTGGGCTCCCAATGGAACTAGGGTGTAAGAAGGACCGAAAGACACAAGCTGAAGAAATCTAGGATCATCTTAATTATCTTTATCTCTCCCTCTTGTCCAACTGAAAGACCCCCTACATGTCTCTAAGACTTTAAGTGGTAGAGCAGACACGTAGAAAGAAAGACAGACGAGTAGGGGAAGCTGGCTTGTCTCTCTAGAGACTTTTCTTGTGTGATATCAATGCTTCTTCTTTGGCTTGAATTGAGATCTCATCTTACTCTCAGCAAGGAAATCATTTGCTCTTGTGTATTTTCTGCTGTGTTCTAATCTTTAGACTCCAAATTTCTTTTGCTCTTTTGCTTGGATAAATGAGTTTACTAGTTATTCACTATTTTGAGATGGTCTCTTGTATAATTAGCCTTTGGTGGGGAGGAGTTAATCTGGCTAGTGTAAACTAAGGGCTAATGATCAGGTAAGCAGCTCTTATGGACCAGACTTATATGCAAGACCAGCAATTTATAAGGGAAGCAAATAAATACAATTCTAGTCCAGTGTGCCTCTTGGAGGCTGGAGAAAAGCACGTTTAGTTCTTGGCACTCTTGGAAGTGGCTGCTCCTTCCCTCCTCCCCACCACAACCCCTATCCCACTATCATGGTGCAGGTTCTTTCCCAGGCTCTCTTCCTTTCCCTAGAAGTGGATGATACCTCAGGTCATATCTATCCAAGCCCCTCGAGAGCTACATCTATTCATTTAGATAAAACATGTGAAATACATACCTCATATGAGTACACAGTTAAAAACAGGGGGTATTGGCTGGAATGGTGTGGAATCATTTATCTGATGGAGGAAAGGGGGAGAAAGAAGGTGGGCTGGAATACCTTTGGGAAATTACAAAGTTATTTGAAGAATTCCAGGCTTCTCCTTGAAACAAAGACCTGGTAGACAGCCAACATGTTCCACTGGTATCCTCAAGCAGTCAGGGAGAAAGGTCTTTCATCCATTGAGTAAATTCCCTGTGGTGAATTATGGGAAGCTGTGAATAAGAGTTGTACAGAATAGGTAGGAATGGATGAGTTGTGATCTGCATTGTTGGAGAGAATACCCACAATGATGAGATCATGCATCCATTAGAGTATTGGTGTATCTGTTACATTAATGATCAACAATAGGAGAGGCAGTGTCACACAGCGGATAGAAAGCTTACTTTGCAATTGATAAGATCTGGATTTAAGTTCCATCCTTGACACATACTGAATGGGTAAGCAAGTAATTTAACCTTTCAGTATCGCAGGCAACTCTATAAGACTTTTAATTTGCAGAGCAGATGCTCACCTGCATTGGTAGAGGGAGTTTCCTTATTGAGAGTTTCCTAATACCAAGAAATCACAAATCCTGACCAAAAAAAAAGCAATAATGTTGTCCAGTTTGAAAACAAACAAATAACCCACATCATTTAGGAAGTTTGGTCAGTACACACAGAACTGACGTTGAATCTATTCACAGTATCCATTCAAGAATGTTAAAATGTTCTATATTGTTTGTCTATGGGTAGGAAGATTGAAAGAGTACTAGAAAGGAATCTCAAGAGGTCAACTAGTCCAGACCTCTGCCTCCAGGCAATAATACACTTAAATTATCCAAGACTGGGATTACCTGGACTGTTTTTAAAGGACTCTGGGGATGGGGATTTCATGACCTCTCTCAGTAACCTGTTTTAGTACTTAATCATCCACAACATTCAGAAATTCTTCCTCATGTTGAGCATAAGTCTCTTTGGCTGCAATTTAAACCCATTTCCTCCAGATCTGTCCTCTATGGAGCTGGACAGCAACTGTCTAGTGTCCTTCTTAAAATAACCCTTTAAAGAGTTGAAGTCGATTATTAAAGCATCTGTGATACTTCCCTCTGCAGACTAAGTATTCTAACACCTTCTATCTTCAATGGATCTTTTTCTATTCTTCTATTATTGTTATTATTTTGGTTCCGCCCCCACCCCAGTCTCATGTTACAGAAATGAGATGTTTGTAATCAGAATTAAAAAAAAAGTATCACCATATTACAAAATTAAACTCCTATACACATGAAAGTCATTGGGTGGCTGAAACTGGCATTCAACATGCCAATGAGTTATTTCTATAATTTGTTTTGGCAGGAAGCCCAAGTTATCTGCCTGGAATTATGAGCCAGGATAATCATTAACCTAGAAGAAGGAAATAGAAAAACAATATTAACTGACTTCTTTTGATAACAGAGAGATCTGACAGCACACTGCTCGACATTTTTCCTTACTTTATTAAGAAATGGGTGGTGAAAAAGCACATTGATGAAACAAGTTCATCCCTCAGATTTAAATTACATTTCTTTCGATTTGATAACCCTTCAAGCCTACTTTGAAGTTAAAAGAAAAACTTTTTTTCTTCTCATCAAGTAATAAAAGCAACATATACCAATGCACTACAAATAGTTGTGTTATTAAGGGTGAAAATATATTTGAAAGTTGCAATATATCTTAACTTCTGTAAATCAACATAATTGTTTGAAAGCCTTAAAAAGTCTTCAGGCACTTGTGACACTAAAGGTTTCTGGATGAAATGGTTTGGTATATAATTTAATTTCAAGTTCAATGTTTTCATTTTAATAAATGCTACATGATGTATAGAATTCTCTCTTTTTCTTTCAATGGAGAGATTTCTAGATGACTCAGAGAAATAGTAAATATAATGATAATGACAGCTAGCACTTATGTGGCACTTTTAAATTTGCAAAATGATTTACAAATATTGTCTTGTTTTATTCTACCAACAACCTGGGGAACTAGGTACCCATTTTACAGATGAGGAAACTGAGGCTGGGAGAGGTTAAGTGTCTTGCCCACAGTCACATAGCTAGAAAGTATCTGAGGCCAGTTTTGAACTTAGGTGTTCCTGATTCCAAGTGCAGCTAGATGCTTCTAAGCACCCTGTACTCTGGTCACACCAGACTACTAAACTTGTCCCAGACTTTATGATCCTTTTCTGGCCTGGTTGTGTTTACATAAGCCATTCTCTAGGCCTTGAATAGGGATAGCTAGGGGGTGCGATGGGAAGACCATGAAGCCTGGAGTCTGGAAGACCTGAGTTCAACACACCAATTCAGGGGTTGATTATTCAGTTTGAAGCTTATCTGCATCTTTTTGTTTTTGCCTAGGCAGCTAGGTGGTCCAGTGGATAGAGTGCCAGGCCAGCAGTCAGGAAGACCTGAGTTCAAATCTGGCCTCCGACACTAGCTGTGTGACCCTGGGCAAGTCACTTAACCCTGTTTGCCTCAGTTTCCTCATCTGTAAAATGAGCTGGAGAAGGGAATGGCAAACCACTCCAGTATTTTTGCCAAAAAAAACCCAAATGGGGTCATGAGATGTCAGAGATGATTAAACAATAAATAACAGCCTTTGAATGAAATTCTTCTTATCTTTTACAATTCTTGTCTTTGTTCAAGGCTCAACTCAGGTACCTGCTTTCCAAGAAGTTTTCTCTTATTCCCTCAGGCATTAGTGTTCTCTCTCTGGGTCTCTGTCTCTGTCTCTCTGTCTCTCTGTCTCTCTAAATATTCCATTTACGGTACTTCGGGACCTATATAGTGGATTCCTGAAGCAGAATGTAAGCTCCCTGACCTCAAGGAGGTTTTTAGCCCTAGCAAAGTGCTTTCCAATGAGACAGACAGGTGATTTTGTCAATATTAGAAGCTCTCAGATGAAAAAATTCCCTCTACCAATGCAGATCCATTTCTGCTCTGAAACTTTTATTCCTAGAAAGTTACCTAGGGAACTGAGATATTAGGTGACTTGCCCAGAGTCACACAGCCTATATTATGTCATAGGCAGAACTTGAACTCAGGACTTCCTGATTCTGAAGCTGACTTTCCATTCACTTGTCTGCTCTGTCATCTCCACTCTCTCACTTATTTTTAATATTTGCTTGCTTCCCCACTGTCTACAAACATACCTGTGTCTGTCCTATCCTCAAAAAATCCTTACTCAACCCATCCATCCCACTCTATTTCCATATCTTTCCTACCTTTGGTGGCTAAATTTCTTTTTTTTTATTTGTTTGTTTTTTAATTTGGTTAGGCAATGGGGTTAAGTGACTTGCCTAGGGTCACACAGTAAGTGTTATGTGTCTGAGGCTGGATTTGAACTCAGGGCCTCCTGAATCCAGGGCCAGTGCTCTATCCACTGCGCCACCAAGCTGCCCCTTTGGTGGCTAGATTTCTTAAGAAGGAATTCCTTCTAGATTTCTTCTTCTTTTCCCATCACTCTTCTGAAGTCTATAGCCTGGCTTGCGACCTCATCATTCAACCAAAACTGCCCTCTCCAAAATTACTATTGATCTCTTAACTGACAAATCGAATGGCCTTTTCTCAGTTCTCTCCATTCTTGACCTCTCTGTAGTCTTTGACACTGTTGATCACCCTCATCTCATTGATAATCTCATCTCTGAGGCTTTTGTGACACTACTCCCTCCTGGTTTTTCTCTTACCTATCTGATACCTCTGTCTCCTTTGCTGGATCCTCATCCACATCACCCTGCTAACCATGGGTTTCCTGGGCTTTACCCTGGGCCATCTTCTCTTTTCCCTTTATATTATTTCACCCAGTTATCTTATCAGCTCTCATGGTTTCAATTATCATCTCGATGCAGATTACTTTCAGATCTACTTGGCCAGCTCTACCCTCTCTTCTGATTTCCAATCTCTGCATTTCCTACATCTTAAACTGGAAAGCCGTAGACAGATTAAACTCAATACGTCCAAAATCAAACTCATTATCTTTACACTGCCTTTCCTCTCCCCCCCCATCCATCCCTCTTTCTAACTTCCCTATTACTGTTGAGTATATCACCATCCTCCCAGGTTTGCAGTCTAGGTATCGTTCTCACTCTCTCCCCATCACCCTCCACATCCAATCTGTTACTAAGACCTGATGATTTTTACCTTTGTAACATCTTTTGCATACATCCCTTTCTCTCCTCTGACACTGCCACCAAGCTGGTATAGGCCCTCATTACCTCATGCCTGGACTATTGTAATAACCTGCTGTTGGGTTGCCTCTAGTCTCTCTCCACTCCAGGCTATCTTCCTGAGTAGCTGTCAAAGTGATCTTACTAAAGCGCAGGTCTGACCATGTCACCTTTTACTTAATAAACTCTAGTGGCTTCCTGTCATCTCTAGGATCAAATATAAAACCTTTTGTCTGGGGTTTAAAGCCCTGTGGTATCACTCCCCCATCCCCTTTTCTGTCTTCTTACACCTTACTCTCCCCTTCCCCCAGTGTGCTTTGTGACCCAGTAAATCTGTTCTCTTTGCTGTGCTTCACACAATAAACTCGTGCTTCCTACCTTGTGAAGTTGCACCAGCTGTCCACCATGCCTAGGTGGCTCTTCCTCCTCATCCTCGCCTCCTGTCTTCCTTGACTTCCTTCAAGACCCGGCTAAAATCCTACCTTCTACAGGAAGCCTTTCCCCATCATCCTTATCCCTAGTGCCTTTCCTCTGTGGATCCCCTCTGATTTAGGCGGTATATATTTAGTTTGGACATAGTTATGTCTATGTTGTCTCCCCATTTTACTATGAACTTCTTGAAAGCAGCAATTGTCTTTTGTTTTTCTTTGAATCCTTATTGACTACCGCATGGTAGACGCTTAGTAAATGTTTATCAACTGGCTTCATCGTTCTGTCGCTATATTATGAATATGTGCTCTATCATCCAACTCTATATCTATATAATGTATCTCCATCAGGTTGCACCGATGAATCAGTCACTACCTGACCAAAGTTCACCTAAAAAAGACTTGGGGTTTTTAGTGGACTAGAAACTTGATACAAGCCAACATTGTGAAAGCAATGCCAAAATGGTCTCAAGATTACTTGAGATCAGAATTTCTGAAGTAAAGTGGGGTAAAGTCAGTATGGTGATCACACCAAGTCTGACATCAATACGGTATGTTCCCAGGAGAAGGGAGCTGCCAGGCTGTCTAAGGAGGGACAAACAAGTCCAGATCAGAAATGGAGCAGGTCAAAGCTTCTCTTTTGATCAGCAGTGGGGTCAGGGCCTCTACTAGGTGGCACAGTGGATAAAGCTGTAGGCCTGGAGTTAGGAATACCTGAGTTCAAATTTAGCCTCAGATGCTTACTAGCTGGTGACCTATGGCAAGTTACTTAATCTCTATCTGCCTCATTTTCCTCAACTGTAAAATGTAAAAAAATAATAGCACCTCTCAAGCTAGTTGTGGGGGTGAAATGAGAAAATACATGTGAAATGCTTACCACAGTACCGGGCACATAGTAAGAACTTAATAAATGTTTGTTTTCTTCTTTCCAACTTGACATCTACAGCATGGGTGAGAAAGGGAGACTCATTTTCCAAAGGGCGGGGAAAAAAGAAATGGCAGGCAAAAGAAGTAACCCATAGGGACAAGCATATTATCTAGATTGGGAGGGTGATAGTCACACTGTGCTTTGCCACGTTGAGACCACTTTGGAAGTATTGTGTTCACTTCTGGTCATCAAATATTCAGAAGCTTCCAAGTATACACCAACATTCTGGAGAGTAGTCAGAGGATAGCCATTAAACTGATTGGTCTCTGCATCTCCAAATAGCCACCATGCTAAATGAGGATTGGTTGCAGGACCTGGGTATATTTAGAGAAGAGAAGGCTTAGCAAGGATAAGTATTTGAAGATCCACTGCGTGGGAGAGGGATTATACTTATTATACTTGGCTTCCGAGGGCACATCTAGGAGCAATGGATAGAAGATGTATGGAGGCATATTTTGGCCTGAAATAAAGGGGAAAAGATGTCCTACTAATAAGGGATATCTAAAATTGATAAGGTTATTTCAGGGGGTCAAGGTCTGCCTCTGATTAGGGGAATCAGAGTGCATGGGGTCATATCTTGCTTCTGATGCTTATTAACTGTGTAACCTCAGGCACGTTACTTTGCCTCGCTGGGCCTCAGTTTCCTCATCTGTAAAATGGGGGATGATTGTTGGTCTAGATGGTCTCTGAGGTCCTTTCATCTATAGAGCTATGATCCTATGATGGCTGTGGGGTCTCTTTCAACTTGAAGATTCTATGATCTACATTCTCAAATTTGGAGTTTCAGAAACAAGTTGCTTTCACTTTATGCTCCCTGACCACTTTAAATATCCCTACTCTAGTCCATAGGCATAACTACTTAAGTAAACCAGGAACATTTAAAGGAAAGGCCCCACTC
>NW_020954591.1:15515821-15735524 GCF_900497805.2 Vombatus ursinus | reverse complement strand
GTAAATCCCTTTCATCCACTGCTATTCAACACCACAGCATCAACCTCGGCTTTCACCTCTTCCAGTTGTTTGGAAATGACTCTTCCTAGCCTCAGTACGGCAGAGACAAGCTCAGTTTCCACTCTGGACACATCAGTCTCAGAGGCTGCCTTGGTTACTGCATGGACAGAGCCTGCCCTGGTTGAGTCCACAGCCACAACGGACATCAGCAGAGAAGCTAAGATCTTACTTGTGGATTGTGGTTCCATCCACAAGTAAGATGCCAACAGACTCAGCTTCCCCTTGGACCGCCATGACTCTGGACACTGGTAAGAACAGTTCTTTCTCTATTGTCTCCCCCTGGAACTTCCTGGGGTTGTATTCTAGGGGAATATAGGGAGGAAGCAGTCATCTCAGCTTGTGGTCTCTAAGTCCAACATGTCCAGAGAGGAGGCCAAGTTTGGCCACTATCCCCTCATGACTTGCGAAGGATTCCAGAAGCAGTAGTAATAAGAGCATTGCATTTGGAGTTAGAGGACCTGGGTTCAAATCCTATAGGGTTCTGCTACCTTCTACAAAACCAGGGAAGCTGGATCAGGAAAGCCAGATCAGTAAGGTTGGAGGTTGCAGGGATGAAGGGGTAAACTTTTGTTTGGGATTCTGAGTACGCAGCTGTGAACACAACTCTGGGCACTTTGTTCATAGGATTGAGGACATTCCAGGGCCAGAGTTCTTGTCAATCCATTTACACACTACTGGGCAGATCAATAATAGTTAACACACACATACATCTCCTAATATGTGCTAAGTACTTTGCTAAGCACTTTACAATTATTATCTAATTTAAACCTCACAACAACCCTAGGAGAAGATAGGTGCTATTATTACAGATAAGGAAACTGAGGTAGACAGAGGTTAAGTAACTTGCCCAGGGTCACACAGCTAGCAAGTGTCTGGAGCTGAATTTGAATCTGTTCTTCTTGACTCCAGGCTTAGAATTCTATCCACTGCTCCCCTTAACTGCCCAGACCAGCTCCATATGTAGATATATAGATAGATGTTAGATATAGGCTGATGGATGGATGGATAGATATAGGTAGGTAACTAGATAAAAGTAGGTAAATGGGTGGATGGATGGATAGATAAAATGATAGATATAGGCTGATAGATATAAGTACACAAATAGGTATGACAGCTAGCTAGGTAGATAGATGGATTGGTAGACAGATGGGTAAATAGATAGATGATAGAAGGGAGATAGATGTAGGCTCATAGATAGATGGCTATAGATAGGTAGATGCATAGATCGATAGATGGCTAGCTAGCTTGATGTAGGCTGACAGATTATAGGTTGATAGAGGGAACCTGAGTTCAAATCTGGCATCAGATATTTACTTACTAGCTGTGTGACCCTGGGCAAGTCACTTAACTCAGTTTCCCCATTTGTAAAATGAGCTGGAGAAGGAAATGGCATGCTACTTCAGTATATTTGCCAAGAAAACCCCAAGTCATGCTGGTAAGAAGTGGTGATGGGGGTCTGGACTAGGGTCACAAAATGGGGAGAAGGGGACAGATGGGAGAGATGTTGTAAATGTAGAATCACTGAGACTTGATGCCTGTTGGATGAGAGAGGTGAAGGAAAGAGAAGAGCTAAGGATGGCGGAGGAGGTTTTGAGTCCTGGACACTGATAGGACAGCAGTGCTCCTGTTTGGGTGTGTACCCAAAGACCAGATGTGAGGATTTTTGTCCCTCCTTTATAGCACCTGGGAGAGCCGGACTGGAATTCTTTATTATGAACTTCACCATAACCAACATGGTGTACATAGAAGAAATGGAATATCTGAGCTCGGAGAAACGCAATTCCACAGAGCAAGTCCTACAGCACCTATACCATGGTCTACCCCACAGTTGTCTTTCTCAGGGCTGGGGATCCAGCTCTGTCCTATGCATTTATTTACTCACACCCTTCCCCCCTTCTTTCTTTTCTAGCTTGAAACCCTGTTCAAGAACAGCAGGCTTGAAAACTATTCCGGGTGTAAGCTGATCTCACTGAGGTGAGAGCCCTGAGAAAGACTGGACCCATGATCCCCTGCGGATCCAGACTGGGTCTGGCCTGGGTCTGCCCCTCTATCTCCCTCTTCCTTATCTCCCAAGCTGGAAGGAGTATGTCCATTCTCATGGCTGGCCATCTTGGAAGGGAAGGCAAGGGAATAAGCATTATATAGCACCTATTATGTGCCAGGCACTGTGCTAAGTGCTTTACAAGCGTGAACTCCTTTGTTCCTCACAACAACCCTGAGAGATACATGCTGTTATCACCCTCATTTTACAGTTGAGAAAACTGAGGCAAACAGAGGTATCCCCAGGGTCACACAGCTAGTAGCTGGATTTGAACTCATGGAGAAATGAGTCTTCCTAACTCCAGGCATCCTATCCAACATGACCCCTAGGAATCAGGAAAACGTGTGTTCGGATCCAGCCTCAGAAACTTCCTAACTGTGTGACTTGGGTCAAGTCACTTGACCTCTGTTGCCACTGGAGAAAGAAATAGCAAACCACTCCAGTATCTTTGCCAAGAGAACCCCATGGACAGAGGTCCACGGGGTCATGAAGAGTCAGACAAGACTGAAACAACTGATCAACGACAATCCAATCTTTATCTTATAGACATCCTGGTATCAAAGGTGTAGACCAGAGCTGGAAGGAAACTCTAGACCAACCCTTTCATTTTAAAGAGGAGGGAAATTGGGGCCCCAAAGTCATAAATGGAGGAAGCCAGGATTGATGTCTAGATTTGGGAAATTCAAGCCCATTTCTTTTTCTGACATGGTGAAGTGGGAGTCAGGGGAAATTTGGGTTCAAATCCCATCTGTAATAATGTCTATCAGGCACTTTGAAGTCCTCTCTAAAATGGGGACAATAATACTTGAGTGCCTACTTCATGGGGGTGGCTGCAGTAAGGCCCAAGTAGAGTCATAACTGGCATTTATGTAGGCTGTCCCCAAAGTCTCCAAGAGGTTTTGAGCTATTAAAATGCTTTAAGACTTGCACAACCGCTTATGTTGTCCCATTTGATCCTTAGCAACCACCTCATGATACTCTTGTCATCCCTGTTTTATTTTATTTTAGTTTTTTAATCTTCCATAACCTTTTATTGTTTATCCCTGTTTTAAAGATGAGGTGACTGTGTTCAGGGAGAGAGTTGAAGTGCTCAGGGGCTCACAGTTAGTAGTAAGATTTGGAGATGGATTTGAACCCAGATACCTCCTAATTCCAAGTCCAACTCTTTGCTCACTAAACAACAATGGAAGAAGAACCCAACTGCTCCTGATTCCAAACCCAGCACACCAGCCACAGTACCATGGCCTTTGTGAACCTTAAAGTGCTATAGAAACACTGGCTAATTCTCTCCACTGCTCCAAGCTGCCTGCTCCTGCCCCAGACATGAAGAATCTTTTTCCCCTTGTCTTGCTCCAAATCAAGGCTGGGGCATTTCCACCCAGATTTTCCCAAGGAAACAGCATCAATCCATGAAACATACACACTCACAGCTGTAGAAAGGAAGGAGTTTACAGAGAGCTCTGACAGTCCATTCTTGGGGTAACTAACTTTGCCTCATCTAACGCAAAGGGGTTTCAGACTCCCTGTCAATATGTCTTTCCCCAGACCTGCGAAGGATGGGAAGGAAGGCACTAGAGTGGACGTCTTGTGTGCCTATCACGAAGGCCCCATGGACCCTGGGCTGGACCCAGAGAAGGTTTACTGGGAGCTTAGCAAACAGACCGATGGCATCGCCAGGCTGGGCTCCTATTCCCTGGACAGCGACAGTCTTTTCATCAATGGTAAGCAGCCCCCCTTTAGAAGAGCATGTCCTCCCTGGCTCGGCTCCCATTGGATCCCTTCAAAAGAAATGGTCTCCCTGTCAAATTCGCACTCTTCATACAGGAGGAGTTCTTAACCTGGGCTCCATGAACTTGTTGAAG
Source organism: Vombatus ursinus (assembly GCF_900497805.2). Lineage (NCBI taxonomy): Eukaryota > Metazoa > Chordata > Mammalia > Diprotodontia > Vombatidae > Vombatus > Vombatus ursinus. Next base: position 15,731,561 of record NW_020954591.1, on the reverse strand, counting down.
AATAATTTGATAATCTCAATATAATTGGTCTCCCTTGTAATCTTTTTTTTGTTTTATGCATTTGAGAGGTGATTCTTAGATGGGGTCCATAGGGTTTGTCAGACTGCCCAAGGAGTACATGACACAAAAAAGGTCAAGAACCCTTGTCCCTCTACAGAGCCAGTTTTGCTTCTGTGGTTTCCCATCTTCCCATCAGCTCGGTGACTTGAAATGTGGGAAGGGATTGTCAAGCAAGGATAGAGGGAAGGAGCAGGAGGTCAGACATGGTGCTGACTCAATGCAATCTACCCCTAGTGATGCCCCAGTTTACTAGCTCTATGTGCTTTGGAACCTTCTCATTAGTCCCTAGTCCTCCTCTTCTCTCTCCCCTCCCCTCCTCTCCATTTCCCCTCCTCTCCTCTCCTCTCCTCCCCTCCTCTCTTCCCATCTACTCTCCCTTCCCCTTCTCTATTCTCCCTTCTCCTCCCCTCCTCTTCCTCCCCTCCTCCTGTTCCTCTCCTCTTCCCTCCCCTCCCTTCCTCTCCCCTCCTCTCCTCTCTCCTCTCCCAAATAGAAGGAAACTGCTCTCTTTTTTTACCCTGGACTTTGGGAGGAAGAAAGAAACTGGGGTCAGGGAAGAAAGTTCCTCCCTCCCCTCATCCCTCTAGCTCAGGACTGTGAATCAGAACCAGGGGTCTGGCTAATTAACAAAGAGATATTCTACAACATTCCAGATGTCCTTGTAATTTTCTCTACCCTTAATTTTCCAGTGGTGGTTGATGGTTTTCATACCTAATGATTTTGTCCTTAGCTCCTTCAATAACCATATTCTCTCCAGTCATGTCTCTTACTCCATCATCATTCTCCTGTCTGTGGGTAGGAACCATCTGAATCTCTACTTCCTTTCCTTGAAATTTTCATTTCCTTAAGGGAGGGGGGGTACTGGAGAGACAGGGATGAGAGTAGTCTGCCGACTGGTGTATCAGGAAGGCCAGGGGGCAGCTGGGTAGCACAGTGGATAGACCACTGACCCTAGAATCAGGAGGACCTGAGTTGAAATCCAACCTCAGACACTTGCTAGCTGTGTGACCATGGTCAAGTCACTTAACCCCAATTGCCTCAAAAAAAAAAAAAGGAGGTCAGGATGCTGAGTGTGTCTTCTAGGCTAGGGTGTTTATGAACCACATCTGGGCATTCCCCTTTCCACAATATGGAGAAATTCCCTCTCTCTTACACATATCTATTGAATCAAAATATGTTCCAGCTAGATTGACCTACATGGGCTCCCTAAATTTGACATTCTATCTCCTAATTCAGTGCCTTTGCATAGACTTTCCATGATGCCTGGTAAGCTCTCCCATGTCATGTCCACCTCTTAGAATCCTTAGCTTCCTTCCAGGCTTGGTTCATATGCCACATCTTACAGGAAGCCTTTCCTGCTTCTCTTAGATGTTAGTGTTGTCGGGTATATACTTTTCCATTTACATGTTGGATCCTCTCAGTAGAATGCAAGCTCCTTGACGGCAGGACCCCTTTTCCATTTTTTTTTTATCCCTAGGGCCTAGTACACTGTTTAGCATATACTAGATGCTCAATAAATATTCATTGGATGGGATTAGAATTTTTCAAGCTCAGCATGCTAAGGCTATAAAAAGGATTATTTCTCATGTTCTCCTGGACTGGACCAGTTGCAGATTTAAAAATTACCTTGGTCTTCATTTCTTGTTTATTGACCTATAAGTTTCTCTTGTCTGAGCCTGGAGACTCAGGCCTGCATTCCCACCATGCCTGCATCACAAATGTTCTGCTGGGAGCCCCAAGACTCTAGCTGCTCTGGTCTTTTTTTTTAATCAACCAATCATCCAATCAATCAATAAACATTTATTAAGTGCTTGTATGTGCCAGGCACTGTGTTCACTGCTGGGGATTAAAAAAAAAACTCAAAACAAAGAAAAACAAAAAAAGAAAACAATACAAAGACAGAACCTGACCTCAGTGAGGTTACAAACTAATCGGGGAAAACATGCAAACAAATATATACAAAGCAAGCTCTACACAGGATAAATAAGTAACCAACAGAGAGAAGGCCCTGCAATTAACCAGGGTTGGGGAAGGCTTCCTGTAAAAGAAGGGATTTTAGCTGGGACATAAAGGAAGCCAAGAAGGTCAGAAGTTGGAGTGGAGCAGAAAGAGCGTTCTGGGCATGGGGAAAAGCCAGAGAAAATGCCCAGAGCTGAGAGATGGGGGGTTTTGTTCATGGAACAGGCAGGAGTCCAGTGTCACTGGGCAGAACAGCATGTGTCTGGGAATGAGGAGAAGAATGGAAAAGGATTGTGTGTGGGGGGTAGGGGCTTTGAATGCCAAACAGAACATTTTGTATTTGATCCTGGAAGCAATGGGGTGCCACGGCACTGAAGTTTGTTGAGTAGGGGTGGGGGAGTGTGACATGATCGGACCCCTGCGCTTTAGGAACGTCCCTTTGGTGGCTGAGTGGAAGACAGACTAGAGTAGGGAGAGATTTGAGGCAGGCAGACCCACCAAAAGGCAATTGCAATAGTCTAGGTGTGAGTGATGAGGGTCTGCACTAGAGGGGTGGAAGTGTCAGAAAAGAGACACGGGGGTGTATCGAGAAGATGTTGCAGAGGAGAGGAGGGGGTGTATTGGGGAGGCATTGCAAAGGTGAAATCGACCAGCCTTGGCAACAGCTTGGACATGGGTGGGGTGAGAGATAGTGAGGGATCCAGGACTGCGACTCCATGTCCTTTCTGCTGCCCCTTCTCTCAAATCACAGTTAGCACCCTAGCATCGGCCCTCATCACCTGTTGCCTGGACTGTTGCAAAACATCCCTGACTGATCTCCTTGCATTAAATACCTCTCCCTCCAGTTCATGCTCCACACAGCCACCCAACTGATTTCCCTAAAACCCAAACTTGACCATGTCACTCCCCTACTCCCTAAACGCTAGTGGCTCTCTGTAACCTCTAGCATCAAATACAGACTTGTCGGTTTGACATATCAAAGCTCTTTACAGCCTGGCCCCAACCTACCTTCCCAGCCTTGTTATACATTAACCCCCACAGTTCAGTCTAACTGGCCTTTTATCATTCCTATGCTTGCGGTCGTCCTGCTATTACTCTGCCCTTTGCAAAGGCTTACAATCCCTATCAGTTTCTCCTCAGCTCTGCCTCTCAGAAGCCTTCTGAGCTCAACTCACAGGCCACATTGTACATGAGGCCTTTCTTCATAACCCCAGAGGCTAGTGCCTCCTCCTTAAATCACCTTGTATATAGAGATTGCATCAACATATGTGGTGTCTCCCCCAAGAGAAGGCAAGGTCCATGAGGGCTGGAATTGTTTCATCTTCCTCTTTGTATCTCTAGAGTCAAATGATGAATACTTGTGGATTTGTTTGATAAGGAGACATCGGGGGCTCACAGAAACAGCAAAGATGGGCAGTAGATCTCCTGACGTAGGAGTGCTCTCTCTTAGATACTGACCCCCTAGTTTTCCAAGCCCTTCATCTCTCAAGGAGAGTAGATTTGAATTTGATCTTCTCCAGGGTCCCTTCTAGATATAACAATAATAGTCATCAGAAATCTATCCACAGACTGCACATGGCATCCAAGCAATCTCCGTATCACGAGGTGAACCAGAATCTCCTAAAATGGAGACCCTGGTGAAGAGGAATCTTCAACAAATAATCAGTCCATCCATGGGACAGTCATTCACAGCAGGGGGGCCTACATTGGACTCTGGTCCAGATTCCGTAACATCTATCCACCAACAATCTGCAGACTTTCAAAAGTCCAGTGGTCCAAAAGGACAGCAAGAACTAGGCCAGAATCCCCCTCAAGGACTTCCCTGGTCAAGAAAGGTAAATAGACAGCCAGAATTCACCCAAAATTGGATCACTCACAGTAGGGGGGCTGAGGATGGGCTCTAGCAGAGACCCTAGAAATCTATCCACAGACTGCATGTGGTCCCAAGACAATTCCATTCTACACAGAGAAAGCAGGAGGGGTACCAGAATGGCCTGAAATCCAGACCCAGGGAAAGAAAAGAGGAGTCTGCAGCAAAAACATCCAACCAGGTGACAGTCATTCACAACAGGCTACCCTACATTGGACTCTTATACAGATCTTTTCAAATCTATCCACTAACAGTTTGTAAAACTTTGAGAGTCCCTCAGTCAAGAGGGACAACAGCAACTGGGTCAGAATCTTTTAAAAAAAGGAAAACCCAGGTAAAGAAAAGAAGAATGTGTACCAGAAAACCCAACTAGGATGCTTCTGATCAAAGCCAGGGGCACCAAGCTGGGCTGTAGCAGACACGCCTAGTATCTAACCACATAGATGTAGATCCAAGAAATTCCTTTTGATTCTCTGCAAAGCAGGAGATGGACCAGAATCTCTCCTCATGTGGGCCCAGGTAAAGAAAAGAGGAGTCTGGAACCAATAATCCACCCATGGGCCAGTCATTCACAGCAGGGGGGCCTATATTGGCCTCTAATCCAGATTCCCTAACATCTATCCACCAACAGTCTATTGATCTTAGAAATTCCAGTGGTGGAAAAGGATATCAAGAACTAGGCCAAAATGCTCCAAAAGGATGCCCCTGGGAAAGGAAAGTGAATAGACAACAAAAATCCAGCTAGAATTCCATCCCTCACAGTAGCGGGGCTGAGGATAGGCTCTAGCAGACAACCCAGAAATCTATCTGGAGACTTCACTCCATCCTAAGAGAAATGGATTGTACACATGGAAAACAGGAAGTGAACCAGAATGGCCTGAAATCTAGACCCCGGTAAAGAGAAGTGGAATCTGTAACATCAAATCCCTCCATGGAAAATCATTCACAGCAGGGCAGCCAAACGTGGCCTCTAGTAAAGATCCCCTAAAGTCATTCCATAGAGAGTTGCCACAATTTGGAGAGTCTATTGATTGAGAAGAACATCAAGAACTATGCCAGAATCTCCCAAAAGGAAGTCCTAGGTCAAGAAAAGAGGGTGGAATTTCCACATAGGTAGAGAGAAATCACCACCATTATTACTGCTATTGATTGAAGGGTTTTTTCCTATCTATGTGAACACCTCCTGGGGAGCGATCACAGTCTTTTCCTCACTAAAAGTTGTTGCTCTAAAAGGGCCTCCTGGGAGATTCTCATTTTTAAAAGAGGAAGGAAGTGATGGCAACAATTCCAAGAATTACAAGGTCAACAACCCTTGTAGGGCGGGCCTCCCTTTCTCGGAATATCTATCACCACCCTTCAGGAGAAGGCAATCCAGGACCACATGCTTTGGTCCTTTGCCCTCCCAAAGTCCAATACACACCAGACTGTTGATATTAAGTATGTAGATATCCTGACCCTGTCGAGTCTCCCATCACAAGAAGGATGTGATATCAGCAGCAGATACAAATGTCATGGTCATATGGCTTTCATTTTGCAAATGTTAATTTCGATTCAAGCTTCAGGTCTCTCAGAATTCTCTAGAAGATAGATCTTTAGAGAAACTAAGTTGTTGGTTAAAATTTTTTCATACTATGTGGGTGGTGAAAGAAAAGAAAACATGAACTGTGTAGGGATAAGAATAAAGCCTTTATTAAGCCCTTACTGTATGCAAAGCACCATGCTAAGTGCTAGGGATAAAAGTAGAAAAGTAATGGGGCAAGCAATGGCTTGATAGGGAAAAGCTCAGGTGTCTTAAATTTTATAATCAACGTCTAAGTTACTTCACAAAATAAAGTAACAAGTATTTACTGAGATTTTGGGGGGATCATATATTTAGAATTGGAATGGACCTTAGAGATTATCTAGTACTACTTCGTTTCTTCAGCCCTGCTTTGTCTCAACTTTGAGGAAATTGAGGGAACCTGTGTTCTCTCGGGCAGCTAGGTGGCACAGTGGATAGAACACTGGGCATGGCATTAGGAAGACCTGAGTTCAAATCCAGCCTCCAACACTTACTAGCTGTGTGACTCTGGATAAGTCACTTAATTCTGTTTGCCTCAGTTGCCTCATCTGTAAATAAGCTAGAGAAGGAAATGGCAAACCACTCCAGCATCTTTACCAAGAAAACCCCAAATTTGGTCAGGAATAGTTGGACATGACTGAAACAACTGAACAACAGAAACATAAGTGATAGTCCCTGCCCTTGAAGGCTTTATAATCTTATTGGATAGAAAAAGCTGACACAGCTGGTCAGACCACATCTGGAGTGTTGTGTGTAGTTTGGGACTTGACTGAGTCAAATAACACTTATTAATTATGGATTACGTGTCAGTTAGTGGGGGTTCAAAGTAAAGTAAAACCCAGGTCCTGCTCTCAAGGAGCTCACTCACTGTCTGATGGGGGAAATAGCATGCAAATAACTGAGTACAGATAAGATAGAGGCACGATTAACTGGAGGAAAGGCGATAGCATAAAAGAGGATTGGGAAAACCTTCTGCTAGAAGGCAGAACTTTAGCAGAGACTTGAAGGAATCCAGGAGGTGCAGATGATGAGAGAACTTTTCAGGCTTGGGAGACAGGCAGGGAAAATTCTAGGAATGCCACATTTTAGGAAAGACATTGATAATGGAGGAGTATGAAGAGGACAACCAGGCTGGTAAGATAATTGGAGACCACGACGAAAAGAAATGGGAATATTTAGCCTGGAGAAGAGAAGACTGGGGAGAACATAGTTAACTGTTCAAGCTGAAAAGAGAGATGAGAGGCAGAATTAGGAGCCGTGGGTAAATAGTAGAGGTTTTGTCCTGTTATAAGGAAAAATCTCCCAACGAATTAGAATTATGTCAAAGCAATTATGTGCTTCCTTGGCAGGCGGGTAGTGGTTTCTCTTCGGCTAGACGTTCTGAAATGGATGTAGGCCAGCCTCTCAGCAGTTATGTGGCAGAGGGTATTTTTGTTCAGTGGTGGGTTGCACTAGACCAGGGGTGGGGAACCTGCGGCCTCAAGGCTACATGTGGTCCTCTAGGTCCTCAAGTACAGCCCTTTGACTGAATCCAAACTCCACAGAACAGATCCCCTTAATAAAAGGATTTGTTCTGCAAAACTTGGACTCAGTTAAAAGGCCAAATCCTTTCTCTCTCTGAGATTTTCTAACATCCTTTTCGTGGCAGGCAGTGACAACTTTCAACTCTATATCTCCAGTAAGGAAATAAATAATCAATAGAGATCAAAATCAATATAGTAAAGCTTCAGCAAGAGAGGCAGAGTGGTGCAGTGGCTTTGAGTCTGGAAGACCTGAGTTCAAATTCTACCTGTGACACATACTTTGTGACCCTAGGCAAGTCACTTAACCTCTGTGTCCCCAGAGAACTTCCTAAGACTGCAAATTGTAGAGCAGTTGCTGTTTCTCTCCTTAGGTAGGAGGAATGTCCTGTCCAAACAAGAGAACAAAAAGCTTCAGTAAAACTATTGGAGTGTGTGTGTGTGTGTGTGTGTGTGTGTGTGTGTGTGTGTGTTCGAAAGAATACACATAAATTCCATAAAGTTAAGGGTTAGATCAAAGAAACTGAATTTGAAAATGAAGAATGTAGGAGTAAATTACTTTCCTGGAAGTTAGAGGATTAATTTCATTACAGGAACAAGAAATGAGGGAGAAAATTGAAAAACTCAAAAGAAACTAGAAAGATTTTTTGAATTTTTATAACCAGTTTTATTCAGATGAGGTTTGGGCACCGCAAGACAAAATCAAAAGAAATGTAAATTAACACATTTGTTTGGGTTTGAAGTTTCATTTGGCACTGAAAACATTTTGACTTAAAAGAAGTCTTCCTTGTAAACAAAATGTAAATTTGCAATAACCAGCTTATTTTTAAAGGAGAAAAAAAATGAATGAACAGTGAGGAAATCTGCTCTGTAAGACACTAATGTCTGGTTTGGAGATGACAAGTACCATCTTAAATGTGCAGATATACCACAGTCCCCGAAAACTTTCTGATAACTGGATGAAATAAAACTACTGCCATCTGATCTGAACAACCATTTAGCAAGCTCACAAGTAATCTTTTCATTATGTATGTGTTTCTCTACTCCTACTACTGAGGATCTGTTAGGCATTATTTTTTTTTAAATTTCAGTAGTATTTTATGAATTATAATCAGGCACCAGAGACCATTTGGTACTGTAGATAGAGGGCCAGAGGCATTTGAGACAGAAAGACCTTGGTTCAGATTCTGCTTTTGACACTGTGTGACCTTGGGTTGGTCACTTAACATCTTAGTGCTTCTAGGCATTTCTCCAGTTACAAAAGGGAATTTCCACACTGGAAATCTCCTACATAGATAGAGAAAGACAGAGTATTGTAGTGGAAAGAATGAATAGAGTGCTATACCTGGAGTTAGAGAGATCTGAGTTCAAATTCTGCCTCAGACCCTTCTAGATGTGTGACCCTGGACCAGTCCCTTAACCTCTGTCTGGCTCAGTTTCCTCAACTGAAAAATAATAATAACAACAACAACATTAACAATAACACCTACCTCCCAGGATTGTCATGAGGATCAAATGAGACAATACTTACAATCTGCTTAGCATACTGCCTGGCACATGGTAGGTGCTTAAGAAATGCTTGTTTCCTTCCTTCTTTGGGTCTCCCATTAGAATGTAAGCTCTTGAGAGCAGGGATTATTGTATTCCTTGTATTTTTATCCCTAGCTCCTAACAAGATGCCCAGCACTTAGTAAAGGTTTAATAAATGCTTATTAATTGATTAATTGACCCGGGATGCCATCTAGTCCAACCCAAACTTTAACAGGAATTCTTCTCCATCATAACTGAAAAGTGGTCATCCTGACCTTACTTGAAGACATCCAGTAAAGGGAAATCCACTACCTTCTGAGCTATTCCATTGACCTTTGGACAGTTCCAATTGTTGGAAAGAATTACAACAATCCTAAATCTGCCTCTTGTCAACTTCTCTCCATACTTCCTAGTTCTTTCCTCGAGACTAATTGCTGTCTACATAAAGGTCTAGAAAATATTTGAAGATAGCTATCATATCTAAATGCTAAGTGCTTCTTAAATCATTTCCCTGTCTTCTCCCCTCAGACCTCTCCCCAGTCATTTCTTCTCTAGGTTTCTTAGTTGCTTTTTAGTCATGTCTGATTCTTGGTGATCTCATTTGGGGTTTTCTTGGCAAAGACACTGCAGTGGTTTGCCATTTCCTTCTCCAGCTCATTTTGCAGATGAGGAAACTGAGGCAAACAGGGTTAAGTGACTTGTCCAGGGTCACATAGTAAATGTCTGAAACTGGATTTGAATTCAGGAAAAGGAGTATTACTGACTCCAGGCCCTGCACTCTATCCCCTGCATTTACAATTTCTTTAACATATCCTCATAACATTCAGTTCTGATTGATTTTTATTCAGTTCAACTTAAAAAAACCCAACCTTTCATATTGTGTATTCAATTCAAAATGCATTTATTAAGTGATTAATATGTGCAAAGCACTGTTGCTAGGTACTGAGGGAGATACAAGGAGTTACAACAGAGTCTCTGTCCTCAGGGAACTTACACTCTGAAGGGATAAGAAGACATAAATAAGTATGATAAATTTGAATGCAGTAAATGCAAATGGAATTCTGGACAAAGTCCTACAAAGAAATCTGAGGAGATTATGATCACTTTCAGCTGGGGGGGTTAGGGAAGGCCTCAAGGAAGAGGTGGCTTAAGGTCCATGTAAATTGGACCTTGTATGTTGGGCTCCAAATTGTGGAGATGGAAGAAAGGAATGGAGTCCAGTTTGACGAGAATAGAGAGTACATGAAGGGAAACTATTTAAGTTAAGACTGAAAAGGTAGTTTGGGAACACTGGACATGGCATTGAATGCCCCAGATTGGCATTTATATTTTATTCAGTAGGAAATGAGGAGCCATACCTTTTAATACATTTAAACACTGGTTTTAAAAACAGTGAATTTCATTCATTATTGTTCAAAGCATCCAATACTGTCATTTCCACTAAGTCAGGAGTAATTCCAAAAAGCATAGCAAGTGAGTACTTAACTAGCTGCTTGAACTTGGAAAGTGAATCAAACTCCTAGAACCCCAGTTTCCTCATTTGCAAAATGAAGATAATTTTTTAAAGCTAAAGAAAGACATTTTTAAGATAAAGAAAGATAAATAACTTTTGAAAGATATTTTTAAAATTATCTCCTCCTCTTCCTCCCCTCCCCCCAACCACCTTTCTGCTTTCCTAACTTCTTTATTGAGGGTATCTCTATTGAGGGTACCTCCATTGAGGGTACCTCCATCGTCCCAATATACGGGCCTGCAATCTAGTGGTCATACTCGATTCTCACCTTTCTTACCCAGTCTGTCTTCAAGTCCTATGGATTCTATCTTAAAAACATCTCTCTTGTGAATGTTGAAAATTAAAAATAAATAAATAAATTTATTTTTTAAAAAAGTAGTACATGACCCTGGGCAAATCAATTAACTTATGTCTGCTTTAGTGAGGGCAGCTAGGTAGTACAGTAGATAGAGTGCTGGGTCTGGAGTCAGGAAGACTGATCTTCCTAAGTCCAAATCTAGCCTCAGATACTTACTAGCTGTGTCACCCTGGGCAAATCACTTAAACCTATTTGCCTCAGTTTCCTCATCTATAAAATGAGCTGGAGAAGGAAATGGCAAACCACTCTCAAATGAGGTCACAAGGAGTTGGACAAGACTGAAAAATGAATGAACAACAACTGCTTCAGTTTTCTCATATGTAAAAGAGGAAGAATAATAGCACCTACCTCTGAGAGTTGTTGTGAAAGTAAAATGAGACAATATTTGTAAAATGCTAAATAATACTAGCTATCGTTATTTTTTTTTAAAAAGCCATCTCTCTTATAGACCCCCTTTTCTCTTCTGATATCACCAACCCCCTGGGCAGGCCTTTGTCACCTCGTGCCTGGACTATCACAACATGCTCCTGGTTGGTCTTCTTGTCTCAAGCCTCTCCCCACTCTAGTCCATCTTCCGTTCCACTGTCAAAGTGAACTTCCTAAAATGAAGGCCCAACCGTGTCACCCCCTCCCTCCCTATTATCTCCAGGATCAAAAATAAAATCATGTTTGGTTTTTAAAACCCATCATAACTTAGCCCCATCCTTTCTTTCCAGTCTTCTTACACCTTACTCATGTCCTCATACTCTGTGATGCAGTGACACTGGACCATACTGTTCTTCATACAATCTTCTTTCTTTGGCCATTTTCACTGACTGTCCCCTGTGCCTGGAATATATCACAGGAGGTTAGGGGTGCAGCACCCCCCTTGATCTGGAAAATCCTCATAAACATTTTTGGCCCTCCCTTCATACCAGAGAAGAAGTCTGAATTTTTCTTTTATGGAGTGCTTACAGTACCTTATTGTAAAATGTGGGTTGATATTATACAAAACTGTAATATTTTACACATTTGAGTTTCTAAACTGTTTCCATGTTGTTTGCTGGACTCCAAATGTTGTCTGTGGTTTGCAGAAAACTCCCAAAAATTCTCATTTAATTTCTTATGCCGATCTTGGATATATCAAAACCGTGATGAGGAAAGTCAATGTGGAAGGATAACCATGCTCTTCTATCTCTGCCTCCTGGTTTTCTTGGTTTCCTTCAAGTGCCACCTAAAATCCCACCTTAATTCTGGTGCCTTCCTTCTCAGATTATGTCCAACTTATTATATACTTATCTAAATGTCCATATCTTATTTGGACATAGTTGTTTGCATGTTGTTTCCATCATTAGATTGTAAGCTCCATGAGAGGAGAGACTGGACCTTTCTTTGTATCCCCTAGTCAGTGTTTAGCACACAGCCTAGTACACAGTGCTTAAGTGTTTCTTGACTTGATTTGACTAGCTTGATAAATAGCATCTACCTCACAGGACTGTTTGGATATTAAATTATGTATGTATATATAGATACATACACACACACACACACATATATATATATATATATATAAATGCTTTGCAAACTTTAAAACACTGAAGTATGCTATTTTTTACTTTCATTTTTTATTGGAGTCTTCTTGCATAAAATGACTAATATGGAAATGTTTTACATGATTGCACATTTATAAACTATATTGGATTGCTTATCATCTCAGGGAGGGGGCATAAAGGAGAGAGGGAGGGATAGAATTTGGAACTCAAAACTTAAAAAATGTTTAAAAATTGTTTTAACATGTGATTGGGGGAAAGATAAAATATTATATTAAAAAACTATATCAGTATGACCTGCTACTATTATTTATGGTGACTAGTCTCAATTTCAAATTCTAGGAAGCAGACTAGACTTGCCAGGTAGGGTAAAATGAGTCTTTTATAGCTTATCAGTTATCTACTGAGTCTGTGATACAAGAGTATCTGAATGGTCCCATGAAAGAGGATATACCTTTTGCCTACAAATAAAATAGCCTTGCCTTCTAAGTAATATAGAATCAGGGAACTAAAAGGGACATTTAAAAATTACCTTAAGGATGATTTACTACAGAGAGCTTAAGTGACTACTTCTCCAAGGTCTCAAGTAAAGGTGTGACCACAATCTTGACTGTCTAGTATCCTTTCCACTAGTCTTACTTAAAAAAAAATCAATGAGTTTTAAAAGTACCAACACCTGTTCCTTCAGTTTTCTCAAAAAAGAACCAATGTCTGACGAAAGACTGTACAGATTAGTAACGTTCATTCAAGTTCATAGACTTTTGTCTTCATTCTCCCCTTAATCCGTGAAAGCAAAGACATTGTGTTTGAGGCAAAGTGGGGAACACACATCCTTTTCTGCCATTGCTTTCCTAGAGATTGTGGTTCATTTTCCTCAATGTCAAAGTTATTCTAAGCGCTGAAGTGGAAGGAAGAGACCCTCACTCTTTCTCTACGTGTGTGGGGATTTCTCGGAGGGAGGAGGGATAGAGGAAGGGAAGGAGTCTCTCTGAAACGCATGCGCGCCTGTGAGAGCCAAGTGCCTATAATAAGAGAGCAAGCGAAAGCGGCAGCGAACGCGAGTCTGAGTTGCGCCAGGGAAGGAGGCTTGAGGGGAGTGTGCGAGCAGCTGCCAGACGTCTCCCTCGCCTCCGCTGCCACCGTCCGCTACCTCTCTCCAGTGCGTGGCTTCTTTCTCCTAGTGTACGGGAAGAGGTGAGAGGAAAAGAAAAGGGGCAGTGTGGGGGACCCAGGAAGGCGCAAGAAGAAGGAGTGGTTCTAGTGGAGGAGACAGAGCTTGCAGCGCCCCGCAGACGGGTGGGAGCTCCCCTCGGCCTGCAGCCGGGAGAAGAGAGTGAGCAAGTCCTGGAGCTGCTCCCAGCGGCAGCAGCAGCACCACCACCACCTAGCCAACACCACCGGCGCTCAACCAGCACCAGCACCCGCACCCGCACCCGCACCCGCAACCCAACCAGCAGCAGCACCAGCAGCGCGCGAGGCGGAGAGGTTTAGCGAGTCCTGCCGCCCAGGCTCGCCGAGACTAAGACCGCAGGACGCGGCTGCCGCCACTCATCTCTCCTCCGGGAGCCAGACGCGAGCTGCTCCTGAGGCTGCTCCGTGGGTCTCCGGCTTCCTTCGGCAGAGGTCGTGTTGGTGGGGGAGCTGTTCTTCATCAGGGTCCTCGGGCTGAGTCTCCTGGCATTTAGCATCTGCCCTCAATGGGACACTTTGGGCTTCGCCCTGGGAAGGGTTTCCTTGCACAGCGCGAGTTTTGCAACCTGAAGCACGCGGACAAAGTTTGGAAATGGGGAGGGAGAGATTGAGGAGCGGCCGCACTTGCTGTTGCACTTGCTTCTAACAAGCTTCCTCTGCACCCCCCCCCCCCCCCGCGTTCTCCTCTCCTTTCTGTCTCCTGTGCTCTGTTGCCGAGGGGGATAAAGCAGCTCCCGCCTCGCCTGTCACCCTGGAATCTGACGGCTTGGGTCCCTCAGGAGTAGAATTAATTGGTCCAGTGGAGAGGGCGTGGGCCGGGGAAAGGCTTTTGGGGAGCGCATTCTCGGTGGGATGCCCGTGGAGTTGACGCTTGCTTGGGAACACCTCTGAGAGCTATCGCTCCCCACAACCACAGTGGGGACGTTCCTAGCGGCTCCTCTGACTTGCCTCTGGAGCCACCAAGGCCTCCATTCTTTCAGACTCCTGCAAGCTCCTGCCCCACTACGCTCCACCACGACTATACCCGGCTAGGGCGCCTGAGAATGTGGGAATGATGACTTAGGAGCCGCCCTCTCCATCAAATCATTGATCAACCCTGGCCTGGAAGGGGAAAGAAGGGCGCTGACCTCATGGAAAGGGGCAGACTCCGCCAGGACTTCTTCTGAACCCCTCCGTGACTGTCCCCTGTACTCAGCACCGGGCCCTTTGCCAAAGCCCCGGGTCCGGGCACTAACCCACCTAGGTGTCCCCGCGGGGCCCCTCCTCCCACTGGAGCCTGCGCCGCCCCGCGCTCCGGGTGGTGCCATGTGGGGCGGACGTCTGTGGTCCTCCTCGCCCTCCTCCTCCTCCTCCTCGGCCTCCTCCCCCACCATTCTGCAGCTGCTGCTGGCGGCGCTGTTGGCGGCGGGGGCGCGGGCCAGCGGGGAGTACTGCCACGGCTGGCTGGACGCGCAGGGCGTCTGGCGGATCGGCTTCCAGTGTCCCGAGCGCTTCGACGGCGGCGATGCCACCATCTGCTGTGGCAGCTGCGCCTTGCGCTACTGCTGCTCCAGCACCGACGCGCGGCTCGACCAAGGCGGCTGCGACAACGACCGCCAGCAGGGGGGCAGTGAGCCCGGCCGCTCGGACAAAGACAGCCCCGACGGCGCCGCAGGTAAGCGGGGGGAAGGGGGCCCCTGGGCGGGGCGGGGGCGTGCTGGGCTGGTTTTGAGGACTTGGCCAACTTTTCTCAGCCCCTAATCTTGAGAGCCGTACCATGGCACTGGACTAGATGAGACTCCAACAGAAAGACCTAGCTGAACTGGACAGGGGCAGAGTTGGAGGGATGGGCAGACGTACCTGCCAGTTGGTTCTAGTCCAGCAGCTGGCAGGAGCTAGCTGAAGTTTAGCGAGGCACTGCGCCTTTTCGGCCCTTATTTGCTTCATCAGTGTAAAGTGAGTGAGTTGTCCTAAATCATTTCTACTGCTAAGGTTGTTGTGACTTGGTCCTAGATTTTAAAGAGAAGCCTGAACCTCTTATGCACTGGGGACCCTCCTTGAGGAAATCTCCTTTCTTTTGTCTCCCTCATCTCCTCCATCCTCCTGTGTTTCCCCTCCTCCTCCTGTTCCTCCCTGACATCCTTCTCCTCCCTCTCCCCATCTCCTTGGAAGGTCCCCAGTAGATGTTTCCTAGGATCAGTCCCACCCTATTTGAGGCAAAAGGGTTAATTATGTTTTCAAGTATTTCAGGAAGAAGAACCCACCCACCTTACTTTTTGCCGCCATCTTCTCCTGTCTGGATTCCAAGACAGCTATTTTTCCCTCTTAGAGACTTCTATTTTCCTCCTGCCTTCCTCTCCAATTAAATGAATTAAATATTGAAGGAAGATAGGAAAAGTAGGGTGAATAGCAGCCAATCTAAACGGAGTCTTAACTCCTTTCCCAGCCTGGGCCACGTGCCTAACAATGTCAGGTACTGCTCCACCCCCACCCTCTGGTGGAAGGGTAAGGGGGAAAACCTGTTAGGTGTCCCCTCTGCAGGAAGGGGCCCCTTCTAGGCTTTCCTGTAGGTCAGGCTGTTCCTCATCTGTCCAATGAGGGGCTTAGATTAGGTAAACCTAAAACTTCTGTCTCTTAGGACTTTGCCTAGTGCAGTAATCAGACCTGGACAGTTTGGTGGAAGAGAAATCTTAAGTTTCTTGAGCATGGATTAAATGGCCTGTACTTCTCCCCTGCCCTGGCCTCAGGGCTCTAATGTTCTGCAACACCCATTCCCCTTCCTCCATGTGTGCTGGCAGGCAGAGCTGGCACCTGCACCTGAAACTGAATGGTGTTGCATCACATGCCTGGCCAACTTGTCTGAGACCCTGAAGAAGATGTTTAACTTTTTGTCTTTATGACTTTTAAAAAAACATTTCCTTTTAAAAGCTCTGCTCTTCTGAGATATTCTCTCCCACCCCCCCTTCAGCTCATCCCAAGTTCACCTTCTTGAGAGTGTATCCTCTGGTGAGTAGGATACAGTTCTGTGGGCAGAATATTCTAGAGGTCATAGGTCAGGTGACAATCATTTCCATGAAGCTGGGCAGTTTAGTTTTAACAAGGGCACCCTCCAGTTCATCCTGCCTTTCTGCACCATCCTGTTTCTCTGCATCCTGAACCCACAGGAGGCTGAGCGGCCTGAGATGTTCTTGTTATGAGAGGCAGTGTTTACAGAGCTGTCTCTTGTGGCCTTGTAAGAGGAGAGCTCCTTTAAACTCGGCCACTTTTTCAGTCAAGCATTTTATTACTCATGCTACTAACCATTGTTCTGTCTCTCATGGGAGGAGAGGAGAGTATAATTCTGGAAAATGTCTCAGTTTAAGGTGCCAACTCAGCTTTGCGGTGTATGTGTATGAAATAAAGCGTTAAGGAATGTGCCAATGCCAAAGCAAGGCTGTTTAATAGTAAAAGAAGAAAAATACAGGAGACTTCTTGGGACAAATTCCTGCACAACAGTTGCCTCATGACTCCACAGGAAATATGAAAGGTTGTCAAAATTATAAAGATGCTGAGATGTGCATTTTGGGGACTTCACTGCACTTTACAGAACTTTGTTTAAAAAAAATTATGCTTCACTAAATCTATTTCACACCAATGCTTCCCTATCTTGTCTAATTAAATGGTACCAGGGCTCCTGGGAGCCCTGCATTAATTATCCCTACATGCAGGTATGCAAGTCCAATTAAAATTCCTTGAAAGTGAACAATTATTATTATTTTTAAAAAGTAAGTAACATTGCATTGCTTCTGACAAGGCTTTAGGATAATGTGTATGTGTGTATGTGTGTGTATGTGTGTGTGTGTTTGTACATTTAAAGTATACTAGATTTTTAACCTTTAGTAATATATGATTAGATTTTTTTAGAGGAATACAAACATTTATAGAAAGGTTAAGAAAAAACCCAGCATATTGCTATAAAACCCTCTGGCTAACTCCAACAATTAGGACAGGTTTATTCTTGGACAGCTTTGGCGTAGCCAACTCTATAGCACCTGTTAGACCTCAAGAAACCATCCTTTTTGGCTAAGCTTTCATCACGAAAATCGAGCTTAGGTCTAGGTGATTCTACAAGGTGTTATATTTTAATAACTTTGACTCTAGGTATTTCAGAAGTCATAAAGAACATATTTAGAAGCATTACTCAATTTGAGAGAATTTGGTCTGTTCTCTCAGTACCAAGGAATTTGGCGCATTCATTCAATGTTTATTTAGCTCATACTATGTGCAAGGTGTTGTAGAGGAATATAAATAAATATAAAAGACAGTCCCTGCCCTCTAGGAGTGTATAATCTAATAGAGAGAAGATGTCTTTAAATGACTACAGTATAAGTGCATTGTGAATGACTCACATAAGTACTAGAGAAACTCAGTGAACTCATCAAGATTTTTTCCCCTCCTCTTCCCATTTGCTTACATCTCTTTTGAACATCTTGTGTTTTCCACGTGAAGAACAATTGATCAATAGTTCCAGCATTTCAGAATTTCCCCAAAAATGATGTCTTGTGAAAAGGATTAAAAAAAAAAGAAAAGAAAAAACTCTGATCCTTAATACTTGTTTTAAACCGAAATCTTGGGTTTTCAGAAGTTATTTCATGTGCTGCATAAATCTAACTGTCAGAATTCATACTGGTTGCTTTGTGTTATGATACGTTTCTTCCATTTTCTGGGAACTCCCTATGATCCCCCTTGTTTTAACTTTGGACTTACCAGTCCTGGTAGCAGTACACCTTTATGCTGCCTTGGCCTTCTCATGTCTCCTTAAATTGTCTTTCCATTCCTCTTAAACTATTTACTTTTCATTGATGTAGTCTTTTTTCCCATGCTTTTGCCTTTTGCCTGGTATAGACTGCCTCCCTCGTCAACATACCAGGCTATATCCTTCCCATAAATTTTCTTTACTAAGGAAGTCTCCAAAGATTGACTAAGAAGATTTGGCACTTTTTATTTCTACTGTAGTAAAAATGTTTAAATCTCAGCCTACTCATTCAGAAATTGTAAAGGTTCGCTCTGCACTGAAGTTGACTTTTTCATTGTCAATGAAAAAAGTCTGTTGACTAAATAGTGTCAAAAGAAGATTGCAAGGGACATATTTAATCTACTAAAGAGAATGAACTGTTTAGTGACTTAAATCCTCAAAACTACTGTTCTTGTTTTCAGTCTTGCCCAACTCTCTGCGATCCCATTTGGAGTTTTCTTGGCAGAGAAACTGAAGTGGTTTGCCATTTTCTTCTCCAGCTCATTTTACAGATGAGGAACTGAGGCAAATGGGGTTAAGTGACTTGCCTAGGGTCACATAGCTAGTGCCTGAGGTCAAATTTGAACTCAGGTCCTCCTGACTCCAGGCTTGGCTCTAGTATACTCTAGTACACTACCTAGCAGCTGCAAAATATGTGTGTGTGTGTGTGTGTATGTATATATATACCTATATATATATCTATATATATATATTTCCCTCAGAACTATACATATCCATTAATTTGGTTAGTCATGAGAATTTGTTGACTTTGTATACTTAAAGGCAATAATGTTATATTTCTTTCGAATTATTCTGTAATGTATAATTTCTGTTAATCTGAATGGATCTTTATACCCAGGTTGCTCACATTTTAGGGAGTGGGAGATGTCTTTCTGAACTATTTTGATGTTTGTTTGTTTGTTTTCGTTTGTCTTTGTTATAAACCTCAATTCCACAGCCCCTGTTTCAGGCTCAGGCTTCTTAGGGGTCAGGAAGGAAATAAAAGACAGGAAGAGGGGATAGCTCTGAAGCTATGGAGTGCAGTCAATACTGGAGTTGCGCAAACCTTCTTTAAGAGGAATCATCGTTTTCTGTCTGTATTCCTTTCTTTAGTGCCTATCTATGTGCCCTTCCTCATCGTGGGGTCGGTGTTCGTGGCCTTTATCATCCTGGGATCTTTAGTGGCTGCTTGCTGCTGCAGATGTCTGCGGCCCAAGCAGGAGCCTCAGCAGAGCCGAGCCCCCGGAGGTAATCGATTGATGGAAACGATTCCCATGATTCCAAGTGCCAGCACCTCTCGTGGGTCCTCCTCCCGTCAATCGAGTACTGCTGCCAGCTCCAGTTCCAGCGCCAATTCCGGTGCCAGAGCTCCTCCGACGAGGTCACAGACCAACTGCTGCTTGCCAGAAGGGACCATGAATAATGTATATGTCAACATGCCAACTAATTTCTCAGTGTTGAACTGTCAGCAGGCTACCCAGATTGTGCCCCACCAAGGACAATACCTGCACCCCCAGTATATGGGCTACACAGTGCAACATGACTCCATGCCCATGACCCCTGTGCCACCCTTCCTGGACGGTCTGCAAACTGGGTACAGGCAGATCCAGTCTCCTTACCCCCATGCCAGTAGCGAACAGAAGATGTACCCAGCAGTCACTGTGTGAACTCATGGACCACAAAACTGGCTTTCAGTACCTAAGATGAACAGGCAAGAAAGACTCTGGGAATGAATTCACCAACAGTCCATTGGTAAAGAATTCTCTAAACGGGAAGTCCTTGCATGTTGGACAGCATTTTTGGGGAAAGCATTTCTTTTTGATGGGCTCATTTGCTCCAAAATCTATGACAATTTCTCTTAATTAGCATTTCCAGATATGTTTCATTCCAGTGCATGATTTTTAGTGGGAAAAAAAGGATTATGTTTAAAGTGTACATGCTTTTTTGACAGCTCTGTGTGTGTGTGTGTGTGTGTATGTGTGTGTGGGTGTGTGGGTGTGTGGGTGTGTGGTGTGAGCATGAGTGTGAAAGAGAGATGCTTGAGCCAACAAGTGCCCTTTAGGTACAGTAGTCAAAAGAATTTTGTAAGTTACTAGAGTAAGGTGGTTTCTTTTTTTCCCCCACTCCCACCCCTTAACTGTATGAGATCATGATATTAGTTACCTCTTTTTCCCTTGACTATTTTGTAGACAATCAAATTGGCAATGGAAAAGAATGTAATACAATCATAAATGAAAAACCTGTTTTCTATCTAAAACTGTCCATTGGAGCTCAGCATTTCCCAGGCACATCTTAGTTTCGATGTAAATTTATGTATTTTGTCTAGTTTTGTGATTGTGAAAAGCTCCTTTATTTATGTAGTAATCTTATGACAAAATGGTTTTTTATGTACAAAAAAAAAATCACCCTTCACTGAGATATGGTATAGAGGCTTTACCAAGCAAGACTCTGGGGTTATTTTTAATCTTGAAGAAGATTAAAGAAGGGTGGAACAGCAATAAAACCATGAACTCTCTTCCTGATTGTATTTTAATCTGACTTTACCATAGCATCGAATAAGGTGCAAGACTTGGTTATTCATCTTAATGATATTTTGTGCTTTCAATTAAAAAAAATCAGTTACTGCCATCCCCTGGGTTACTTTTTGCTGTGGGAAGGTGTCCATTTCAGCATTTTATTCTGCTTGGGTTATCAGAGGCTGAATTCCTGGACAGTAGTGAGTACATTTCAGCTGTAGATGAAAAAGGAGGGTCAATATTTCTGCCTAGATCTGATGAGAACGATTTACTGTTTACATATGATCAACACAGATAAAACCATCTACAAATTTATTTAATAGGACTTTTCTACCATGATCCAAGTGTTGAGGGGTAAATTTATACCACAGACTTATGACCTTTGGCCAAAATAGGAGTATCTAGCAGTTACAGGAGAATGTGCAAATATATACCCTTCAATGAACCTTCTCTGACATGGCTTGCTATTTTCCCCCCTGGACATCAAGGACTCTTGTCATATCAAAAGAAAGGTTTACAAATATGCTAGCTTTATTCAGTAAAGAAGCTAGGCATGTCTTGTTGTTTTCCTCTCTCAGTCTCTCTGCAGGAAGCACTCCATTCATTGCACATACTCAGATAAGGACCCCTGCTCTGATTTATGAAATTCAGGTGAATCTCTTTGTATATTGTTTACGTATTAAGGAAAAAAAGTAAGTTAAGTATGTGGAAATTATTTTATTAGCTGGTGGAAACATAAGATTCTGATTGTTAATTAAAGTTTTGTGAAGTGTGGTATTTTACATGTTTTGATAATGTAAGACTATGTCGGCATCTGGTATGATTTTAAAATTTCAAAAAAGGATTCCTAAGATGTTTTTACAATTGAAGAAAAAGCATATTGTTTCTTAATAAATATTTTATGGTGTGAATTTGTGGGGGTGCTTGGGTTCTTAAAATCTCATCTGCTCATTTTTCAAACAGTTCTCTGATTTGTTTTTTGAAGAAACATCTGTCAAACAATCTAGGAAAAGTTGCTAAATTAGTGGTATGTATTCCTGTCCCCTTGTTAAGAACTACTCTTGAATGTAATTGGCCGCAGTGAGTTTTTCACGCTAAATTCTCAGAGGAAAGAAACTTTTTCTTTTCCATTTTCTGTGGGTCGTACTGATACAAGATGGATAATTATTTATGGATTGTCAAATGACTAGCCTCTTACTAGACCATCTTGGATGGAAAAGTCCTTCTAATGCAACTACATGGAAGTCATAGCATTAGAGTTGGGATTCTTATTAGAGGTCATCTAATTCCGTCTCTTAACGGATGCAGGAATCTCCTCTACACCCAGCCTCTGCTTGAATTCTTCCAATGATGGGGAGCTCATTCTCTTACACAAGACAGCCAGTTTTGTTTCAGGTCATCGTTTTCTCCTAGGGAAGGAGCACCTAGGGAAAGGGGAGAAAGAAAGATGACATAATTTTGGTATCTGCTGTAAGCACAGTGCTACTCCAAGTAAACTAAGTTCTAAGCTTAGTGAATTTTGTTTGTGTCAGTATGTGCATCTGAAAATAATGTCTCCTGATGCTTTTGGCCCACTGGTTCTCTAATGTGTAATAAGGTCAGGAGTGGCCCTCCTTTGTGAGAACAAATCCGCCTGGTGAGACGAAGCAAAGTAGGATGGGCAGAGTAGGAAAAAAATATTCACCAACTTTTGGGAGGAGAACCAGGTTGATTTGCAGCTCTCTAGTCTGAAATACAGGAGACTTCCCCCTCCCCCACTCCTTCCAATTTACAAATTCAAGATTTGCTGTTACCAATGTTCATGGTATGCCCTGCCAACTCATCCCAGGGTCAAGGGTCTCCTCTTCCCTGGGACCACCCCATTTCTTACTTACTGTAGTGGAAAGAAAACTGGATTTGGACTCCAGGAAGATCAAGGTTCAAATTCCGACTCTGACACTCACCAGCTGTGTTACCTTGGGCAAATCACTTAACCTGTCTGAGCTGTCAGAGCTTCATCACCTGATAAATGGGGAAGATAACACAGTTATAGGAATAATTACACAATTCATACTTCTGACCTTCTCACCTTGAGGTGAGGACCTGAATGTGGCTTTCAGATACCCTGAGTGTTAAATATTCCCTGCTTACATTTCATGCATTATATGTAGGACTGGAACCCTGATCTTTCTGGCTTGGAAGCTCTTTTCATTAAAAGATAGCTATTTAGTAAATGTTTGTTGTATGAACAACATCTGCTATATGCATTTTCTGCTTAGTAGGGAAGTCTCCTTAGGAAACCAAAATAGAATCAGAAGGTTGGTTGGTGAAAATAGCATCTGAGTAAAGGCTAGGATGTTTAGAACCAGAAGGGGCCTTAGAGGCTGTCCAGTTCAACCTCTTCATTCTTGTTGTCCAGTCGTGTCTGACTCTTCACCACCTCTTGTGGGGTCTTCTTGGCAGAGATACTAGAGTGGTTTGCCGTTTCCTTCTCCAGCTCATTTTATAGATGAGGAAACTGAGGCAAACAGGGTGAAGTGACTTGCCCAGGGTCACACAACCAGTAAGTGTCTGAGACTGGATTTGAACTCACAAAAGATGATGCCTGGTGCTCGATCTACTGTGCCACCTCACTGCCCTGACACAGCTTGGTCCTTTGAGATATTCTTCAATTCTTGTCCTCTGCGTGTTAAATGACAGACCAAGGTCCCATAAACTAATGATAATCTGAGACCTGAACCCAGGTCCTCAGATTTTAAGGCCAGTCCTCTCAGAAATAAAAGATCATAGATCTGGAGCTATAAGTAATCTCAGATCCCTTCTAATCCAATCCCCTCATTTTACAAATGAGGAAACTGAGGCCCAGGCAGGTGAGGTGACTTGCTTCAGTGTTGTATTGATGGCATCAGGGAGATGCTGCCCAAACTGAGATTTGCCAAGGCCATATAGGTCATGTGACACACCAAAGGTTTGCCAGCCAAGTAGCAGAGGCAGGATTCAACCCCAAATCTGACTCTAAAACCATTGCTCCAATGTGATGACCTTGAGGGCAGGTACCATCAAGCTCCATTATAGGAATTTACCTTCTAAGCACATCAAGGCACCAGTGTTGACCAGGCGGGGCAGTGTCCAGTCTCTCCTGGACACTTTTGACCCAACTCACAACTTCTTTCTTATACAATTTTCCTTTCCTAATGTTTCTTTCCACCTACCCAAAGCTTCTGTTGGAACATTATCTCATATATCTTGTAGTTAGATTATAGCTTATTTTATATTAGCTAAGATTTTAGTTGAGAGGCGGGAACTCCCGTAGTCTCATTAGCTACTTACACGTGGTTTATCAATGCCAGTTTCTAGAGTTGCTTTAAATTTAATTTAGCAAATATTTGTCAAACACCTACTGCTTTAGTCCTGGTGGAGAAAGAAGTTTAGGAAAGAAATGGTCTCTGCTTTCATGAGATTCATTCTGAAAATTTCCACTTCCAAAGTCATTGATCTTTCCATTATACTTATGACTGACTTCAAGACTAATTGGAAATAAAATATGCAAAAGGAAAAGTCAGAGATAGCATGAACCTTTCAGACACAGGTCTCAGTGACAATAAAAAGTTAGAAGTAGAATTAGGTTTAAGGGAAAGTTTAAACCAAGTTTCCATTGCAGAAACTGCTTTTTTTTTTAAAATCTTCTCCCCAAATTTTTGGGCTGCATTTTGAGTCCTATAGCTCTTATATTCTGACTAGAGTATAGCCTGATATAGTAGGGGAAATGTTATATTTTGATCCTATCCCTGCATGGGATGTGTGACTTTGTCATGTCACCTCTCTGGGCCTCAGTTTCCACATCAGTAAAAAGAGGGAGTTGGATTAGGTCTAAGACCTTGTCCACTTGAAATTTTTCAGTCTACTTTACAGAGTAGGAAACTAAGTCCCAGAGGAATGAAGCTGCTTGCCTAAGCTCAGCCAGCTAATAAATGTCAGTTAAGATCCAAACTGGGGTCTTCTGATCTCCTGGCCAGTCTTGTGGGTTGAGTACAATATTCAGGACTTCCTCTGTTCTTGGATATCTTTGCAAGATACTCCCCTCAAAGGAGAGATGTCTTAAATCTTTTGATCCTGAGGAAGCAATTAGCTGCTTGTAGTTAAATGAGAAATCTGAGCCATTAGTTTTCTGATTTTTGTTACTGGAAAAATAAGTTTAATATAGATACCAGATTCCAAACACATGTGATGAATATGTTTCAATTAAAACTTTTTTTTAAAGCAGTTCTCCCCTTCTTTTTAGCTAAGCTAGCTCTCCATCCTGTTAGTTTGGGCTTTTACAGAACCTTGCCAAATGCAACATTTCTCTTGCAAGGTTAACTCGAATTCATCTTTTTAAAATTGGACACATTTGGTTGGATTATTTCCAGGAGCCAGACATTTGGTGTCTTACTATTCAGGAAGTCTTTTGCCTAAGGGTAGGGGCTTAGCACCTGGGTCGTTTTCAGAATGACTGTCTCAAGATAACATGAAAAGCAGGATTTTTCTTGTTCAGTTGTTTTTCAGTCACATCTGACTCTTTATGACTCCATTTGGGGTTTTCTTGGCAAAGATATTAGAGTGGTTTGCCATTTCCTTCTCCAGCTCATTTTATAGAGGAGGAAACTGAGGCAAACCGGATTAAGTGACTTGCCCAGGGTCCCACAGCTAGGAAATGTCAGAGGCCAGAATTGAACTCAGGAAGATGAATCATCCTGACTCCACTGCACCAACCAGCTGCCTGAAAAGCAGGCTAGAGGTTGCTAATATTTGAAAGGAGACGCAGAGCTGATGCCCACAAAACCAGGACCAAAGCAGGGTAGAGAAGGTGAAAGTGATCCTGGGGCCAGGGAGTTGAAGAAGCCGGGGATGTCAAATTCCCTTAGTTCTTATTAGCACTTAAACTGTTTCCCCTTTTCCTGTGTTTCTCAATCAGCTATTATGTCTCAGCTTTAAGCATTTGGCAGCAAAAACATACAATTCATGTGTAAAATAACCAGTGACTAAAAATAGAAGCCGTGACTTGGCACTTTGTTAACTATTTGCATTGCTGTATCTATAGGAAAGGGATGACTGAATTTCTTTAAGTTCAGATCCTATGTCAGACACTTAGCTTTATGACCCTGGGCAAGTCACTTAACCAAGCTCTGCCCCAGTTTCCTCATCTGTAAAATGGGGATAATAATAGCACCTGCCTCAACAGGGTCTTTGTAAGGATCAAATGAAACAATAAATGCTAGCTTTTCTTATTGGGATGGTCTGTACTTGAAATTCTTAATTCATTTATACAGACCTCCCTACCAGACTAGCCTGAAGTGGATTTTACTCTAATGCCTATAAGGATAATTGCTGACATTTATAGAGTTAGTACTTTAAGGGTTTACAAAGCACTTTACATACTTTATCTCCATCCACTAATCCTGTGCAGTAAACAGCATAGGTATTATTATTTTCATTTTAGAGATGGAGAACCTCATTAAGCTTAAGTGACTTAGTTGGAGTTCTACTTCTAATAAGTGTCAGAGGCAGGGTTTGAACCCCAGGACACTTTCTGCTATTACCATATAAGTAGCTCATGGTAGATTCTAGCTGAGTGACTCTCTGGTCTCCAGCTTTTTTTTTTTTTTTTCCTTTTGCTAGGCAATGGGGTTAAGTGACTTGGCCAGGGTCACACAGCTAGTAAGTGTTAAGTGTCTGAGGCCGGATTTGAACTCAGGTCCTGTCCAGGCCCAGTGCTTTATCCACTGTGCCACCTAGCTGCCCCATGGTCTCCAGCTTTTAAAGACAGAGAGAACAAAAGATTAGGAATGGACATAGGGAGGGGGTGTCTATAATGGCAAAAAAAGTGTCAAAGACATTTGGAGTAGTTAAGTTCAGTGATGTTGGGTTGGGGAATGTATCTGCTATCTCACATATTTATTCTCTTGGGTGTTCTAAAGGGAAGAATTTTTAAAGGGCAAAAAGATCCTGTCTTCCCTTTTATCCCCTTCCTCTGAACCCTTCAGCTATGGGCAATGAGCTTGGTGGAACTAGGGCTCACTTTGTCTATTTCTTTTTTGTGTCTGATCGTCCTTAGTATAATTAGTTCAGCATATAGTGGATGCCTTAATGCATTTTAATTGAAGTAAAGTCTAAGGAAGGGTGGGTGCTCTCCCTGGGGTGCTCCTGGTTCTTGCTCAGTCATGTCTTACTCTTCATGATCCCATTTGGAGTTTTCTTAGCAGAGATATTGGGAGTGATTTGCCATTACTTTCTCCAGCTCATTATATAGATGAGGAAACTGAGGCAGGCAGGGTTAAATGACTTGCCCCAGGGTTACATAGCTAGTAAGTGTCTGAGGCTGAATTTGAACTCAGGTCTTCCTGACTCCAGGCCTAGCACTCTATCCACTGGGCCACCTAGCTGCCCTATGCTGCTCCTACCCTAACTCTGTTCTCACTGGCTAGATTGGGTCATACATGGCAGGGAGACAAGGAGTGATCTGTTGAACCAAGACAGAGATTATGTCAGCATCTTCAAAAAGAGGCAGCACGATGTTATGAACTTGGGCGTTAGGTGTGTCTTTAAATCCCTGCCTTGTCACTTACTGGGGTGGCTGTGAAGCTGTCCAGAAGTGACTTACCCTCTCTTCTTACCTTGCAAGGCTGTTGTAAAGACCAAGGAAGTTGATGTATGCAAAGGGCTTTGTAAAAGAAGAGGTTCTAAGCCTTTTTGGTGTTACAGTCCCCTTTGGTATGGACTATGGACCCTTTCTCAGAATAATTCTTCCCCCCCAATAATTGAAGGAAATCTTAAATTTCACTAACAGATTAGTGAAAATGTAGATATATTTTTTTTCCCCATCCAAGTTCACAGACTTCCAAAACTTATCCATGAGATCTTGGGCTAAGAATCCTGCCTTGAATGGATAAATAAATACAAACTCTTTTAAATAGTGTTCTTCAGGGGAGACAAAAGGAAGGAGAGGCTCTATTCTTTCTCCCAATTCTGTCTTCTGACAGGACTTGGGGATACGTTTTTGTTATGCAGGCATGTGACAAAGTAACATGATTTATCAAAGAAGGTAGAAGCTGCTGGGGTAGAGAGGAAGTCAGCAGTCTCACAGGATGGCATGCTAGGAATTTAGTTCCTCACCAATGCCCAGAGCTCCTGCCAGCTGTACCACATGTTAGTGAGTGTGTTGGGCTGCCCACATACTTTGCTGGCATACCAGATTTCCTGCAAGGAGTCTTCTCTCTCTTGGGCTGCCAATGGCATCTTCTAGTTTACCTTCATTTTTATGGCAGATGCCCAGTTTCATAGGATTTAGAGAAGGGGGATGGAGAGACTTAGGTAACTTTTATTACATTCTGAGTTTCATCAGCCTTCCAAAATCCACTGCTTCTCTCCCCTAGTTTGTCCTCTTGGCCCAAGCAGAAACCAACACTAATGCCTGGCATTGGGTTAGAACTAGACTGGACTGATATGAAAGCACAGGAAATTCAGAATGATCATTAGCTTAAAAAAAAAAAAGCCTTATTCTTGATATTCCTTTCTCCCCCTTCTTTCAGTTAGCTGAGAATATAAATAATACTGTGATTTGAGTTTACGTACAGAATTGAGTGATTCCAGATGATGACAGGGGACAGAAATTGTCAAATGATGTTTTTCAGGAAAATTAGGTGGTAAAATAGGTACACATATTTCAACTGATTTCCTTGGGAATCTTTCCAATTGCCCTCAGTTCTGCCTAAGGAGCATTAAAATCCTACCGAACCGCTCTCAGTTGTTCTGTTAAAAAATTTTAGGCATTTGTGTATATTAAATATAACTCTACCCTGCCAGGTCTGAATAACTCGGAGATACAATTACACAGCTTTGTGTAGGGCCATGGCTGTGTGAGTCAGTGTACCTTTCAGTTAAAACTTCAGCAACCGGAAATGTAGATCCAAATTGAACAATACCTGGGCTCATATCAAGAAAACGATAAATGTAAAATTAGATTTCTGTCTTTTAGTGCCAGAGTAAAGATACCATGATATGCAAAGGGCCCTAAGTCTTAATGCAGGATTTTTTTAAAAAATGTAAGTTTGAGTCTTAATTTTAACTGCCTTGAAAGTGTGGCTTTTTCCATTTAGAAAAATCATAGGTTCCACAATATGTTATTTATTTTGCAGACATAACAGCTTAAGGAGACTGATTACCATCTGTACTGTATATACATAATTACCACATGTATGTATACATGTATGTACATAATGATCACAGAAAAATTAAAAACAGAAAAATTTATTATGAGAGGACATCTCAATCAAATCTCTCTTCTCTAGAATCTCCAGTGATTAAAAAAAATGTAATTAGGTTTCATGCCCCTTCCCTTTCCACTCAATAACCTTCAGCTTGACTCTCCTGTAGTTCACTCTTGTCCCATTATTCAATTCTATTAGGTTGGGTCAAACCACCTAAGTCCTTCTTTCAAATTATGCATCCTTTACTTATGATCTACCTTAGAAGGTTTTTTCCTTCTTCTTCAGATTTTCTCTCATAAATCTATTGCTTATAAGACCCTTTACTGGGCTATTTAGAATACCTTCACATTGGTAAAGATCACAGATCAGACCTGTGAAATCCAAGTGTCCAATCTTGTGTTTAAATGAGAGTTTCCTCTCCGTAGAATTGAAGGCTTCTCAGAAAGGCATTACCTGGCTTATTAAACAGTACTCCATTTCTCAAAGTCTTGAGTTGTCCTATCTCACACTTCTACCCCATTTCTTTGTAGGCACTGATGCTGTCTCCCACTCACTTTTGCCTGTAGGGTCTTTTTAGGTGTTGCATTTTCCAAAGGCCTTCGTGGAACTGTGGAACATCCATCCCTAGGCTAATTTGTCATTTGGCATCATTCTAGGAGGAAATTTTAAAGCAGAGAAGCCTAGTTCCCATCTTCAGGGCTCTTAACCAGCGTGAATCTCATTCGCCCCTCTGAGGCAGCACTTCTAGGGGGGAATGGAGGAGCTGGTTTTATGCCAATTTTAATGCACTGTCTTCTCTGTCAGCTTGCTCAGCAGAGTAACCTAATTGTCCAGCCCTCAATGTCACTGGTCCTACAACCCTTCAAAATTTCATCCATTTTGCAGTGACCTTAGCATCCAATGTTTTTATCTGCTCATGCGCCTTGTCAAGTCAACAGATCTGCTAGGATCTATCAGGGGTGGGGAACCTGCAGCCTCCAGGCCACGTGTGACCCTCTAGGTCCTCAAGTGCAGCCCTTTTACTGAATCCAAACTTCACAGAACAAATCCCCTTCATAAAAGGATTTGTTCTGTAAAACTTGAACTCAGTCAAAAGGCCATACCCAAGGACCTAGAAAACCACATGTGGCCTGGAGGCCGAAGGTTCCCCACCTCTGATTCTAGGTAATCTTCTGGTAATTTTGTGATTATTTTAAATTAAACCATTCAGTCTTTTTGGCTTAATTTGTAGAGTTAGGTGGCACAGTGGATTTTCCTGGAGCTAGGAGGGCCTGATCCAGTTTTGGATACTTTTTAGCTTTGTGACCCTGGGTAAGTCACTTAACCACTGTCTGCCTCAGTTTCCCCATCTGTAAAGCAAAGACAATAATAGTACCTACCTCCTAGGTGTGTTGTAAAGATAATTTGAGATAATATTTGTAAAGCACTTCATTAACCTTTAGGTGTTCTATAAATGCTAGTTATTCTTATCAATTACTATGTGATCCTGGGCAAATCACAAGTTCTCTTACCCCTTTTTAGTTCTTTCATCTGTAACACAAGGATAATAGCATTAGCACTGGCCCTCTTACAAGGATGTTGTGAAGAGAGTGCTGTGTGAGGTAGAAAGTCATATTTATATAAATGCAAGCTATTATTATCTGCCTTTTACTGATGCAATTGTGAAGCCATTACCCCATCATTTATTAGCTTCCACAGCATTGCCATCAAATTGATCTGACATTTATTAAGTGCCTGCTAAGATGGGGTAGTGTATTGAGAGCTGGCCTCAGCTCCTGGGTGCATATCTTACCTTTATCAAACACTGGTTGTATGACCTTGAACAAGTCACTTCATTTCTCAGTGCTCTAGGCCAGAGGTGTCAAACTCAGATAGACCCAGGGGCCACTAATCCATAACAATTCCTGCAGGCTGCATACTGACTTAGTTTTTAAAAATGCAATACTATTCATGTTTTAATTGTATTTTTATTTATTTTGTTAAATATTTCCCAATTATGGTTTAATATGGGCGGGGCTGGGCACTAGCACCTTTGACACCTCTGCCCCAGGCACCTTTCTGAGACTATATATCACAGAGGAGGTGCCCACGTGCATTGGAATGTTTCCTTATCTGGGATTTCCCCACATCAATGAAATTACAGGCCCAGGTCCTGTCCTTTTGTGCCAGATCCTCTGCTAGGTTCTGGAGATACAAAGGGAAAAAAAAGAAATATATTTTGTTCTTAAGGATCTTACATTCTGTTGGGGTGGGGCGGGGAGACCATGTGTACCTATGTAATCATATACAGAATTAATACAGAATAAATGCAGAGAAGTTAATTTGAAGGTAGTTTAAGAAGGGGCGAATACTGGAAGTTAGGGGGAATCCAAGAAGGTTTCCTGCAGAAGGTGGTGCTTGTGCTGCATCTAAAAGAAAAGAGGAATTCTGTGAGGTGGAGGTCAGGTAAATACATTCCAGGTCTGGAGAATGGGAGATGGAGTATTGTGTGTGAGGAGCAGAGAGAAGTGTACTTTGACTAGGCCGAAGCATGCAGGAAAGGGAGAAACAGGTAACAAGGCTAGAAAGGTAGGTCAGAGGGAGGAAAGCTAAAGGAAACAGGTAGTTTCTGGGCTTTATTGAGTAGGGGAGGGACATGGTTAGCTCTTCAGTAAAATCACTTTGGCAGCTGGGTGGAGAATGTTGTTGTTTGTCCTTCATTCTCCAAGAGGACCATGACATCAGGGAGGAGATGCCATGGCATCCAAGTGAGTTGGATTTGAGTGAGGAAGGGAGGGCTGTGCAAAGTCACCAGCCTCACTTTCTTCTCTGGAGCCATCTGGGTCCAGTGGCCAGATATAGATCAGGACAACTGGAGATGGCCCCAATGCAGTGGGAGACCTTGGCCTTGGCTAAGGTTTTCCCAGGTGTCAGCCTGACTGAGGAAACACCCATTCAGTGACTAAGGCTAGGTAAGAAATGAGGCAAAGAATGGCCTCTTTGACCTAGTTTAAAAAAAAAATCCTTTTGGGAGGGGAAGACCATCAGGGTTTCTGGCTAAAAAAGAAACAATTGCAGGGTGGAGCGACTAGAATATTGGAATGACTGGAAGCAGGGACTCCATTATGATGACAAAGAATGAAGAGATTGAAGGAAAGGAAAAAGACATGCCTTGGAATCAGGTTAGCACATTTGAAGGCTCTGGGTCAAAGGCTTGCAGAACAAAGAGTAGGTACAGTAGGATCTTCAGGGGGACCTATGGGGTGAGCGTGAATGTCTGAGCAAGAAGGTACTTTAGAGGTAATTTTGTAAAAGGCCTCATCAGACTGCTAAGACCCTGAGGCTGATTTGACCTGACAGTGGAGTCTAAATTCACTCACCCAGACATTTCCCCACCCCGCCTTATACTGGGACACTATTATCTTCTCATTTCAGATTTCACATCCATTTTTCTTTTCAGCCACCACTGTCAGATAACCAAAGGGTTAACAACGCCTGCCTTTCACAGATTTCTAGGAGGGCCAGTTGTGTCAAAGAAAGCTAGTTCTCTTTGCTTTGTTTTTATGAGAACATTTTTTATGGTGACCTTTATGAGCAGGACTGACATTTGCTACTTCTTTCTAGGCTCTCTTTGATCACGATTTGATTTGGAACGCTGGGTGCTGGCAGGACACAATGCATTTTATGTGAGAATCTTGGAAAGCTTGAAAGCACAACCAGTCATTTCAGCAACATCTTCTGCAGTCTTAAATTGGAAGGAGGGGAACAAAAGAGAGTAGACACGCTAGCCAACGTTGGTATCTTGTGGGCATTTATTTGACTCATTTTGCTCAGGAAAGAACTTTAAAATAAAGGCAGTACTGACCCATAAGTTTCAGTCTTAGGCAGGAATTTAGTTTAAGGCAACGCTAATTTTTGGTAGGAGTCTTGGAACAAAAAGGGAATCAGTTTAAGTATAACAATTTATTTTATAGGTGAAGGGGATGGTGGGGAGGGGGAGCCTGCTGCAATGCCTGGCAAAGAGAGGGTTAAATTATTCACTTAAACTTTTTGAGTGGTGAATATAGTGACTAAGATTGGAAAGCAATTGGTCTATTGTTCTAATCCAGCTCTTACTGGCCAGGGAAATGGTGGGTGGGTCCAGTCTGACTTCTAATTCTTTTTCTGCTAAGTGATAAGAAAACCCTGGAAGAACTATGGAAGGGTGATGGCAATGGAGGACCAGGTGTATTATGCAGTTTGTATTAATTGAAATGACTATGTTGGAATCCCCAATGACAATAGTAAGAACAATACTTGACACATCTTGTATTTTACGTTTTACAAAGTCCTTTATTATCTCATTTAAACTGAAACCCTTGGGGCAGCTAGGTGGCACAGTGGATAGAGCACTGACCCTGGAGTCAGGAGGACCTCAGTTCAAATCTGACCCCAGAGACATAACACATAACACTCACTAGTTGTGTGAATTTGGGAAAGTCACTTAACTCCAATTGCCTCACAAAAAACAACAACAAAACCAACAACAAAAAAACTGAAACCCTGTCATGCAGATGTCATTATGAGAATTAGTGTTTCCATTTTACAGATGAGAAAACTGCCTCAGAGATGTTGAGTCACTTGCCCATGGTCTCACAGCTAGTATCAGAGGCTAGATTTGAACTGTGATTTTCTAACTCCTAAGTCCACTGCTCTGTCCATAATAATACCCCGTCTCAAACCTTGTCATAGAGCAGAGTTCTATGTAAGGTAGGTCTACCTTGGGCATCACCCTAAGAAGTTTAATTACTGAAGGCCCTCAAAACTCTTTATAAGATGTTGCTATGGAACCCAAGAACACTGAAGCCTCAGGACATTTAACAACAGGTGAGTCAACTTTGCTTTTCATTGTCTTTCTTTTAATAGCATCATCCAGGGGAAAAGACACTGGGAAACAGTCAGAAACTTCAATTCAGTTCACCAAGTATTTATCCAGTACCATGTGCTTAGCATCATACTCTGTGTGTGTGTGTGTGTGATACAAGAACATGCCTTTATCCTTCTCCTCACATGACTTACAGTCTAATTAGAAAGTAAAGTTTACACGTTTGAAACAGGAAATGATATGTGCTTGGTTACATGCTGTAAACAAGTGGTATTGACAAAGCATATGGTAGGGACACTGACATGTCAGGCACTAGTGTGGTCTTGGCAGATTGAAACTTGAATTGCCTTAAAGGATGGGGAGGGTTTAGTGAGGAAGGGACTGAAAAGGGTGTGACACG
Organism: Vombatus ursinus; assembly: GCF_900497805.2. Taxonomy (NCBI): domain Eukaryota; kingdom Metazoa; phylum Chordata; class Mammalia; order Diprotodontia; family Vombatidae; genus Vombatus; species Vombatus ursinus. Next base: position 15,697,733 of record NW_020954591.1, on the reverse strand, counting down.
GAGAGGGGCTGGGAGGGAAGGTTTAGGAGGCTGTGTTTTAGGGGGATAGTGATCCCTGACTACAACATTGTTGATGATATTGGGGTGTCATGGAAGATGAGAATGGAGAGGTTAGAGTTGGGTTTGCGATTTTCCCACTTGTTGACAAAGTCAACTTTTGGGAAACAAAAGCACCAGGAAGTTTTAAGATTTTCTATTTTGTTTTTTAATAAAAGGGGAGATTCAATGACATCTGCCAATTAATACCACCATGGTAGAGCCTTGATAGAACCCTGCCTGTTGTTGGGGGTTTGTGCTCTGGGGCCACCTTAGAACAAATAGTTTTTTGGCCTTGCAAAACAGAGCCTTGTTCTTTATCTTTATTTTTCACTTCCATGAGGGTCCTGGTGAGTTATTGGTGACAGGTTGTTTTTTTTTTTCTTTTTTTTTTTTGCTTCTGGTGAAAGAGATCTGCTGTTCCCACAGTTTTGCAAAAATGCTGATTTGGGCCATAGGACAGATTAAGTTTTGGAAAGTAGTGAGGAGGAGGAGAAGTATTTTAGTGAAACCCAAGCTGGCTGGGCTTGTTCTGCATTAAGTTTTAGCTCTGAGGATCCTTAGCAGGATTTGCTTCAGACATAACCACAGGCACAAGCTTTAACTTTAAAGCCTGGGCACAATTCTGTTAATCCTTCAACTCTTGCTGTAGGCCATGCTGGGGAGGGAGGGAGAGAGTTGGCTTTTTTTTGGAATCTAGGGGCAATGTGAGTTGTCAGACTAAGGCTCCAGCTCTGTTCCGTCCTGTCTGGTACACTGAGCTGGGAGAGCCCTGGAACAGTTTCCCCTTGGTGCTGGCAGCTGCCAGAAAGTGGGTTCGCTCTTGTCTCCAAAAATAAGAAATGGGTTAAGTCCTTACATACCTTCTCCTGCATCTATGAGCTGCTAAGCCAGATTCTCAAGGTTAAGAATGGTTTTTTCCCCCCTTCTGGAGCAATGTGCATTTTTGTATACCTCATTTTTCTCTGGCAGTATTGTTATATATTTATACACACATCCGCACACACACATACATACACACACGTATATTTAAACACAAAATACATTGTGGATTTGAATGGTTTTAAATCATTCATAAAGAGAAACACTTCTGCTGAAGACTTATCAACAAAGTCCTATGGCCTCTTCTATCAGCAACACGCTGATTGGGTCTCTCTCCCCAAATTAATTGAAAAATGGGATCACATTAAAATTTTTTCCAGCTAAAGTATTAAATTAATTTGCTCGAAGGTGGTTTCCTTTTAAGATGATCGAGGGCCCCCACCTCCCCAACTCAGCCCAATTATAAATCCAATATGAAAAAAAATCAAGTGCCTCTCCTACAGTCGTCCTCCTCTAAGTGATTTGCAAGCGGCTTGTGTTACCCACGCTGGGAGAGAATGGTGAATTTAACCGCTTTGTTCAGGGCTAATGAACTGCTCTCATTCAGCTGACAGCAACACCTCACACCCTCAGTTCAAGGTCCATTCAGAGAAAACTCCAATACCTACTGCAGCCTTGGAGCTGACAGGCTAGAGCACCAAGTGCAAAATGTGTTAGGTCTGCAAAAGAATTTTTAATCAAAGTTTAATTTATGCAGAAGCACTATTTTGAGACACGGGGGAAATCCACTCCATGTCAGGGATGACTTGAGGTTTCCTGTCTACCCATTTACACAATTATTTTACAGTACCTCAAATCCCAGCACCTCTTCTTTGAAAAAGGAGGGATAGTCTATCCATAACTCTCTTAACAAATGCTAGGCAGAAAGCTCCAGGGACTCATTGTTCCAATGTGGGCTAATACAATTGCGTTAGGTCTTTCTTTGTACCTTGTGGTGCAGTCTATACATCCTAGCTGGATTCTAGCTGCATCCTAATCTCAGGAACGACTAACCTTTAGATGCTAGTACCTTCCCTCTGAGATTATCTCCCACTTACCTGTACATAACTTGTTTGTATAGAGTTGTTTGCATGGTATCTCCATTAGACTTTGAGTTTCTTGAGGGTGGGGACTGTGTTGTCCCTTTCTTTATATCCCCAGCACTTAAGTATCTGGCAGGTATAACATACTTAATATGGAAACAGAGACAAATTGTTGGAGGTGAAGCCTTTGGAACAACCTCTCTTGAGAATTAGAATACACATAAATGATATCTGGACTGATTTCATTCAGTCAGTAAACATTCACGTGTCTACTATGTGCCAGGCACTGTGCTAAGTGCTTTCAGAAACTGGAATCTTCTTAGTAACTTTTTTTTTTAAGGGCTACTGCGCTTTAATGTTTCCGGGCTGAGCTGGAGGACAGCGAGGTCTGAATCTAGCCATTTTTTGTTGTGAGACTAAGTTGGGAACCCCAGCTACAGGCAGTGCCTGTAGCAAATACTTGGCTTCAAAATGAAAACGTTGGAAAATTCTCTTTAAAAGGATCATATGTATAACAGGATGTAGAGGGAAAGTTTCTGAAAGAAGAGAGGTTCTTTCTGAAGGAAGGAAGGTCTTCAGACCTTCCTACCTCTTGAGGAGGTCTACAAGTTTATAATGCACCCTCTGGGTTGATCCCTTCCCTACATACATATAAATAAATAAATACACACACACATATGTAACATTTAAAAATAAATAGCTTGGGTGTGAATAATTTTCCAAACTCCTATGACTCTTTTCCAGGAAGAACATGCTAATGAAGACATTGCCTTAGACAGAAACCTAGTATTCACTAACCTCTCCCTAAGTGCAACAGACCTCCACTCTATAGGGCACAAATGTTTCCAACAGGCTATAGAGGCAGAGACAAATTTTGCAAAGTCAGGACCAATAAAAACCATGTGTTACAACACTGAGTTTGGCTTTCAATGACTTTTATTTAAACCTTTGGGAGGGAATTTTCATGTCCAGAAAAGTTGTGTTGCAACCTGTGAGGTTGCTGGTAGATGCATATGGGTGGATATTTCCACCCTGTCTAGGAGAGGGGCAGAACCTGGGCAGGAGATATGGACCTTCCCACTTACATGTCCCCTTATGGGTCCAGCATAAGGACTTCATCCATAGCTTTGGGAGTTGAGAAGCATGTAAAAACCAGAAAGTGTTACTTCTCTGCATCTGTGCCTCTGGCGCTATGGCCATAGCTGATAGGCCTGGATCACGCTCATCAAGTTCATTTCATACATATGAAATACAAACAAGTACATTTTCTTAAGAAAATTTCTTAAGATTGAGAAAGCAAATGCGGACACTGTGGACCAGGTTTAGATTTGAGGGGGATCAAAAAGAATCAATCACAAGCCCTTTCAGGTTCCGGAGTCTCTCCCTGTACAATTTGGCAAATACCAATTAGCATGTCCTCCTTTCTTCTCTCTCTGTCTCTGGCTCTCTGTCTCTTTCTGTCTCTGTCTCTCAGAATAAGTGCAATGCAAGCCATAACATACAACATAGAATTTGGGCCTAGGAGGGACCTTGGAGATCATCTGGTCTAACATTTTGATTTCATGGATGGGGAAACTGAGGCTTGTCCAAGCTCACAGAGGTTGTGCATATTGGAGCTGGAATTAGACACCATGTCTTCTCACCTCTGCCTTCCCAGTGGTACAGCAGCTCTTCTTATACACGTGAACATGTCTGATTATGGTAGGGTTGTGGGACAGGCTCCTGGGCACCCAGACCCCTTTCCTCCAATCTAAAAAAAAACAACATTCTTTGTTGGGAATATGACTTGAAAGACTATGGAATGGAGCCGGGGGGCTTATTATGTTTCTCTTCCCAGGAAATGCCATGATGATATATTCTTGAGAATGGAATTTCAACTGTACAACTGTGGCATGATCAATGATCTTGCACACTGTTAAAAAAATTAGGTAATAATAAGATGAGCTGGTGCTTTGAAGGTATGTCCTGAGATGAGGGAGGGACATCTCATCTCCATTTGCAAAGAATCCCAGGTAAACCAGAGGAGGCTAAGTGACCAAGGCATAGAATTAGCCTCATTCTCAAGCTCCTTTTTTCTTGTTGTTTGCCAATCCAAGCTCAGTGTCCCTTCACCACATCTCTCCTTTTTTGTTGTTGTTGTTGTTTTAAAGTTTATCATCTGAATACCCTGAAGCTATCCTAATCCATAGCTCAGACTCCCCTGCACTCTGGCCATTTTAATAATATTTTTTCCGAAGCCACCACCAGTTCATGAAACCCAGGCTAGGCTGCACCTGCTGACAAAACCATTCTATGTTTCAGTCTGGGGTCCTTGACGGCAGCAACTGCTTATTAGTGGAGAAGAGAATTCTAAAAGAAAACAGAGTCCAATCATTTACTTTAACAAAAGGTTTATTTGAAACAGGTTTGTGCAGACATACACCAGTCAACAGGATTGATCAAAGCTACAAATCACTAAATTCTCCGAACCCTTTAAAAAAAATGCAAGTAAATGACCTTCATTTGTATTCACTCCAGGAGGGAACCCAACTCCACTGTAATGTGCTCCTGTAATTTAACTACCAGAGGACATTAATAGGACGTGAAAATGGCAACACTTCTAGGGGGAGGGAAAGAAAAAAAAAACCCCACACACCACTGAAGCTGCTGCCGCTCTGCTGGGAGCCAATTAAACATCCCTCTACAGCACTGCTTCACTCTGCATATCCAGATTAAAACCTCCCCATCTAAAACAATATTTAAGCAATCCAAGCACAGATATGACAGACAAGGGAGCACGTGACTTTACTTGCTGATGAAAAAGACACAATGATGATTCTGTCATTCAGACAGCAGAATATTTGACCTCCAGGAACAATGGGCCACACTTCAGTGAAATATCCAGAACCGTGATAGGCTAATCAACCCACAGACCAGACCATTCCCATCTGTGTCTACCAGCACCGAGTATGAAGACCATCTTTGTGTCTCTACGCTTGCTTTTATTTGCTTGGCTGTCATATTTAGAAAGAGACTATTATTTACTTGGCTGCCATATTTAGAAAGAGGCCAGCCAGCATGAACTCTGAGCACATTCATTGCTAACAAAGTATGAAAGGGAGAGACTGAGGTTTAGTATTTGCACTAATTTCCTGATAAGAGAAAATGTGCTTATTCCCAACAGGTGTGACTCAGACAGTTTGGGTTGCTTTTGTGAACAGGATAGGGTGTTTGTTTTTTTTTTCTCTTTCTGCTCAGTGCAATGGAGTCACACAGCAAGATATCCCATATCTCTCCAACCTGACCACCTCACCTTCTAAATGGGTTCACTTCTTTATTCTATTCCTGAGGTTTGTTTCCAGTTTCCTTTCCTTCTTGAAGAGTGACTAAACAAATTGATCTTGGCTTGACTTTCATGTTTTTCTGGGAATGGTTAGTTGGAGATTAACCTCAGGTTCAAATGTCTTTTCTCTTTTCCCTCATAGTGACCTGACACTAACTACATAGTGTGAACACATGAAGTATTTAGTTGTTAACCTTTTTGGTAAGTTGACTTCCGTTCCTTCAGTGACCCAGCAGAAATGCCTTCTGGTTAATATTTTGAGTATATGTGATCTTCTTGGTCTGAAGCTATGGGAGAAATACTAGGGTAACCAGGTACCATCTCACAGGTAACCAGGGAAAGGAATCTGCATTTGAGAATAAGCTACCTTGGTGCTTTGGTTACCTGGCTTGTCATCCTCCCTGACTTGTATTTAGCCTGCTTCCTTTCTGTTAGTGCTTAAAATGGACACACTATTTCCATAGGTATAGTTTGTAATTGTAATTACTTACCAGTTAGGCCTCCCCTTCTCCAATCTTGCTTTAGGACTTAACATTCTGGCCAGCTGCTCCTACTTTTTTTCAATAGCCCTTCTTGTCTCTAAGACTGCCTCTTAGATTTCCAAATCAAATGCTAATTAAGCACCCCATACTTTAAGTTGCTGGTTTGGAGTCAGTTCATATAAGATTGGAAAAAAATGTTATGATGTTGGCTCATTCTAGGCTCCAGGGAAAAAACATGTAAAGAGGACAAATCAGTCATGTTTGCAAAGCCCCAGAGCCTCACCCGTTATACAAGAATCAGAGCCAGAAAACATAATAGTTTGAATCTGTCCAAATCTCAGAGGGCAAACCATTGCTGAATGGCCATGTTTATTTTGTAAGCATAGGGATTTTAGTAGAGGAGTAGGGAAATAAGTAGAGAGATGGGGTCACTAAAGTTTTGGTCTTGAACGTGGAGAAATCCTATAGATCCTTGCTCTCTGCCCTTTCATAAAACTTAAACATTTGGCAATGTGGAAAACCCTTGGGATTGTCCTTAGACTTGGACTTTCATATTTTATAGATATCTTCTTCCTACCCCTTTAAAACAGAAAAATAACCAGTTATTTTGGATGGCGTGAGATTAAATCCTCTTCCCCAAGGCTACCTCACTTAGATGAATGTCTACCTTAGGCCCATATAGGTCAAACACTAAAAACCCACTGGACATTCACTATTTTTTATTTGCTGGTTTAGGAGCTCTGTATGTTCCCCACCCCCACCTCTCATTTACTCATTTGCATGAAGCATTTTCTGCCTCTTAATGATTATGATGGGAGACACTGTCCTTTGGTTTGACCTGGTTAACTCATTTCTTTGATGTGTTAGCATGTCAGACTTCACCCAGTTACCAAATTTCCTGTTTGTATTTCTCTATGGATCTCAGGAGATGAAGGATTCCTTACAAATGCTGAGGTTAAATCACTCCTTGAATTACCTGAGGACTATGACCCTGGGCTGTAATTCAAACCTTAGGTGAAATGTGTGCAGTTCTTTTCAAAACAAGGGATAGATCCTATGGAGCAAGGCTGTGTGAGGGATTCCTGGCAAACTTAGGGGCTGGGATCTGAAAAGTTCAGAAGCCAGGACATCAGATGAGAACTCTTTCTTCATCATAGTTCCAAAAGCAAATTAAGGGGTCATTGTTATAATAAATGGAGATTGTAGCTGCCTGAAAAACAGTCAAGGTTGGTGTCCATAATAGATACATCCAATACATATCTCGACATTAGCAACTAACACTCTGATTTTTTTCCCACTGTTTCTCCTTGACAAGTTATTACCGATTTTCACTGCCAGCTCCCTATAGCAAGACCTGAAGCCTTGTCAAGGAAAACAAAATGTCAACAGACTTCTTAGCAGTGCTCTGCTAAAACCTTGGTTCCACTTTTAAAAATATTACTCTAAAAGTGTTAAAGAAAAGTATCTTCTATCCATAATGTGCATTGATTTCAAACCAAAAAGTTTGTGAGTTTTCTTTCCTGGGAGGGATGGCAGGGTGGAGGAGGGAACCGTTAAGTATTTTAAACTTAAGATAATGGGGTATATGCATCAATGGCTCCCCAGAACTTAGTTCCAGCATATTGGCCAAGACACGGGGCTAAAAAAAGAAAGTCCTTTTTGATCAGAACTGAAGTGTTAATCCGGATTACCAAGCAGAAAGCTTCAGTTCTTTCTGCTCCACCACCCTGCCCAGTCAGTCACCTTTTCATGGCATACTTTTTTTTATCCAGTCAAAAACAAGGTTTATTGAAGATTCGCCATATTAGCTACATTTTTAAGCAATCTGAGTATCTGTGGGCTATTGGCTAGATTATGAAAATCTGTGCCGTGGCTAGATTATAAGAATCAGAACATCTTAATAGAGACAAGATGGACCTTATATACAGAAAAACTGTGGGAGGGATATAGGAGTGGCCAAGTAGTTTGGGGTGATGGGAGGAGGGGCCTAAGGGGATCTGGATGGGAGTGGCCAGCAAGCTGGGGAGAACAGAACTCCTGGGACCTGGACACATGGCATACTTTCAAAGGCTGTCTTTTCAGGCAGAATGACCTGTCCTTTCTTTTTGCCCAGATGGCCAGGAACATGCTAAGTCATCATTCATGCCCACCAACTATAAAGAGTCAATTGTATACCACAATAGATTAGGGCTTGTAATGGTTCCACAGAACAAGAAGAATGCAAGGTCTTGACCTGGGGTGGGTTTTGCAGGATTAAACCTGATCCAGATTGGGATCTTACAGTACTGATAAAGTTTGACCTGCCAGCCCCAATGTCTCACACTGTATGGCTCAGTGACAGCTCCCATGTGGGATTTCTACTGAGCCAACATGCAGCATATGCATCTTACTACAGTCTATTGCTTCACTCTGGGGAGGTTTTATGCATGACATTCTGACCTCAATTTAGAGATAGGGCAAAATGATACAGCTTCTAAGTGTGTACTAGCTAAATAAATCACATCAACGACAGCTGCTCCTCCTCGGAATGCGGATCATTCATTTGGCTCTAGGAAAGCTCATTGGACTAAGGAAACAGAGAAAGACATCTTCTCCCTCCACTCTTTCCTGTTGTATAGATTTCCTTACTCTTTCTAAAGCTTGGTCCATCTTTTAAAATGGAAAATATACTTAAAATCTCAGGAAAGGTGGTCTGTAGTTGAGTGAAAAACAATGATAAGTGGATCTGACTTGGTAAGACTGAAGGAGGTCCAGAAAGAGGAAAATATTTCTTAATCTACTCTTTCCAAACAGGATTAATGAAAGAATAATTAAGATCCTAGGATTATTGCCAAAGATTAGAGCATCCTTGAAGCAAATCTGTCCCTGGCTTCTTTTCTCCTTCATAGCTTAAGCACTCTCTTCCACCAACATACAAGTATCTTGGCATTTGGACCTTTGCTACAGGTGCATGTAACAATGGGCATCTTTCTGTTATCATTCCCTCATAGTTATAGTCACTGTGGGTACTGACTTTCCCAAGTGGTCAGCTTCCACGAGCTGTCTTGGATTATGCTATGGAATGAAAGAGCACATTACTCTCCTTGATGTGTGGGGAGAGATTTTTCTGACCCTTATAGTGATACTGGGAGAAAGATGACCCACACCTGTTATCTCCTCCTTCCTGCTGTGTTTTGCTCCTCTCCCAAATCGCATTTCAACTGAGCTTAGTATAGCAGATCATTTTTTAGTCGAATGCAAAATATTCCTGCCTGGTAAGCTATGAATGAACAGAAATTAAATGGCCAGAAAGCCAACAGTACCGTTCTTTCGTCTTGTGCGTTTTTTTTTAAAAGTGCCCTGGTCCACAGAGTGACTGAAATGTTAATCATTAACAGGCTGCCCAACAATATTTATTTCATGCCAGTAAAGAATCTAGGTTGGCAATTCAAATGAAGGGGATGTGCCTAGAGGCTGATAGTTTACTGAGGGCTCTCACTGCTTTTCCTCATGCCCCAAGGCATCCAGAGCAAAATTTGGGAATGTGGCATTGTACATCACTGTGCAGTCCAGAAAATGCAGTATTTCAGTCCATTCTTTTTCTTAGAATTCAGGATACTTGGTCAATCCCAAGGAAGGTGCCAATGTTTTAAATGGTCAAAAACAAACGGATACCCTACTAGAATGCAAGAGTAGGTTTCCTTTCCAGGCAATGTTTGGGATGTTGGGCAGCATTTTTCAATTAACACTTCATCTTTCAATTCTTTGTCCTCTCCCCACTTAGTGGACTAATGGCATAAATGTCCTGGGGTTCTTCGAAAGGATAATACCATACAACAATGTTCAGTGCTACACATAGAAATGCTGTCCTTACTGAAAAGCTCCCTTCTTGACACACTCATTGCAGGATTAATGCAAGGACAGCCCAGTCCCTGGGCTGGATTTTCATAAGTTTGTTTTTCTGGAGGAGATTAGCATGAACTCTTCATGACTCCCTCCCTGCCCCGCCCTTCCTTCCCCCCATTCTACCATTCCATTCCTTGCAATCTTTCCTTTTTCAACCCTTCCTCTTTGCTACTTTCTTCCTTTTGCCTACTTTTCCTCTTCTGTGGAGAAGCACACTCCATGACTCCCTCCACTACAGAAGGACAGGCTGGGATTGCTAACCCTTTGTCCTTTCCGGAGAGAAATACTAGAACTCATCTTAAGTATGGCAGGTGAATATCCATCATGGGCTCTGAACTCCTGGCAGCTTGGGTGTGGATTCCAGCAGCAGGGGCTGCAAAGGCATTAACCTGCTGGGTGTAGAGTGACTGTGAAGCAATCAGCTTGACAGATAGTAAGGGAGTGCCTCCTACCACATCCTCATCTGCCGCAGACCCAGAGGCAGACCTGTGCACCAGCCATCCAGAGATTGCCTTGTGATGACAGGGTTAATGTGTAGAGTATATGCAGGATGGTTGTCTCGTCTCTTCTATGATGGTAGAGGTCAGGGAGAGAGGGGGCAGGAAAGGTATTTCTCATATCCAGATCAGGATTCTGTTGAGTTTGCAGGCCCAGAGGCCAAAAGCCAGGGAAATCACATAGCTGGGACAGCTGCAGCATTGGGTTACCATGCCACCAGCACACCTGGCCTGCCATGCAGAGGGTGTGAAGAAAAGAAAGACTGTCGATGCATGCGGGGAAGGAAAAACAGCTAGAAGGGACCTAGAACGAGCCCATAGGATGGCTGCAGAATACTTCATTGGAACACCTATGTGTTAGCACTGCTGGGAAGGTAAGGGACTAAGAAGGTTAAGGTAAATGTTCTCAGATTTGTCATCCCGTTACATATTTGTGATTTTGTTGCAATCAAGAAGTTTATGTCAACTTCATATAAACAAAATTTAAATCAAAGTGAGGGAACAACCAGTCTGGCGTAAGGTTTACATGCTGCTGGCGCACTTAATCTTCAAGTTAACAAAACAGGAAGTTTCCATACCCCCACTCCAATTAAAGCAAGGTAGGTTTCTCATGGAACATAAAATTCTTTTACCTTTCTTCCAGAACAGCTTGTACTGATGTTTAAATATTGGTGAAACATAATGTTTTTAATTTCACACCTCACAGAGCACAGTCGAATGCTTCATAACAACATAAACAAAAGTTAGGCAGAGCATTGCAGACAAATTGAAACAATGATTTCCCCCACCACGTGTACTCAGGGTTTGCAAAGGGGAGACATAACTAACAAATTTGTTGCCTAAGGCCACAGAAATGAATTTTTTCCCGGTGTTTCAGCTGCTGTTACTGCCAGCCTTAGTCAAGGATACTGCATACAATCATCTGAGTCTCACCAATTCTTGGTATCCATCAGGGAAGGCAGTGTCCTACTGCACTCCAGCTCTCTGTTTGGTTGTGTCATAGGAGCGGACCACTTCTGACTGAGAGACCACTCCATGTTCTTCTTGGGAAAAGGCATATCCATCTGAAAGAAGGGAGCACAGAGCAAGTCAGTTCATGAACACAATTCAGGACACTCTGGGGATGATAAAACTGTCTTTGTACCATAGAGATACCTGTAGCTGAAATACTGGCCAGAGAAACCTTGACCCAATTTGGGCAGCTTGGACTAGCAGACCCAAGATGAAGAAAGGGATGTCACAGAAGATGAAGAAAGGGATAGTGCTACTTTGGCTTTTGAGTGGAATCATTTCCTCCCAGAGAAGGGTTCTTAACCTGAGGTCCACAGAATGCCCCCTCCCCCCAGAGGTCCATGGATGGATTTGAAGGAGTCTGTAAACTTGGATGAGGAAAAAAATTCCATCTATATTTATACTAACCTTTGGTTTCTTTTGTAATCCTCTGTATTTTACTTTCGTGCTTTTAAAAACATGATTCTGAGAAGGGGTCTGTGGACTTCTTCACCAGATTGCCCAAGGGGTCTGGGACATAACAAGCTTTAGAACCCTTGCCCCGGAGACTGCGTCCACACCGAGCTCAGAGCAGGCTCTTGCTCCATCTTCCTAAGCTCCCTTTCCTTAGGCCCATCCACTCACTGCTGAAGGGAGATGTAATAACTCTGGGATAGACAGGTTTCTCGGTTAGGAGACTGCTGCTGCCAACCTCAAACCTTATAAGATGTGTTAACAGGGGATGCATTGGTCCATATCTAGATTTTTCCTAACACCAATCAAGAGATTTCTGCACCGGAAATGCCAGACTCTGCCTGTAACTGAAGGCTTACAGAGTAATTTACAAAGTTGTAAACATGCTGGAGGAAAGAAAAAAAATATTAATACTGAAAGTTGGCGAAGCAACTTCATGATGCCCTGAAGCATTCTGAGGTTTTTAAAAAATCAGATTGATTCAGACTGGCAATCAGATATTTAAAGTGGGTTCCTTCCAGCTTGAGTAAATAAGGTAACACGAGGAACTTCAGAGGAATTTATTGATCGGCAGTTTAAGCCACAGCAGGCTCATTTCTTGCATTGTGGTTGAAAGGAAGGATGGCATCCACAACCCAGGTTTGAGGAAAACTTTAGATTCCTCTTTCTTCTCCCTAACAGCTGGCTTCTCACATATCAAGAGGTCAAGGAAAGGACTTTTAAATTGTTGGCTGGACTTTTTAAGTCAAAGGGTTAGAGAGTTATCACACTCAAATGGTAAACACTGTAATTAAATGAAAGCATAATAATAATAAATAATGATAACAGAGAGACAAATATTCTCATCCAGGCTTATCTGTTTAAGCTAGTCTATGATTACCTGACTCATCACTGACAATGGGACCATTAATCAGCAATCATCCTTTAAAAGGAGAAAAAAAATATCAGTCATGCAAAGTTGGGATCAGGCAATGTCTACTGGATTCCAAAATAAAGCAAATGTGATTGTGTGGATGACTTGACTTGATCTTCAGATGTGTGCCAAATCACATGCGCGTGAGTAGGTTGATGAATGTGAGAAGAAAAGAAAACAAAAAAAGGAGGGGAAGTTTCCTTCTTTAAGACAGGATAGTGAGGGACCATCTTCAGGACACATTGAAACCATCCATTCTGAAGTACCAGCGAGCCTCTTGTATCCCAAAGCTCTGTGTGTCAAGTTCTTGGCCAGCCTCGTGGCTCTCTTAGGATGGGGAATAGCCTCTAGTTTGGTCCACAAGCAGCAAAGCTCAAGGAATCAACCATTTTTCCCGCCTGAAGGGACCTGTTGGCTGGGTTTGTTTGTGGACATCGAGGCAGGATTGAGTGGATAGCAATGCTGGGTGAGAATTAGGAAGATACAAAGGAGAGCTGTCAAGGAGCTATGAAGTGGGAGAAGGACATGACTAAGCTGGAGAGAGAGAAGGAAAAGGAGTTTAAGAGGAAAAGTTCGTGTCTGTAGAATCTTGGGGGAAAAGAAGGGAAGGGGAAAAAGGAGGGAGAGGATCAAACGTACAGTCTAATGCTTCCCACCTCAAACTCTCAATAAATTCATGTAACTCCCTATCACCTCCAGGATCAAATAGAAAAATCCTCTGTTGGTGTTTAAAGCCTAGCCCTCCCCCAACCTTTCCAGTCAGCCCCTCCCCACCACCCACTCAAATACACAATCTACCAGCCTTCTTGCTATTATTCCTCACACAAGAAATTCCATCCCTGAACTCTGCACATTTTCTCCGGCTATCCCCCATGCCTAGAAGGTTCTCCCTTCTCATCTCCATTTCCTGGCTTTCCTGGCTTCCTTTGAGTTTCAGAAGCCTTTCCTGATCCCTCTTACTTCTATTGCCTTCCCTCTGTTGAATAGCTCCAATTTATCCTGAGTATAGCTGGTGTGTACCTAGTTGTTTACACCGCTATGAGACTGTGAGCTCCTTGAGGGCAGGGACTGTCTTTTCCCTTTCTTTGTATCCCAGCACTTAGCACAGTGCCTGGCACATAGTAGGTACTTAATAAATGCTTGTTGATTGATTGAAGAGAAAAAAAAGTGACAGAATGGGACTAGGGCTAGTTTTTTGGAAACTCTTTTAATGAGAAGGGACCCTCCCCCACCTCAGTAATTGGATACGTGAGCATGGTGTTCTTCCCTTGATCTGTACTTGGAAGTGCCACTGACCTCCCAGGTCAAAATGAGTCCTGTACGTGGCACGATCATGTGCATGTCTGTTTTTCCCCTGTGCTCACATGGAAAAAAAGTGTATGTGAAATCTCTTACAATCGGCTCTCTCAAAAGGTGTTTTTACAACCCCTAGCTTTGGTTCTGATTGCTTTAAGACTTACAGGCAAGCTGCTGGTCATCACTGCCCTGAAGCGGTCTTAACTCATTTTCAGTTTTCCCAGAGGCTTTTACGATCTCGTGGTGTGTTCTATCAGAATGGACATCACCACTGTTTTCAATCACTAACCTGGACAATGAAAATGTCCCTCTTCCAGCTAGAGCCGGGCTGTTCCAAACCTCCTTTCCCCCTCCAGCCTAACCTTTCAAACCACACCTCAGACGCCCTGCTCAGAACAAGGTACTCATTGTGAGGAGTTGTGACTTCGGTCCAAGTAAGAAGCCTTTCCTCTGGAGTTTTCAAAGCTAAATGTAATGAATAATACCATCTCCCAAGGTAGGTAATCTGAAAGCAGTCCTTTCGAGTTCGACTCCTTTGGCATTTTTTTTTTAACAGAACATTTCTAGTAGACATCTGGTTTGTGAAGGTGTGCAAGAGTCAGCAATTTTGGGCCCTGATGAATGCTAACATTTGCTGTGTGGCTTCTGGCAAATACTTCCCCTCTCTGTGTACCTTTTCTCATTTGTAAAAAAAAAAACGGGACTGATAAGAAGAATAGTTCCTGTGATGCAGAGAGATGAGATGTTTACCTCTGGAAGGGACCATGGAGATCATTTGGTCTAGCACACTCATTTTATAAATTTGGAAGCCAAGGCCCAGAAAAGAGGTGACTCTCCTGGATAGCAAATCAAGCCAACATACAAGTGGGAATCACCACAGCCTGAATTCCATAGCAAGCTCCGAAGGTTAGCAGGGGGCTCTGTGGAAGAAAGCTGCCCTCCCTCTTTCGCCTGCTCTGTCCTTTCCTTCAGGAAAATGCTCTTGGACTCATCATGTTTCCCAGTGATCAAATCTTTCTGTCCCCCTCAGGACTTAGTATAGCTTACAGTATGTCAGGTACCCAGAGGGCCTCTTCCACAGTTCTGCTGTCCTTGTGAGGGAAGTGCTTCATAAGCCAGAAAGTCTTATGTAAATATGAGCTCTCATCATCCTTATTCTCAGGTTTCCTGTATCATCTTTCCAACTAGATTGTATGCTCCTGGAAGGTAGGATGTCGAAGGCCTTCTGTAATGCCCACAGTGCTCAACTGGTACCCTTCCCCCTTTGTTTGGTCAGAATAAATTCATGGTTTTGTTTTATTGATTATTTAAACTGGGGAAACACTAGGCAGTGAGGGCAGTATCTTAAGAGGTACTTGTTTCCATTAATGTAATAATGATTTATTGGGAAATTAGTTGGATGCATTTCATGGTAGAAATTCATCTACTGTGGGAGTGGGGCTGTGGGGGTAATGTGTGAATGTGTGTGTGTGTTTATGGAGGTGAGGCAGGGAGTAGGAAGTGGGAAAGAGAAAAGGAAGGAACTATGCCGGGAAAATAAATTGCACATTTCCTTTGCAAAATTTTAAAGAGGTATGTGTGTGTGAATGAGTAAATCCTATATATTTGTCAGTGCAAGAAGACAGAAATGAATGACTTGCCCTGACAGTCCATCAGTGGCAGATTTCCTAAGCCTCAGTCCTTTCAGCCAGGAGCGCTCATTGTCTGTGGCCAAAGAAAGGTGGCTATACAATAGCCAATGATGGAAACATAGCTGCCTTTATTTTTATTTTTTTAAAGAAAAGAGTGTTTTCATCAGAAAAATTTGGATGGGCAGAAAAATGAACACTGACTTGATAGAATTAATCCCTTCTGTGTAGAAGCAATATGGGGGACTGAGGGAAGAATGTTGGATTTGGAGTCATGAGGCCTGGGTTTCAATGTACAAACCTGTGTGACCTTGGTAAATCCTGTACCTTAGTTTCCTCATCTGTAAAATAAGGGGTTGGCCTATATGACCTCAAAGGTTCCTTTCCAGTTCAAGATCCTATGACTGGAGATCTTATTTATTATTTGTTGACCCTGAACCAGTAATTTTGCTTTTCTGGGCCTCATCAGCTACTTGATCTTTGGGGTCCTTTCCAGCTCTAAACCTGTGGTCCTATGATTTTGGGTCAGCACATTAAACTGTCTGGTTTGAATGAAAGGATCGACTGTCTTCCTCCTTTGGGAGGTGCACCCAGAATCCTGGGCCCAGGCCCAGGAAAGAAGTAATATTGAATTCCCATCCTGTGTGTGGCACTTCCAGACATAGCCCTGGAAGACCTGAGTGCGCAATGGGTTTCCTTTGCCTGAGAATCTGTGGGGCCCTTCCTGTGAGGGCCCAGCATCAGGTTTCCCACAGGCATTCCAAGGGTATTGCTCAGTCATGCAGTCATGGGAAGAAGTACAAGGATCAGGTGTGTGGCCATAAGGAAGAGTTTTTACTTCCTCCCAAACATGTCCATGCCACTGGGCAGACAAAGGCTAGAGAGGTCACCACCTTGGAAAAGCAATGAAGAGGCAGCCAACCTCTTTCACTACCACCTTCTTATGATGTAAAATATCTGCTGGTGTTTGCAGAAGGCTGTGAGCCAGGTCTGCTCAGACGGGGCTGGCCACTCATCTCTTCAGGAGGAAAGAAAGGGAGGCAATGTCTTCACAAGAAACTGTTGAGAATATAGGGCATGATTTCCTACATGAACCCTAGGTAGGAATCAGACCAGCTGTGGGAGGACAGGTAGACAATGCAACCTAATAGCCTAGGATTTCCTGCCCAGTCCCCTGAACATCAGCATGACAAAGATTCATGATGCCTGCATTAAGGACTCTGGCTAATGAACTTTTAATTGCTGTTTGCATCCAAATGCTTCATCTCACTGGAAACCTCCTCCTCTTTTTTTTGTTTTTTTTTTTTTGGTGTTTTTTTTCTCATTTCCCACTTTCACAAATCTTGCAGGAACCCATGATAGCCTGAAAGTAATGAAGTGGACCTGGAGAATACACTCAGTGGAGCCAACCTGGGAGCTTTCTTTCTCTTTCCTCATGTATATGCTTCCTAAATATCCAGTCACTACCAGAAACAGGGGAATACGGAAGGGAAATTCCAAGCTATTTTCACCTTCATCTAGGCAGGACATTCGATGAGCCCAGAAGTCAATCATGCTATTTTTTTTTATCAACTTAGTTTAAATGCCATTCTCTGGTGGACCTTTTAAATCCAACTGGTTTTTGGTGAAATCTTAACAAAGGCAACAGATTTCTGTCACTGAAAGAGGAGGTGGTCATAATGATCAAATTACATAAACAGCTTTTCTGTGGCTCTTGCTTTGGAGATCCACAGTATTCTTCGATGATAGTTTGCCCCAATACTACAGAGTAAACTAAGGTACAGAGAGACTGAGGGCATTATCAGTGGATGGGATAGAGAAAGTCACACATAATCACAGAGTGTTAGAGCTAAAAGGGACCTTACTGATCAGCTAATCCAGCCCCCTCTTTCTTTCTTTCTCTCTTTCTCTCTTTCTTTCTTTCTTTCTTTCTTTCTTTCTTTCTTTCTTTCTTTCTTTCTTTCTTTCTTTCTTTTTTTCTTTTTTTCTTTCTTTCTTTCTTTCCTGAGGCAGTTGGGGTTAAGTGACTTGCCTAGGGCCATACAGCTAGTGTCAAGTGTCTGAGGTCACATTTGAACTCAGGTCCTCTTGACCCTACCCCCGGTGCTCTATCCATGGCGCCACCTAGCTGCCCCTTTCCCCCTTTTTTAGATGTGGAAACAAAGACCCAGAGATGTTTTCGAACAACTTCCCCCAAGTCATACAGAGAAGGATGAGAGTTAGAGGCAGGATTAGAACCCAGGGTTTCCTTACTCCCAGGTCAGTGAATTTGTATTACATTACGCTATTTATGGCAGTAATGAGGAAAAGAAGCTGCTTAAAGCCTCTTTTTCCAGTCAAAACTAACCACTAGATAACCATTTCTGTTTCTAAAATGAAAAACAAAAATAGCCAGCTCTCCATCGAGTTGTGAATTGAAGTAAAATAAGATTTTTTTTCAAAATTAAAAAATATTTTATTGCTGAAAAATGCTAACCCTCATCTGAGCCTTCAGCAAGTCCTCATCTTTTTGCTGGTGGAGGGTCTTGCCTCAGTGTTGATGGCTGCTGACTGCTTGGGTGGTGGTTGCTGAAGGTTAGGGTGGCTCTGGCAATTTCTTTTCTTTCTTTCTTTCTTTTTTCTTCTAAATAAGATTTTGTAAAGGCAGTAGGTGGCCCATTGCATGGAGCTCAAATCCTGCCTCTGATACTTCTCAGCCATGGGTCTTTGGGCAAGTCACAACCTCTCTCAGCCTCAGTTTCCTCATCTGTAAAATGGGGATAATAATAGCATCTACCTCCCAGGGTTGTTGTGAGGATCAAATGACAGCATGTAAAGCACTTTATAAATCTTAAAGTACTATATAAATGCTAGCTATAATTATTAGTATTATTATTATTAAAATTAAGAGGCACTTTTACATCTGGGGACTTTGTGTTCACTCTGCTTCCTGTATTGCCTGCTGTATATTCCTTCACATTCCCCAGGGTCAGAAAATGTGGTGCAGTAATTAATGTTTAGGAAATGAGGTTTCTTCCCTAAGAGGACTGACTTAGGATCTGTGTTTCATGGGAATAACTAAGCTATGCATGATCCTCTATATGTTCTTGGTGACCATTTGAGCTTTTATTCATTTATGGAGGGGGAAGGGGAAGGTTTGAAAAAAGAAAATTCTTCTTCTTTTGGTTTGCAAAGTATTTTGAAATCTTAGCACATATAATTCAAATCAGATTGTTAACACAAATCCTTTCAATGTCTGTGCTATGTACACAATGATGTATTTTTACAACGATTTCACTGACTCGTTTTCACCTTCTTATTCTGCCAGCTATTTCCTCCTCAACCTCCCTGGGGAGGGGGAGAAGTCAAAAGATGGGGGGAAGGCAGGGGTGGAAAAGGGGAGAGAGGAAGGCAGAGAGGAAAGAGAGGGACAAGGGTGGAGCCAGAGGAGGGAGAGGGGAGAAAAAAGAGAAGTGGGAGAGAGGAACAGGGAAATTGAGGGAGAAGATAGGAATAGGACAGGGAGGGAGAGAAAAAGTCAGGCATGGGAACAGCAAAGGTCATTTGGCATTAAGTGGACTGAATAGAAAGCACTGAAGCTAGAGAGCATGGATAGAGAAACCCTGAAAGTCCTTTAACTACAAATGTTCTACACAACAAGCTACTTGGTTTGTTCTCATTTGCCAAGATTTCTGAAAGCCTCAAGATTTGTTCTTTGGGTACGTTCCTGTGGGTTTCCAGGCCTCTCCTTAAAAGCTGGAGGTAGTCCACACCTCAGACTCTGATAAACCTTCAGTTCTCTAAGCATTCTCTAATATAAGAATTATCTGTCTACCCCGGCCTAGGCAGGTCTGCCTAAAGAGCTTCAGCGGAGGCCTGCTCTTCAAAGGATCAATGACATGGCCAATTCGGTGTGTGCCCCTACCGAGGTTAAGTGTCTTTGCCAGGAGACTCAGCAGCAAAAAGGTGTGAAACTGCAACAGGGGAAGTGGGGAAGAGTGCTTCCCCAGGAAAGGAAAGGAAAGGGGCCCAGATTAAACAACTTAGTAAAGTTATAGACCATCACAGGAGTGTTGTTATATTTATATAAACCAGAGTTTATACATTTTCTTTAAGGAAAAAAAAAGAATTCAAAATAAAGTATTTTAGCTTTAAAAAAAATCCTTTTGGGACCCTGAGAGAGGGATCTTGAAAACATCAGGATTTTAAATATAAGGATTTTGTCATTCAGGCATTTGATTGGGTCCCAGGGAATTACCTACATTCAAGCTATTCTAGCCCGGGGCCATATACACTAATTCCACTTCCAAATTTATGTCTCTGGGTTGGCAGCTCAGTCCTCTTTCCCTATTAGCACTACCTACACTCTTCATTAAGCCTCCCCTCTGTCTTTACCTGTTTGGCTTTCAGCCAGTTACTTACGTGATACACCTTGCTGGATAGAATTGGAACGGAAGAGACTCGGAGGAGTTTTTCTGCCCAGTCTCTTTAACAAGTGATCTCGCTCGTTCAAGCTGTAAGGATATCAAACACAGGTCAGTCTCCAGCTCCTTTAAGTCCATCTCAGAGGTACTTGCTGAATAACTTCAGGTTGTAAAATAAAACAGCCGGGGGTAGGGGAAGAGGGAAAGAAAGCTTTCCCACATCAAGCAAAATGCCCTACTTCACAAGTCATCCCCTTATTTACAATAGACGCTATCGTGCCATGAAGTCTGTTAGTATATTGGGCGCTTTCTTTAAAAAGCTCCTCTCTCATATGTTCGCCTGACACACAGCTCTGGGCTTTACCTTTCACTTCACCAATGGGTACTACAAATGCCCTTTTCATACTAGTTCTCAGAACCCCTTTGAGAGGAGAGAGGATGAGTTTGCTCCATGTCTTAAAGCTGCCATTCCCACCTGGAGCTTGCCTTTAAGAACACCACAGCTATAAATGGCACCAGTTCAAGCCTCCTCATTGCTTGTCTTTTGTAAGGCCCAATTCTTCCCCCAACTAATCAAGATAAATTTCTTTCTAAAGAACTCATTTCTTGTGTTCAGATCCATAACATCTGAAATCAAAGTGAGTTTTTGTCTAAATCACAAAGATATGAATCATCATCATCATCATTTCTGCAAACAACCCGTCCAGGGGGTGACTGGACTTTGGACCAACATAAGAGTCATGCTCCAAGATGGCTTCTGTTACTAACCTGCCTTCTTAAAAACCAAAAAAGCTTTGAAATACTATAGCCAAATGAGCTTCGTCTTCTTCCTTTTAGGATGTCATTAACAACTCAAATTTATATGGCACTTTTAAGTTGCTTTGCGGGACATGGCCTCTGCTGAGGTAGGTGCTATTGTTTCTATTTTTAAGATGAGGAAACTGAGGTTCAGGGAGGTCTGATATTAGCATATCAGAGACAGGATTCAAATCCAGGTCTTCCTGAATCAAGTCTTCTCATAACTGGGCGAGGCACACTGTCCCCAGTCCTTAGTTCCCAAAGCCTGAAAGTCTTGGTGGAGGCTTTAGGCAGTCCCTCACTTGCAAGTCAGAAGGGCCTCAGGCCAAGCTTTCAGGCCTTGAGGGGCAGAGAGTCTCATAACTCATACACAAAAGGCCCATTCCTCTCTAGCCATGTGGGGGGAAAGTCTCCAATCCATCTCTGGGGATTCTGGACTGCCTCAGTCCTTCTCTTAAAGCTAGGAATCCCAATGACCAGGGTTTGCAGGGGTATGGGCGTGATTCCTGGGTCAGAGGAATTTTTCTTTTCTTCCTTTCCTTCTCTCCCTTCCTTTTTCTTAAAGAGTGGCTCAGATTCTGTCCGGCTTTGCGATTTTGCCATTTCTCCCATGGATCAGGAAATTCTGTGTGCTCTGCACTTAGGTATCCAGAACAGATTATTTTGTAGTTGTCTTTGATAAGATCACAATGTTTAATTCATCACCAATTAAAAGGAAGCCTGGGCTTTAGCAGAGCCAGGCAATATGTTGGAGGGCTGATGAGGCAAAATGCTTTTTCTATGCCATCACACTGGCTTTGCCTTTTCTCTCAAATTTTTTTTTTCTTTCTTCCACTGGCCAAATTAATCTCAGTGGACCCCGCTGAGCACCTGCCCCTGACCACAGTGACTCTCAGATAAATGAGGAGTAAACATGTTCAAGCTTGCCTGTCCCCATGCTGCCCCTGTACAGCCACCAGCAGCTTCCAGTGCTTTTTGGTTTCAGGAAATGGAAAAGTTTTATGATGTGCCTGTCGCCCTCCCTGCCTGACCCAGCATGAAAATGGCTCAGATCTATTCGCAGAACACAAGGCAAATCCCAAGGAAGCAAGGCAGCCTTGTGACTTCTTGTCCATACTTGAGGCTGCAGGGTTCACAAGAGGTATTTGGAGCCTGCCTAAATGCAAGTCATGCTGGACTATCCGGTCTCCTACCCCTTCACCCTTCAAGGTCATGCTATCCCAGGGTGGGGCATTTGGCTGGTAATCAAAGCTAACTATGACTTTTATAGGAGAGGAGGGAGAGGAGAGGAATAGGGGCTTATCATGCACCCCTTTTATCCCCCCATCCTCCCAGCTCTCACATGCAGAGTGTGCACATGCACACTCCCTGTAGTGTGGCATCATGAAAATTTCATTCACTCCCAGGCAGAAAGTCATCTGACAGACTCCTTAGCCCTATTTTTCTTCATACAAATGCCTCTTAACTTAGTTTTTCTGAACAGTTGGCATTGTTCTTTTCCCCTCATGCCCACACTTGGAAAGTGCCATGGGCTTGAAGATCAAGCATCCGAATGAAGCTGCACAAACTTATGATTTTTCCCAAGGCTCAACATATTTCACAAACACCGTTTCCTGAGGACTTTTTAAGTAACTGTAGACTGGGGGGAAAGCTTTTGTTTTCAGGTTTTGGAAAAGGTTCTTAAATATTTCAATTTAGAGTTATGGAAGAAAAGTGAATAAATCATCTGTACCTTTTGACCAGTGATCCCACTGCTGGGCATACATCCCAAGCAAGTCAAATACAGGAACAAAGGTTCAATAGATGCCAAAATAGAGCAAACAAGGAACTGGGAACAAAATGGGTGCCTGTTATGATAATTAGCATTCATACAGTACCTACTATGTGCCAGGTACCATGCTAAGTGCTTTTACAAATATTATGTCACCAAAATTGGGGAATGGCTACAAAAAATGATGGTATAGGAATATAGTAGAATGTTACTGAGCAGCAAGAAATGAATATGAGTTATTCAGAGAAACACACTAACAGTGTATAAGCAGAGCCAAGAGAATAATACATATGACTACAACAACGTAAAGGAGAAGATCATTAAAAGGATTCTGAACTCTAAGTAACTGAAAAATCCAATGATGGTCTTGAAGACTAGATCATGAACATACCTCCTCCCTCCCGGCAGAGAAGTGGGGGACTAACAGGACAGAATATTATATATACTGTTGGATATAGTGATTATATTGTATGTTTTTGCTTCATTTTCTTTTCTCCAAGCAAGAGTTCAATCCTAAGGGATAGGGGTTTGGAAATGACTTAAAGAGAGCATCAATAAAATATTTTAAAATAAGTCTAGAAGCATTCAGTGAGTGCCTACTATGTGCTAAGTGCTGGTGATACAAAAACAAAATGAAATAGTCCCTGATCTCAAGGAGCTTATTTTTGTTTGTTTGGTTGGTTTTTTTTTTTTGGTGAGGCAATCGGGGTTAAATGACTTGCCCAGGTAAGTATCAAGTGTCTGATGTCAAATTTGAACTCAGGTCCTCCTGACTCCAAGGCTGATATTCTATTCACCGCGCCACCTAGCTGCCCCCAGGAGCTTACGTTTTATAGAATATCAGGAAGGTTCTCAAAGTGTGTAAACAACACCATACTGGAGCTATCAGAGGCACAGGCTTATCCCATTTCCTCTGTCATAAATAGGTATAATTTGTCCATGAGTTCCCAATATGAATCGTCCACTGAAACAACCGGGAATTCCTTGTGTGCTACAAAGGTAGGACTTGATTTTGTTCAAATAAAGCATCCCATATCTGAAGGACATTCATGTCAATGTTCCTTAGTGGTGACAGAGATGTGGTCTGTCTTTGATTTGCCTCTCCACAGGGGATGCTAAGTAGCTTCTGTGTAGACTTTCTCTGTTGGTGTGCTGGGATCCAATGGCATTAAAAATATTCAAGACATGTTAAATCACCCAGTGATGATCTTTGGTGCTCATCTCAGTAATAATGCTGAAATCCAGCCAGAGAAGATGTTTTCCTACCAAAAGGTCTGTTATAGACTGAGATGCAACCAGCAATTTGAGGTAAGCAGTGAGACAAATTGCACTGACATGGACAGGGATAGAACGAAAATCTCAGGAGGAGACCCTGCACAAGGGACAGAACCAAGGCCACTGTCCTGTGTGAAGGAGACAGGTTGTGGCATACCACAGCCACTGCTAGAAAGGTTGTTCATAGAAAGAGCTTGTCTTGGCCCAGCCACTACGACAGAAAGCTTCCCATTTCTTCTGAGGAACTGAGGCAAATAGGGGTTAAGTGATTTGCCCAGGGTCACAAAACTAGTGTCTGAGGCTGGATTTGAATTCATGTCTTCCTGACTCCAAGCCTGGTGCTCTATCCACTGCACCAGCTAGTTGCCCATTCCTTCTGGTAAATTCCCTTAAAAAATTATTCTCGCTAATTAGGTACTAAGCTCAACATTGTTATATAATACCCTATTCCATTTCTGGTTCTAAGATGGCCTAGGGATAGCAATGTGCTTCATTCTCAAAAAGTAGTGCTATCATTATAGGAGGAAGGTAGTAGCATCACAGATTTTGAGCTGGGAGGGACCTATGTGGGCATTCTAATCCAACCTGCCCAAAATGTCCTTTTATAGAAGAGGAAACTGAGTAACTTCAGTTAGCAAGCTGCCCTTAGGAAGTCACAGACACATAACTCACAGTGAGCAAATCTGCTGGGCATGATGGGAATAATTACAACTGGACTCTAGGATTTTTACTCAGTAGTCATTTTTCTCTGACAGGAATCATAGCTGAAGCAGCAACAGGAGCTCAAACTCATTTTTTTTTTAAAGAAACACCACCTGCACGTCTCAATTAAGTGATAGAGACCGGGAATCAGAGAGCTTGGAAAGATTTCCTTGAGAAGTCACGTAGTCTGACATCTCCCTACTTTCAAGCAGGCAAAGATAAACTATTCTGTATTTCAAGGCCTCCAGAGAATGATATTCCATAATGGCTCGGTGGCACCTCATTGCATCCTTTAGTAGCCAGCAAAAAGGAGTGTCTAAACTGGGGAATGTCAAGAGTGTGACTGGCATAATTACTTGAGTAATAAGAAAGGAGACCAAAAAAATAAAAAAGGTAGGAACTGTATCTGTAAAAATGTATTCAATGAAGCTTCTATAACTACTATTCTAATAAATAGTAATTAGTGATTTGCTACATTTTAAACCTTTTGAAGTCAGAAACTGTATCTTATTTATCTTTATATCTCCCTTATTGCCTAGGAAAGCACCTTGTGGCCAACAAATATTTGTTGACTGTAGCTAGCATTTATATATCACTTTAAAGCTTGCAAAGGACTTTACAAGTATCTCATTTTATCCTCACAACAACCCTGGGAGAGAAGTACTATTATTATCCCCATTTTATAAATGAGGAAACTGAGGCAAACAGAAGTTAAGTGACTTGAGGGGCAAAGGTCACACAGCCTGTAAGTGTCCGAGGTTGAATTTGGACTTGGGTCTTTCTGATTCTAATTCCAGTACTCTACCCACTGTGCTGTGTAGCTTCCCATGTTTCTGAAAGATTTTCTGGCAACCCACATATATTCCACCCTTCTTTCAAAATCTGATTTAACACTCATCTTCTTCAGTAAGCCTACCTTTCATCATGTGGCTCCCAGGCTTAAAAAAACAATGGTCTTGTATTCCTATTATAACGAACCTAAATTTTTCTGCCTGTCTTACAAATCTCTCTAAAGCCCACTCCACCCTTCACATTCATTTCTACTGTTCCCCAACCACAACTTTGGACCTAGTCAAGCTAGTCTTCTCACTGTCGCATGAACACATTATGTTTTTTCCAATCCCTTTTCCTTCCCTCGTTTCTCCCACCATCCTTCAATGCCCTCCTTTTGACCTATCCAAATTGTACTCATCCTCCAGAACTGAGCTCAGATATCACCAACTCCATGAAGCCTTCTCTGAAATTTCGAGTCCTCACTGATATTGTCCCCTCCGTGGAATTTCTCCTTATCTCATGTTTAGAACTTACTATCCTATTGTTTTGTATCCATTGCTGATTGTTGCATGTGCTAGTCTGAAGGAACCTCAGAGGTCATAACTGAATTCACGATAGAGTTAGAAACTCTTCTTTGATACTCTTAAACAAGTGACATTCACAATCTCAGAGCCAGGACAGATCTCAGAGGTCACCTACCAAAGCTGGCACCTGAAGAGAACTCCCTTTACAATATTTCTGATATGGGTCATCCAGCCTTCACTGGAAGGCTTCTATCGATGGGAAACTCCCTCTATCTCCCCAAGGCAGCCCATTCATTTAGTCACCTCTACTTGTCAGGAAGTTGGTAGTGATGGTGATTCCCTCCCCACCACCCTTCCACACCTCATTTCTCTAAGCCAGACACTGTCAGTTCCTTCAAAAGATCCTTGTGTAGTATGGTTTCATGTCCCCCCACGAGCCTGGTCATCTCCCTGTGGATGTATTTGAGTTTGTCCATGTCCTTAAAATTGAGTGCTTAGGAAAGACTATAATGCTCTGGATATGGTCTCCCTAGGGTGGCATTATAGGAGGACTATCACATTCCTTTTCTGAATGTGATCCTTTGGTTAATACACCTCAAGATACTTTTCATTAGCTTCTTACCTGCTTTATTACATTGTTGTTGACTTTAATGGAGCTTACATGACATTAAAATTTACAAGTCTTTGTCAGATGAACCATTGTCTCGCCACTTTTTCCCGTTCTATACTGAGGCAGTTAATTTTTTGTACTGAATTGTAGCACTTTACACCTACTGCTATTACATCTAATTAGATATGGCCCTTTGTTCTAGCCTTCGGATACCTCTTTAGAATCTCAGTTTTGTAATCTAGTGCATTAGCTATCTCTCCCAACTCTGCAATTATTGATAGGCTAAGGATAGAACCCTTTGACATTTGGCCTAGAAATTTCCCTTCAGACTAGCACTGACCCATTGATTCGTTACTTTTTGAGTCCAGTTGTTCAACTGGGTCCAAAGTCATGTGATCTAATATCATTTAACCCATCTCTTTCCACAACACTATGACCATACTACCTCTTAGTGGGACCTTAGGCTATACTCTTTGAAATCCATTTTTTTTTAAAGTCATGGGAACAAAGGATTATAGATATAGAGCTGGAAGGGAACTCAGAGTCCAACTAGTTCAATTCTGCTGAGATCCAGGGAGGCTAAGAATCTTGCTCAAAGTCACACAAATAATAAACATTAATGGTGGCATTTGAACCCAAGTCCTCTGGACCCAGAGTCATTACTCTTTCCCCACTGTACCATGAAGTCCAGAGCATGTATTAAGCCTATACCCCACCTTAAGAAGTTGGGGAAATCAAATTCTCCTCTTTCCCACATTTTGATCATACCTAGCCTCCATTTATTGTAGCCTTCCCTAAGAAGCAAGAGGGAAGTTTAAAAAAAAAAGAGAGAGATTTCTTTTTTCAAGAAGCTATCTCAATGATATATTTAGGTAAAGTATATGAGGGGGAAAGTAGGAGTTCTTAAGAACATATCCAAGGATGCATGACAATGCCTCCACCTTAAAAGGTGATGGATTTGTGCATCCTCAAATTAAGAAAGGCTGGTATAGGAAGCAATGTGCCAGAGGGCTGAGAACAAGCCTCCAGGGATAGCCACACAAGATGGGCTCTTGCTTTGGATGGATTTGAAAAAGAAAGTAGATACACCCAGTTAAGCAATGACACATCCTTTTGACCTAATAGCCAGGGTTGCAACTTAAACAATCAGTCAGAGTGTAGGTGAGTAGAGGTGGGTGGTGCCTGGTAGGAAGGTAGGTCATAAAGGAATATAAGGCTTAACCCTAAGGGACCATGCTGTCCTGTCACTCACTTCCCCTGAGACAGCAGTCTAACAGAGACTTCTAAAGATGGTTGTGCTGAAAAGTAGTACTATACAGCCTTTTTCTGGGTTAAAGAAAAACCAGTAACTCTGCCCCCACTAAGCTTTTCAAACCAGTTGGTTTCTATGAATTCTTTTTCTATTTATGTTTCTGTACTGTTTTTCTCTTTTGAAATGTTGCTAATAAATGCTCTCTAACTATTGCATTTAAGAGGGGTGGGTGGGACGAAACTCAAATACATCTCTCCTGGAGGCACATTACCCAAGGGAGAATCAGTCTATTACAGGCAGTACTGTTTCTGACCTCATTAGCTGAGCAGACAAGGTAGAATTTGAATGACAACCCTAGTGCATATGGAAACCATTGCCTCATGAGTCTTACAATGAGGTAGTGAGGCTCATCTCAAATGAGGGAAGCCATGGTACTATGAGACTGGGTTGTTGTGAAAAGGTCAGGCCCTAGTCATAAGATTATAAAGAAAAGAGAAGCGAGTTTGATATTTGGGCAAGGAGTGAGTGATCCAGAGACAAGATACTGTGAAGGTAGGCGAGGGTAACAGCAGAAAATCTCCAATTGTAGTAGACACATTTGGGAATAACTTGAGAAACTAGAATCTCAAGGGAAGAAGACATGTTTAAAAAACCAGCGGTGATGACCCCAGGACAGTTTGTGTGCTGCTGTTCTAAAAGAAGATGAGGTTGTACCAGGGGAACAATATCTGCAGCAAGTGATGAAGGTGCAGGAGGAAGGACAGTGATCTCATGGATAGGGTGCTGGACTTGGGAGTCAGGAGGAGCTGAATTCAAATCCTGCTTTTGGCATTTATGAGCTTTGTGGCTTTGCAGGTCACTGAACTTCTCATACCTCAGTTTCCTCGTCTTTAAAATGAGGGGGTTGGATTCCATACCCTTAAAGGCTCCTTCCAATTCTAAATCTATGATTCTGTGATATAGCATAAATATGAATTCATTCCCTACCTTCTTTCTGAGGCTGACAGCTTCTCTTCCTACATTGGGGAGAAAGAATAAGCTGTACCTTATTCTGGGGGGCAGGAGTATGAGACTGTAGCATCAGCTATAGGTGGGGGAAAGTTGCTTTTGGTGAAGAGAAAGAAGTCCCAGACTTAGGAGGATGACTGGGACTTAGGGTTGTATATGACAATGACTGCTCCAGCTAAGATACGATTTCACACATGATAGAGATAATACCTGTGATATATTGTACTGTACAATGAGGGCTTAAGCCCTCTTACTTAGATTGAGAAGTAGCAGGAAAAAGTCAAGGGATTTGGAAGGCTTAAATCCACACTTCTAAGAATGGGAAGGGTTTTATCCAAACTTCATTGGATCTGTGATTGAATCGGTGTGGGGACTTAATCAGTGTTGATCGCATCCACGCCTCCTCATCCTGTGAAATTCTAATCAAAGATCTTCCACCAAGGTAGAAGCTTTCCTTTTGTCAAAGTATTGCATTTTGTGAGTACCAGTGGGGCTCTCAGGCTATCCTCCTGTTACCTCTGGCTCTCACTACATGAATGAATGTCACAAAATGTCAAAGTTGGGAAGTATCTCTGAGGTCTTCTGGTCCAATCTGCACTTGAAGAAGAATCCAATGTATGCTGCTTTTATGCTTGTAGAACACTTTGTCCACATTATCTTATTTGGTCCCTATAACTTTGTAAGGGTATTATCATGACCATTTTACAGATGAAGGATCTTTCTCCTTGACTAAGCCTTGCAAAAACAGCTTAGTAGTAAGTAGAATCTATCTGCCAATTTGGACTCATGCACATTTCTTATGTCTTTCATGAGTTCCAGTAGGATTCCGCTAATTGATAGTCATACAGAACTCAAAAGAGGTCCGTACTGGTACGAATGACATTTCTTCCTATTCAATGATTTGCTTGTTGCAGCCAAGATTAAGTATAACAATAATCTTAAGAATAAAAAAAAAAGCAAAATTGACAAGTGAACAACAAATTGTGTAGAGGAAGAGGATGAAGAAACTTTCACAACACGAAGTCATGCCTGTTAGGTTGACCCACTGTGAATTCTGTGGCACATTCGGTCCTCCAGAACAAAAGGAAAGCTGGCTATTTTTCCTCCAGAAATACACTGACCAAGAGAAGAAGGGCCACTCAAAGGGCATTAACCTAAAAATGGTTTCTAAGGACACTACAAATTGTGCCTCCTCTAAGACAACAACAACAACAAAAACAATGAATTCTGATAAAATCAATGTAGTTATTGTTACGGCACCACCGATAGGAGGGATAAATGACTGAAAGACACCACCATCTGTGGGTGAATTTTTCCAAAGAAGAAGTTCCATATTCATTTATTGGACGCAAATATCTTTATGGAATTAAAATGAACTATCATTGAGAAACTGTCTTCCTGATACAGGGATTAAAGGGCTCCACACACCCTTCAGACCTCTAGGAGTCCTTCATGGAACAGGTATCTGCTAGGAGGTACAGGGCCAGTTCATAATGAAACCTAGCTCCAGGCTGGAGGCACCAACTGTGGACTCAATTAGAGATGATGAAAACTATCCCTATACCAAACTTCAAGAAAACAGTTGGTGTTGAATACTGCATCCTTGTGCAATCCAGTTGATGTAAATACCTTGTATTTGATTTGCATGTGTTTCATATATGTAAGTATATATGTATATATACATATACACACATGTATCTATATCTATCTATCTGTACATGTACATGTTATCTCCTACATTAGGATGAAAGTTCCTTGAGGGCAGAAACTGCTTTGCTTTTATCTTTGTATTCCTAGGGTTTATTATAGTACTTAGCACACAGCAAGAGCTTAATAAATGCTTGCTGATTGATTGCCAAGAATCTTATCTTTTTTTATATTATAAACAAAACATTAATTCAACTATAGGTCTTCTATTATGGGATCTTTATCCAATGACCCACGAACTGATATGCTGTTGAAACAAATGAAGTCTATCAATATTGATATTTTTCTGTTGAAAGAAACTAGAAGATGAAAGGGAACTGCAGCTAAAGGGAAATAAGATTCAGGACTTCTCCTAGAAGAGGCAAACAAAAGGAACTGGGAGAACTGATGTTATCTTGGGTTTAAAGGAAACAAAAAAATAGCATTTCTGAGACCCCTGGTCATCTCATTTAGCAGTACTTGTGAGGAGCACAAGGAAAAAGACCACTATGATGATAACTGGGCAGCTAGATGGTGCTATGAATAGAGTTGGGCCTGGAGTCAGGAAGACCCGAGTTCAAATCCAGCCCCACACACTTACTAGCTGTGTGATTCTGGCCAAGTCACTTAATCCTGTTTGCCTCAGTTTCCTCATCTGTAAAATGAGAAGGAAATGGCAAATTATTCCAGTATCTTTGCCAAGAAAACCTCAATTGGGGTCACAGAGAGTTGGGCAAGACTGAAAAACAGCAACGACAACAAACGACAAAACGTGATCATTGCAGCTTATGTGCCAACATCTGCAGACACTGGTAGAGAAGAAGAGAAAACCTATGAAGGACCTGACAAGATTTTCCAGCCAAATAAATACAGTTTGCTTCTTGAAGACTTCAATGTGAAGGGAGGCACAGGGTGAAAAATACATTGGAGAATATGGATCAGGTTTGAGAAACAAAAGAGGCCAAAGGCTTGCTGTAGGCTACTTAGAAGTCTTGACTATATATGATGAGTTCTTTATCATAAGAGAAAGTTACAAGGTGCGAGATGATATAAATAGCCAAGAACATCACAGAACAGTGAGAACTCATCTCTATGTGCTACATCATAGTGTGGAAAGCATTTTCCTCCCAATTACATTGTACAGATCTGAAGTATAATCTGCCTCAGGGGAACCTGAGGCTCAGAGAGCTGAAAGGACTGCCCCTTGGTTAACATCAATGGTAAGCACCAGAGCAGTAAGCACTGGAGCAGGAACTTGAATCCTGGTCTTCTGATTTGAAATCTAGTGTTCTTTTTTATTATATCACTTACATAGGGTATAAAGAAGAGGTGTTGGGATGGATAAAGCCCTGGGCCTGGAGTCAGGAAGACTTGAGTTTAAATCTGGCCACAGATACTTACAACTGTGTGACCTTGGGAAAGTCACTTAACCTGTTTGCCTCAGTTTCCTCATCTGCAAAATAGGGATAATGATAGCACCTACCTTCCAGGGTTGCTGTGAGGATCAAATGATAAAATATTTGTAAAAGTGCTTAGCACAATGCCTTGCACACAGTAGGCACTATATACATGTTAACAATTATTGTTTTTGTTAGTAATATTATTATAACCAATTAATGTGGTAGAATTGAGCAAAGGAAAAGTTAAGTCAAACATAAGAGCATATTTCTGAGCCATGGGGAAAATTTCCAAGGGAAGTGGTATAAGTTTCATCATTGGAGGCACTAAAAATTAAATCAGACAGTGCACTGAATATGCATAGGCAAGAAAATGGGCTAAACGACCCAATAGCGTTGTATTTATTTTTTGCTAAAAAGAAAAAATCCACTATGATTTTTTGAATGCTACCTTTCCTAAAGGCAAACTACTTCCACCTTTTCTAGTTAAACTTACGAAAATTCAAATCAAAGGTGAATTGATATTTTTCTGAGTGTAAGGATTTTTAGGGGAAAAAATTCATTTTTCTTGATTCATTAAGATCCCTTTTTCCTCCCCAATCCCTTTGGTCTTCTTCCCTCCCCTCCCCCACCAAAACAAACAGGCCTTAGGTCTGGACAACAAACATCTGTCTTTACAAATTCAAATGAGAAGCATCCAAACAAAGAGAATAATTCAAAGCGGGCCACAATGTCCCTCGGGCTTATTTGTTCAAGTAATTAAAAAAAGATGAGCTGCACCACCAATTAACCTACTGAGCACTAATTAACGTTAATGAGGATTCAAGGTGCTTGGCAGAGCCTGACCTCAGTGTCCTGGTGGAGCTCACTGACAGGCTGATGGCAAGAGCAAGGCTCACCAAGAGGAGGAACTTATGGTGGGTGCAGGTGTGAGCTTCAGGCAGAGGCTCCCAGGGAATCATGTGCAGCTCTAGGCCGGGAAAGAATTCCTTACAAATCTATGAACATATTATCACATAGACATACATAAATGTGTCTAGATGTTGTCATACATATGCACACACGTACAGATAGACTACATATGAAATCAGGCACTGTTTGCAAGCAGCAAATGTCCATAATGTCTGGTATCTAAACCTCAGCCTGGCCCTGGAGTAGAACAGATGATGCCTTTTGCTGTCCTCATCATTTTTATCCCCCTCAAGCAGACGCCCCTATTTATGTTCCTGAAAAATTCCAGAGTCTAGTAACAGCACCACAAATATTTGAAATTATTTGTTTTCCCATCATCCCACATGAAGTCATGCAATATGGGCAGTCAAATCCTACTCAGAGTTGTTTAAAAAAAAAAAAAAGCCCTCTGGCAGGATGATTTGTGGGCACCACGCCTGCCAGCCCATACCTTCCCCTGTCTGAATGTACAGCAAACATAAAATAGACACAGGTCTCAACGACTTGGAGTTGTCATAAAAGGCCCCAGTATCACAGAATGCAGGCTGAGCCAAGAGCTGAGGAAAATAAACGTATAACCGCTTTTCTGGTTGCCTGCAGGACTTTTTGCCAGCACATTGACACCTTAGCTCTCTCCCACTCACTGGTGCTGCTTTGCTGTGTCTTAAAAGTCCCTCCCTGCAGAGCTGCCACAAAGTCACATTTAGATGATAGGAACAAGTAAGGAACAGGAGTCCAGGCTGACATCCTCCCTGGAGCTGGATCGATTGTCACAGGCTGGACACTTAAGCATTTTGGCTTTGCTTTCTCAGTCATTAACTCGTGATAGATTCCCATTAACTTTGTAGGCAGTGCTACAATTTCACTGTCCATAATCCTGCAACCATTTTTTATTTTTAATTCGGTCTTTTGTTTCTTACTGTCAGGCACCTGGGTTAAATCACCAAAGGCTTCTCTTGCAAATATGCTTGCACCAACCTTTTTTGATAAAAGTTATATTCCTTCAAAAGAAAGTGATTTTAATCAATGGACTCTCAAACCTTTTACATGGAAAGAAGGCCTGTCGGGTGGTTATTTGTAGGTTAGTAATGTCAGTGTTGGCACTGAGAAACTCCAGAGAATTTTAGAGACTCTATAGCACTGGCTTTTTAACTTAAAAAATATATTCCCCACTGAGCTTGTAAATGGGCTAAAGGCATTCATAGAATCAGTTTTCAGAGGAGATTTAGCAACGGGACCACAGAAGTAAAGGTTAGGCAGGAATATGAAAAGAGATGGAGTATTGGAACTTGGATCTCTGTATCCCAGTCCACTTTTCTTGTTTCCATACTATGTTACCTTTTAAATAATTTAATACTCTATTGCTATTATTGCTCTATTAGTAATGAGAGGCAGCCCAGAAGTGGACAGAAGATTCTATCTTAGGAATCCAAAAAACCTGGGTCCAAATCCCACCCCTGAGATACTGGCTTGGGACTCGATAAATCACTTAATTTCTCAGACTCTAAGACCATTACAGCAACCCTCTAAGTCTACAAATTGCAGAATAGTTGCTAATCTAGGTTGGTAGAGGGAGTTTCTTCACTCCAAGTTATATAGAATGAGAAAATCATACATCTGGATCCCTCGAAATTGACTAGTATTAGTTATTCTGTACTAATTCCAATTTAACAGCCATTCAAGAACCACATATGTAACATACAGAAGATTAATGTGGTGTCTTACTCGATAGTTGGCTTAAACCCATGAGTAGACACTGGCAAGTCATTAATCTTTTCATGGTATAATGGAATGAGCAATGAATTTGGAGTCAGAAGAGCTGGATTCAAATTTCACCTTTGCTACTCATTACTTTGGAAAAGTCACAACCTTTCTGAACCTTAGTTTACTTATCTGCAAAATGAGAGGGTTTGACTAGGTGATCTGGCTCTCACTTCACCTCCAGCTAGAAATCCTTCGATCCTGTTTCTGTCAAGAATCCATAAGAGGGAGGTTTTGCACATATGAAACAAATCTGCAGAGTTCCAAAGATTTGGATTCATTCAAAAGTCATAAACAGAGAAATGAGAGGTTTTGAGAGGTCATCTACTCCATTTCCCTTGCTCTAAATAGCACTTACACAATTTCTGGCAACAATTTCCTTAAAAATTTCCATGGGAGTCATGTTCCCTGCTCCCCAAGAAGCATCTCCTCCATTCTCCAGGTTGCCCTGGTAGGCTCAGCTGAATGATCCTCTCTCATTGCAGTAGACAGCAGAGTCTACTAGAAAGCAAAGGGGTAGGGAAATGGAAGAACATCAGGAGAAAAAGTCTCTTTCTCTCTACTAGAATTATTTTTATTGCCATTTTTCTAGAGTAAGCTAACGTCCAAATTCTTACCCAGTGTTTGCTCCTCACAAGTGATTAAAAAACAAATTACGACTTGTGAAAACATAACATTAAACTGTAAAATTGGATTATAATACTTATTCTGTACACTGAGGAAGGAAGACTAGTCTGGTTTGTATTCCTAAGCCGGGAGTGAGGAACTGCTGCGTGGTTTTTTTAAAATAAAAGTAAAGAAGACAGCTTCTTTGCTTACGGGACTTCTTCTGGTTGACTTTTGATCTCAAGGCTGGTGAATATCTCAAATTTCACAGAATTTTAGAGCCCAGATATGTTTGTGTCTTTCCTTCCCAGGCCTCAAAGGACTGAGAGTAGAATGAACATTGCCAGTAGCATCCATTTATTATTGTAAAGATCAGAAACAAGGGGCTTATTACCCTGCTTGCTCAAAGGGCTCGGGGGCTAAGGAGCGAGTCAGTGGGTAAAGGTTTTAAAGTCAGAAGGAATTCGGAACCTGCCTCTGTGACTGAAATCCACAGGAAGCAGAAAGTGATTTTCTTTATTAAAAGATCAGCATTTGACTTGATGTGATTTCAGAATATTGAACTACATTTTACCTGAGCCAGTCCATTTTCATAACCAACACAAATAATTCAATTCCTATAATAACACCAATTCTATATGTTGCAGCAAAATGTCCTACCTGGTCCTGGCAGTGCTGTGAGGCCTGAAGACTGTTTATAATGAATTCTGAGGGGACACCATTTTAAGTGTCTGTGCATGTCCTGTATGTAACTTAAGTGGCATAGTGGATAGAGCATTGGGCCTGGAGTTGAGGAAGACTCATCTTCCTGATTTCAAATACAGCCTCCAACACTTCCTAGCTGTGTGACCCTGTGCAAGTCTCTTAATCTGTTTGCCTCACTTTCCTTATCTGTAAAATAAGCTGGAGAAGGAAATGGCAAAGCACTCCAGTATCTTTGCCAAGAAAATACCAAGTAAGGTCAGGAAGAGTGGGGACAGGACTAAAGGGACTGAATAACAACAGCCACTCAATTATACTTTTCTCAGGAAAAAAAGCACTGAGGCCAATTTCTAGCATGTGGGCATTTTCTCATGCTGCAAATACTATTTTGCTGATGCAAAACAACTATAATGTGGCTTGTAAACACTACCAAATGATATACATGCTTCCAAATATCACTAGATATAAAGTATCCTGAAGGCATTAAAAACATCCCTCATTTCATATGTTTGGGAGACCATGAGGAAGAATGTCCAACAAAGCATCTTTCCCATGTTTGCTCTTCCATCAGCCTCTGCTTCAGAAATATCGATACCAGAGGGCTGACCAGTAAACAGCCTTGAATGACCAACTACAGCTAACAAGAGTATGTAAATGACACTCAAAGCTTTCATTTGCAGTCAGCATGAACTTGAATGTAGGGGCAGGGTGGGGGCTGCAGTAAATGACTAAACTCCTGAAAATACAATTTCCTCTTTTGGAACACCACTATAAAAACTGAATATGCCAACCAGAAGGAAGTGTTTACTGTCCAAACTTATTCTACCATTTTTGCCTAGCAGATATTCCTTGGGTAAGGTTCTTTTTTCTACTCCAAAATAGTAAAGACTAAATGCCAAGAAATAAAGTCCCTTGTCTTGTGCTCACGGTAAGGGGTGTTAGCAGCTATTTTGTCCAAAGTGCACCTGAACAAGAATCCCCTCTAATATCGAAATCAAGTTAGAGCCCAGCCTTCGCTGGAAGATTTCCAGGAGGCAGGAGCCACCTCCGTCCCACGGCCCATTCCACTTTTGTGTAGTTTCAGTGGTGAGGAAGGTTGTTCCTACATCCAGCTTCAATTTGCCACTGCACTTTCAATCCACTGCCTCTAGTTTTGATTCTGGGCTCAAAACTAATTAGTCTAATTCACTGCCATGATAGCTATCTTCAACTACTTAACAACAGCTATCATTTATAAAGCACTTTAGAGTTTACAAAGTGTTCTGTAAATATTATCTTGGTTTACACTCAGGTCAACCCTGGAGGTAAGGCACTATTATTATCCTCATTTTTCAGATAAGAAAACTGGGACAAACTGAGTTTCAGTGACTTGCTCAACCTAAAACAAATGGTAAATATCTGAGACTGAATTTGATCTCAAGTCTTCCTGACTCCAAGTCCAGCACCCTCTCTATTGTTCCTTGTGGCTTGTGAAGACAGCTAGTGTGTTGCCCCTAACTCTGCTGCTACAGAAGACTTTTCTTCTTCAGGTTCAACCCTTCTTGCCCCTTTGATTCTCCAAGGCCTTCAACATTATAGTTGCTTTCTTCTATCTGAACCCTAATTGTGGTGGGCAGAACTGAATAAAAATCCTCTAGACTGCTTTGACTAGGGCAGAGGACCATAGGAGTGTTGCCCTCTCTGGTTCTGGAGACTCTGCCTCTTTCAATACAGCTTAATATATTAGGGTTTTTTTTTCCTGCTATATCATATGGCAACTCATACTGAGATTCTTTTCTAGGTGAGCTGGTGTATAGCCATGTGTTCCCCATCTTATATTTGTGGGGCTATTTTTTTTGGAACTGAATATAAGACTTTACATTTATCATTATAAAATTTTAGGCTCCTCTCTCCCCCCTCCAAGAATAAATGAGCATCCCTCCCTTCCCCATGATTTTAACAGTTCCAGAAATCTTACATCTGTAGTCACATGATTCAAATACAATTTAAGGAGAATGAGAATGTTCAAAGAGCTCACTCAGCCTGGTTTGGCCTTTACAATAAGCCATGTTGGCTTAGTGACTAAGGAGCTGGTTTTGGGGCTTGGAGAGCCAGAGATCAAGCCCTTCCTCAGACTTGCGCCAGCTGTGTGGCCCTGGCCAAGTCACTTCAGTGCTAAGTGCTCTCAGTTCCTAAGACCCTATTTTGTGGAAAGGGCACTGAGGGTCTCCTGATCTGGGAGTTTCCCCTACTTCCCCTACCTATATCCTTGGCCCGAGTCAGTCACTCTAGTCCTTTTCTGTTTGTCTCCTCATCTTCTAATTCTCTCCATTTTTATCTTCTAGCAGGTTGTTCCACAACCTTAACTGGTAGCTCCTGGCCTTTGTGGTGTTGCTTGTTATTTATATCTTTTATCTCATTAGTACAGGAGACAAAGGTTTTGATGTGATTGTTCAAATTAACTTCTATACCTTTTCCTTTCCTATCTCATCAGACCCATTCCTAAAAGAAAGCTGTGAGGAGACCTGAAGTTCAGCCCTGCCTTTTATCTGAGCTTTCATATTGCATTATTCTGCTCTGGTAACTCCGTCAGTTCAAGGCAACAACAATGTCTATATTTTGGATGAAGGTGCCCAAATCTATGGTGCAGTACGTTTGTAAAAGTCTCTGGGCTGGGCATGGGAGAAGCCTATCTTAGGAAGGCCATGAACTTTCCTCCTTTGCCCAGGGCCTGGCATTCATGAGACTGGCATTACTGCCTATAGCTCACTGCTCAATCACTGTGGGGCTAGACAATGAACTGTTTCATTCTCTAGACTAAGAAAGAACCCAAGGAGTTACTCATTAGTAAGTGTGAATAATAACCAAGTAGCACCACCTAAGGAGTGTTAAGCTGGGCAAAGAAGGAGGTATTGCTTGAATAAACACTAGCATTACAAGCACAATACAAAAGGAAGATTAGCTGAGCTCAGCTCCACAGGCCATCTAAAACTCAAGGTCCTTTGATTAAGCATCCACTCCTATCCCTTCCTTGACACAGGAGCTCCAAGAAAGCAGGGACTGGTTTTTGCCTTTCATTGTATCTCCAGAGCTTAGCAAAGTGCCTGGCATGTAGTAGGCACTTAACAAGGAAGGAAACAAACATTTATTAAGACCTACTGTGTGCCAGGCACCACGCTAGGTACTTTGAAAATATTTCATTTGATCCTCATGACAACCCTGGGAGATAGGTGCTGTTATTATTCCCATTTTATAGTTGAGGAAACAGAGGCAAATAGAGGTTGTAACCTGTCTAGGGTCACACAGCAAGCGTCTGACACAGAATCTTAACTTGGATCTTCCTGACCCCAGGTGCTTCAGGGTTCTATCTCCTATGCCACCCAATTGCTTCTATTATATATTTGTTGACTAGATTTCGTCTTGCATTCTTAAGAGCTACTGGTTTTATTTTCCCTCAATAAGGAAATCTCTCACCAACAGTCAGATGTATCCGAGACTGGCCAATAGGTCATATCTGGCCTACACAGACAAATCCATTGCATAATAACAACAACAACATAGCACTTGTACTGGCTAAGTGCTTCACAAATATCTCATTTGATCCTCACAACCACCCTGAGAGGTAGCTGCTAGCATTATTCCATTCTACAGATGAGGAAACTGAGGCAAAAAGCAGGTAAGTGGCTTGCCCGGGGTCATATAGCTAGTCATAGAGCCTAGATTTGTACTCAGGTCTTCCTAGCTATAGGCCCAGAGCTTTATCCACCAAATCACCTAGCTGCT
The DNA here is from genome assembly GCF_900497805.2 of Vombatus ursinus. Taxonomy (NCBI): domain Eukaryota; kingdom Metazoa; phylum Chordata; class Mammalia; order Diprotodontia; family Vombatidae; genus Vombatus; species Vombatus ursinus. The sequence goes on along the minus strand of NW_020954591.1, from coordinate 15,658,324 downwards.
ACAAATAAGAATAAAGGAAAAAAGAGGCAGCCTGGTTTAGTGGATAAAGAGCTGATATCAAAACCAGGAAGCTCAGGGTCCAAATTCTGCCTTTGACACATACTGGCTGTGTGACCCTGGGCAAGTCACTTACCTTCTCAGTTATCTAGGCAGCTCTCTAGAGGTGCGCTTGACAGAGGGAGTTTCCTTACCTGGGAGTTCTCTACTCCAATGAAATCCCGACTCCAGTCCTTTCCCTATCTTACTCTGGAAAGTCCAGAACAATGGATTTTCAAGGTTCCTAACCCATAACCACTGAAGAGAAGATTGTGGCTTTCTAAGTTATGGGGCATCAAAAGAATCTGCTCAGGGAGCTATGGGTGTTCAAAAATTCAAATGTGAATTCCAAATTACTCTAGGAATTTCTCTCAAATTCATTTTCTCTCTTTAAATTTGGTTAGTCCATTGCATTCAGTAATTACAGGACGGAAAGCCTAATCATCACCCAGCTAGCACATGAAGAACACCAAATCAGTCCATTTTATCTCAAGCACTTTGGGATTGCCCACAAAACAATGAGTAGAGTCAGGTTTCTGTAGGATTATGTCCAAGCTGTAACTCAATTTTAGGAGGGGTTTCTGGTTATCAGTTACCAGCTAACTGGAATGTCTTACTTTCTGAGATCAATCAGAGCTGCAGGAGAGGGAGACCCTGAGGAGGGTCTTTAAATTGAAAAGCAAACAACCTACTGATAATGAAACAGAAATGTAATCAACCAAGATCTTCTGAGAACCTCTTAAAGAGCCCATCTCTAACTGGAATGTTTAATGCTGATATCTCCGCTATGTAAACAGCATAATGAAATAATCTTTGCCTCTGTAAATCCGCCTTCCACCGCTTCTATCTGCTGGCCATGTGGGGCAAATGAAATTGACATTTTACAAAAGGAGTCAAATGATTCCTGAGTGTTTTCTGAAAGGATGCAACCAACCATCAGCACTAATTAATCTGTTGCTGAAGTCTGCTATGGGAGTGGAATTGATCCCACAGAAGTACATATTTGTCAGGAAAGATGGGTAGTTTATGTGTGATTATTGCTTTTAAGACAAAAGGCAAAAACAAATGTATTATAGTCATCCTTGAACTGTAGAGGTGGGGTCCAGAGTGCTCCTCTCATCTCAGCCATTAGTGAACCTTAGGTCATTTTACCTCTATGTACTAGCTTCCCCGCCTCTGTAAAAATAGGGGGGAAAACCACATGGAAACCTTACCTCTCAAGTATTTTGTGAGAATGATGCAATTAAAAACCCCTACTATAGCACTGGGCTTTAACAAAATTACTTTTCCCACTTAAACCAATCATAAAGGCATTTTAATTAAAGTGAACTGAACCCTATTTTGCTGCATTTCACATGAATGGTAGTTTAAAACTGTTTATTTTATTCATTAAAAATGTACCCATGGGCCCAAAGACCTCTGATATCTTTAGTTGTATGTGATAATTCAGACATGTTTTACTTCCTTAAGATTGGCTTTCTTCATCCTCTTGTTCCTGCATCTTGAATGCAAATATGGTCGCTAGGAAATCCCATTTGGATAGTCCAGTGTCATTTCCTGGACCATTTATTCCCTTTGTTTCACTAATGTTTTCCCTTACCTGTTTCTGAGTTTTTGTCAGTAAGGATAGGGATTTAAATCAACCTCCTTTGATGGTCAAGTTCACTGTCCAATTGTTCATTTAGCTAAGAACTTTCCCTTAAAATTAAAATTCTTCTTCCATCCCCTTGACCCAACTCAATTTCCCATTAAGGTCTGTATCAGAAATGTATCTTCTTTCTTTCAAACATTCCAAGGAAGATATTTCGTTCACATTTCCCAATAAGGATCCTCTTTTCTGGACTATACCAACATATTTCTCTTTTGCTTGTAATATCTTATGACTTAGCTCCTGACTGATGGGGGTTTCCCCTCATATCCTTTCTAAACTTTAGGGATTCATAAAGTAACAAAATTTCTTTCTAACCATTGTTCATTTTTTCCTCATAACTTTATTCTTGCTAAAAACAGCCTCAATGTTTCTCACAGGATACTATACATAAATTATTTTAAGAATGCCAGTCTCAAACTTATGATTTCCAGATAGTTATCTCTCAGTTTCTCTTCCTGCTTCCCAGCACCCCTCCCTGTGTTCTTCTAAATATGAAATAATAACTTGGGACATTCAGGTAACTCCTAATTGTTTTTGCTATACTGTTTTTTTTAATTGACATCTTCTCTAGCTTCTTGGGTTTTAATTAACTTGAACATAATTTAGTAATATTTCTGAGTTTTCCCTTCTTTCCTTCTTAGTTCATAGGATCATAGATTTGGAATTGAAAGGCACTAAGGGGCCCCTGAGGTCCAACCCCCTCATTTTACAGATGAGGAAACTGAGGCCCAGGGAGGTGAGGTGATTTGTTCTAGTGTCATATTGATAGTGCCAGAGGCAGGATCTGAACCCAGGGCTTCTGACTCCCAAATCAGTACTTCTTCCACTGCACTGTGGTTGCCTTTCTAAACAAAGAAGTTAAGTGATTTGGCCAAGGTCATACAGTAAGAGAGTGGAATGAGTACTATACTAGCAGACAGGAGACCTGGGTTCAAGGTCCAATTCTGCCAATAACTGCATGACCTTAAACAAGTCACTGGATATCTCTAGGCCGCACTTCTCTCATTCATCAAATGGGAATGGTTGGACTAGATGTTCTCAAAGGTTCCTTCTGGTTCTGACACACCATAAAACTTGAATACAGAATGAACCTATAATTGGAACCCTAATCTGACTCTGCCCAAGCAGATAGAAGTGTGCCAGTTTTGAGACAGATTTCTTTACTCAAATGAAAAGAACATCTGAAAAAAAGGATTTAAAATTTAAAAAGCCAAAACGATCATCCTCAAAAAAAGGTGTCCTCCCATACCAATATTTTAAGACTGTCTATGTCCTAAAAGATTCATATTCTGTCTCAGAAGCAGAACAGTATCAAATGTTTTTTGGGTTTTGGGAGATCAACTTTATTCTCTTTTCATACAAAATGCCTTAAGGGATATTTTTCATCAAGTCAAGTCCTCACTTGACATGATGCAAATATATTTGTGTTTTTTTATTTTATTTTTTAAAATCTTAGTACCAGACTAAGCCTGGAGTGGGAAGACATGTCGTCTATTTGAAAAGCTTACTGATGGACTTCAGGCCCTGTCCCATGTCACACCCCACAAGGTGCCACAGGAACACCATGGTGGAAAAGGCCTGACCCAGGCCCTGGCTTTTCAGCTGCAACCTGAAGGTGAGGAATTTGCAACACTAGGCTAGGGGACCTCAGTAAATGATGAATCAAACTTCCCTTACTCTGCTCTCAAGGGCTCTACTGAGTGAGCACATCCCGCTTCATGTGTGCCTGCATCAGCTAGGGGTGGGGGAGAAGAGGGATGTCACCCAGCTGACCATGCATCCATTTTCATGTACAATACTGGAGGGGCAATAAAGAAGATAACTTGCTCTAAAAGGGTAAGGCTAGCCATGCAACTACATTTACCAAAGCAAAAGAGTAAGTTATATTTAGTGAAAACCACTTAAGTGAAAGAAAATCCCAGGTCTTGCTGGTAAAAGACAAGAACAGGGACCTGGAACATTTGATATTTAAAGCAGACTGAAGCAAAGTGCAGAAAATTGTCCCTTCACTGCCTTCCCCCCCAATGATTAGAAGGGAGGGGGAAAATGACCTAGATTAGCACAAGGCTTAGTTTCCAGATCTGAACTAGATTTAAATGAGAGGTAAACTAAGTAAAACTGAGAAAGGAGATAAAATTTTCATTGGCTATTTTTCTTGCTTGTTTTACTAACCAATCTCCTTCCCCACAAAAAAACCAACGCCGAAATAAAAACTACTGTCCATATTATTGAAAATGATCAAAGCATCATTTTATGAAACGTCTTAATTAAGCCATATCTTTTAAAGAAATTTCTAAACTTAAAGCTTTCATTTTTAAACTGAATTAGATAGTCCCCCCCCTTTTCCTAATGGGAAATCCCCATGACAGGCATTTTTCTGGAGTAAAGGGAAGTCCCCCAAAAGTTGGAAAGGAAGCCTATTTTTGATGTTGTACAAAACAGTATAAAGTATGTCATTCATATGTCTACTGTGCAACATAAAAGGAAGGCCCTTGATGCTTCATTGTTGTTTAAAAGATATTGCTGGATATGACAGCTTGTGAAAAATACCTAGTGTATCAATAAATGAAGGATATTATTAAATGAACTTATTTAAAGCAAGGGAAAAATCATCTTACTTAATAACCAAGTACTGCTCTGCTTCCTTGCCCTTTATTTTAAAACCTCTATTACCTCACTAATAGGCAAACTAAGGATTTTTAGGTACTAGAATGAATAAGTCATTGCTCTTGACTTGAGTAGAACTCAAGCCTAGAGGTCCAATTGCTTTTCCTTCTATTCTCCTTGTACTCCCACTGCCCAAAACACAGAGCTGTCATGGGACTCCTCTCTTTTTTCACAGGGTACATATATTATCCTAGCAGAATTTAAGTTCCTTGAGAACAGGAACTATAGCTCCCATTTTTCAGAACTGTAGAACTGAAACTTCCCCCATTCAGGCCCTAATAGCAAGAGTTTACTGTTGCCTTACTTTAATTTCCTTCTACTGTTGTTTCTTCCTGTCCCATCCCTCAGTCCCTTAAGGCTAGTCAATAGCTACATTTCAATGACAGTTAATTTCATAAACTTATTGTTTAGATGTGTAATGGGAGTAGAGCATGAGATCTCTAGACAGACCTACTTTCCTTCCTTCCTTCCTATTCAAGGTAGAATTTACTGAGGAGTTCTTTGAGAAGAACTTTCAGGTGCTTTGGGAGACCCTGCTCTGAGCACCTAGGGTTGCTTCACACTTAGGACGGGGGCCTGCTTCTGATTTAGGCAGCCTTGGGCCTTTTAGAAGGACTGGCCCCCAACATGTCCATTGAGGTCACTGCCAAGGGCTCTTCATCTTTAATTACACACCGCTAGCTGTTTTCTCCACAAGAGACTAGATAACACCTCCCCCAATCTAAATGCCCTGTGTAGTAGCCAAAGAGAACCCTAATGAAGCCTGATGTCTCTTAGCTGCAGCTTTGCACTTCCAACTAGTGAAGAGGGCACTGGAAAGCCTATGGTTACCACAGATGTGTCTTTCTCTCCACTGCCTCTCTTTAGATATGGACTCCAGTTACTTGCTTTTCTCCATAGAAAGCATCTGGGTAAAAATGAATCTCAGAGGTGCCAGCAGGGGCCCTCAGCACGTCTGAGAAGGGACGGCAGGAAAGCCATACCACCACAATGCAGCTCTTCGCAATTATATAGATTATTAAACTATGATATGGTTATAGTCTTAGAAATTCCTCCTCCCCCTTACTCTGCTTTCCCTGCCCAAGGACAAGCATACCAATGGAAGCAGGTGTGAGAGAGCTGGGCTTCACATAAAGGAGATTAAAAAAAGAACAATTTCGAGGCTAAACTTGGGAGGCTATGACCTAAGCATAAAGCCAGCACCTCTAGCAGACTGCAGCAAACTTCCCCATTTATCTCGTTTGCAAATGGACCACACAGAAAATCTGGGAGCAATTAGGAGATAGGAAAAACAAACTCATTGGGAGGTGGGGTTGGGGGATGGATTCCTTACATCATCTTCATGCAAGCTATTGGAGCAGGGGATCTGTATGGATGAGGACAGATAAAAGAGCTTACAGTCTGAACTTAGGAAAACAGGAGTCTATGAAAACACTGAGCGCACACACACACAAAATCATGACCTACAATGTTAAGTTTTTATGATGACTAGACAATATGTAAACATGAATTAGGAAGGTGAGCAAAGTCTAGACAGATGCACATACAATGTAGGCTCCAACTTCCTCCTGATAGAGTCAAACAGTATTTCAATCTGCCTTAAAATTTTAAACAAGGAGCTATCATCAATAAAAAGTTGTCTCTTCAAAACTGTCCCTACAAATAGGAGTCATATATTGCTAATATTATCATAAAAAAGTTTTGAATAAATATAGAAATCCCTTCAAATTTCCTAAAATAACACTCTTGAAAAAAGTTAAAATACTTCCCCTTCTATCATGTCCCTATGCAAGTTTAGAGTTCTTTCCCTCTTTTCAAAAACTGTTTTTTCTCCGACCCTATCCCTAATAAACAAGAGGGGTAGTGGTAAAAATTTAAATAAAATAAATAAAATAAAAAATAAAAAAAATTTAAATAATATAAAAATAGCCCCTAATGAAAAGGACTGCCTAGAAGTCGCTAGAGGTTTTCACCACCTCTAGCTGCAAAGGTAGAACTCATTGTCTGATAACTTATGTTATGCTGTGGAGTGAATGATCAATGGATGATTTACTATTTATCTTATCTTGTGTGTGGCTACGATACAGAACATGCCTGTCCTTCCATTTAATCCTTTGAGTTATGAACTTTTCTCTATAATAAACTAGGTACTATATTGCTTTGATTTGTGAAGAAATTTTTCATTATAATGATAAAATCTTTACTTTTGGGAGTGGTTCAGCCTCCTTAAATTTCTCACTTTACACCTCAATGAATACACAATACAAGGCATTGTAAGTTTCCATCTTGTCATCCAAAGACATGTTCGTATAGTTCTCAGGTGTTTTATATATAAAGCTATTGAACAATTCCAAAATGACTATTCAACTAAATACTAATACCTATACCTCTCATTGGATCTTTTTTCTGAGTGGGGAGGGCAGTTTATTATGAATATGGTTTATTAATAATTCTTTATTAATAACTTATTTTTAGCTTACAAAAAAGGTTCCTTAAAACTCAATTTATTATGTCACTTTTGTGGTAATAAATCAAGAAACTGTGGAACTTTTTTCTTTGGGCACTTTACATCAATTACATAAGAAATTACATAAGGATTAGTCATGTCACTCTAGATTGTTAGCTCCTTAAGGGTAGAGACTACTTTGGTTTTTTGTCTTTGTATACTCAGAGAGCTTGGTAGAGTACCCAGCACATAACAGGTGTTTTAATAAAAATGTTCGTTCAATTGTTAAAGAACTCTTTTCACTGAGGGATGTGCATAATTCCTTTATTTCCAAAAAGACATCCCAAACTGAAACAATGTTGATGTTGTCTATTAGGACGCAAACTTTTCCCAGGCACGGGTTTTCTTCTCTTTGCTAATTTATGTAGTTTTTGTCAAATCTAATTTAATCATCATAACTGAACATGCCATGAAATGGTTCCATGCTGTGAACAAGGACTCATTTGCATGACCTGCTCTCAGAGATGTCTGGCCTGCTGGGGTGCAGAAGGCAAAGGAGGTGAGGAAGTGTAATCATTTAAACATAGAACACAGAGAGTAGCTCTAGCTCACGTGACAGTCATGCTGCCACCAGGAAAAAAGAATTAATATGCTCATCAGGCCCACTCCAAGTAGTATGGAACCAAGGGATGCACATGGCCCTTGAAGATCAGCAAGCTGAGGAATCCACATTGGCAGCCCTGTACATTAGCAAGAAACCAAACAGTGCATAAATTCTGAGCAGAGGATGACTGGGCCAGATACCAAAACAGACTGAGTTTTCTTCTGCTTTCTAATCCTCTTTGGTAATATTGCTGAGCCTGATCTCATCTACCCTAAGTCAGAATGACTACTTTTCCCATTTTCCACACTGGACTCAATTTGGTGATGACAGGCCACAATACAGAATCCAGTAAGTGGAGAAAGGGCCTGTCCTGACAACAGGCTTGGTGGTTAGGACAGCCTGTGTTCCACACTGCCATAGAGACAGAGACTAAAGTCTCAGATGAGTTTACTTCCTGAGGTGAAAATGCTTTTTTTGGGGGGGAGGGCAGGGGAGAGGGGAAAAGCATGAGTAAATCATGATTATTTTCAAAACTGGGAAGGTAGAGAGAGATAGGGTGAAAGGGGTAGGGAGAATTGATGCTTTTTTAAAAAAAAATTAGGATGGAATTGCCCCACCTCTTTCCATTACTATCACGAAGCATAGTTTTTCCCAGATCTTTGGACTTAGTTTCCAACTCCTGAACCTGCTCCAGCAAAGTTTTATGGTAGGTATGCTTGGCCCTGTATCACAAGGGAAAGACAAAAAGAGAAGACAACACATGAGGTTTACACAGCTACAAGAAGACCCCGTATTCCCCTCTCAGAACAGAGATGTTCATCCATGGCCACAGGAAGGCTTGGGAAATAATGAGGCATTCAAAGCCTCCATGCAAGATATAGGGTATAGAAACTGGGAAGCCTTACCAGGATGCTGCTGATCAGAGCTAGCTGCTGGTCTATGAAGAACAGAATTATTCACCTACTTCATAGAACACTTACTGTTTTATGAAAACCCTAATGATCTAGGATTGGATTGTGGAGCCCCAACAGGCAATTCATGAGACTGGCCCGGCCCTCTGCCATTCCAAGGAGAGACCTGATGATTCACTGAATATTCAGTGAGTCAAGCAAGACATGCTTACAATCTGTCCCGAAAGACCTTTTCATTACAGAGGACTGAAAACCTGATGCAAGGAGCTGATCATCTTGGTCCTTCCTTACAAACCTCATCCAAATGGTTACTCACGGATACTGCTTCATTCCCTGAGCCTAAGGCTGTGAAAGAAATGTGTCTCTGTGTTGAGGGGAGGTGGGAGGGTCTGACTATACCAGGCATTTCTCTCCTGCCCTTTAGGCAGCTATTACACAAATTCAAACATGGTAAGGAGGTTAATCCGGGCAGAGTTTACCCCTTTGGAGTGAAGACTCTGACCTCAAACCTGGAAGGCAATGAAAATATCAAGACACCCATGCTCCATTTTTCTCTGGCTAACCACTTTCCATTAGACTCTATGATTATCTTATATCTTAATATCTTCTGTGAAATGAATTGGATGTTAATAATGCTCATAAAATGAAGTTTATAAACTAAGAGATGAACATATACCTAAAAATTTCTCCCCTTCCCCACTTTTTATTCAGCAATAACATATTGTGTCTGAATTCCAGACATTTTCTGAGCTGTTCTCTCAAGAAACAAGCTTACCTCTTCTTCTTGAAGATATTAGAACACCGTAGTTTTTGCCTAAGTCCATTCATATTACTGTTCTTATAATGACCTCTACATACTTAAAAAAAATCACTAAAACCTTTGTCATTATTCTCATGCAATCTGTTGACCACAGGATCTCTTCAAAGTAGAGAGACAAGTCATTCTAGGCCTAGAACGTTACCACTTGGCAAACAACATGGTCAAAGAAAATGGAAGAGAAGGCAGTCAGAAGCATTCTGGGAAGATCTGGGCAGAGTAAAGCTGTAAGATGGCAAAGAATTGAGATATTATCAACATGTGCTAGGACTCCCTGTTTATTTAAAAAACACCTGTTATTAAAACAAACAAACAAACCCTGTACATTTGCTGTACCGCAAAAGAGATTCATCTAAGGTAGAAGAGAGAAGACTTAGCATATCTGGCCAAGGAATGAAGGAAGACAGGTGAGTAGATTCACCCAAATCACCAATGGTAAAATCCTTAGATTCAAACAAAAGTTAGCAGAAGGCTTTCAGCCTTCATTTCTAAAGCTGGCAACTGTAGAATTTTTAGGTGATGATAAACTATTTAGAAATTTAATTAACACTTTGAAAATTAAAAAAAAACTTATCTTCTTAACTTATATATAAATTACTGTATATATATACACACACATATATAATTCTCTCTATATACACACATGCATATCTAAAAACTTCCCCTTTATTATGTAATTTTCAATGAGACATAATTTATCTGTATAGACCACATTATTTTTAATGTCATGATGTGTCCAATAACTTTAAAATCTTAATTATATATGTATACATACCTATGTTTAACTGAAATCAATTCTACTAAGATAAAACACAACCTTCTCACACTCTATATTAATCTGTAACTGATTAGTCTCCACATGCACTGTATATGTATACAGTTTATCCTTCTCTTCCCAGAGTAGCATATCAATAAAAAGCTAATCACATAATATTTAAATAAAAGAAATACCCTCATATCAATGAGACTATCATTATAGATAAAAGGCTGTGGCTTAAAGACAAAACTATGGCAATTTTATGGAAACTAAATAGTATGCATTTGGTAGTGGGATATCCAAAAGAACATTGAACAACATTACCACTTAATCCGGCTAAATGTCGTTGGTTGTTTTTAACATACGCTTTTCATTTTAGAAAGACTATCTGTAAGTCAGGCCAGTTGCATTTAACTCAAAGGGTAAGCACAGGAACTACTTCCCCAACTTATGAACATCTGACTCATACGTTATCTCACATACCCAAATACCTGGCTGGCCTGTGCTATTTCAGGCAGGCTCTTCCCAGAGACTGAGAACTGGTTCTTCTGACCTTCTGACCACTGACCAGACTAGGTGATTGGCAAGGAGGTTGGTGTGGGAAGATAAAACATGTCTTTGGTGCCCCCATGATCCTTTTGGGGATGGGGGTTTGAAGGAACTATGGCCTAGGTCTTGAGAGTTGTTCAAGGATGAAGATCTAGATGATAGGAGTCTTCTGCGTAATGGGCCTTCCTACCCCACTCTGGCTCCCCTATCACTACACATTTGTTATTGTATCATGTAAATCTAGAATTTCAAAGAAGAGGGAGTGCTACATTGTCTAACTCTCGTCTCAATTCCTAAATTACACATATTCTCCTCCACCTCCAACTCCCAATGGTCCTGAACTATGTTCCCTAATTTTGTGTACGTTGTGGAATACATTTCTCCCTGTAGAAATGATGCTGTAAATGGTGTTAAGGTTCTCATACTAGCTCATAAAAACCCATTTATAACCTACAAGGTAGCTAGAATACTACAAATCTACAAAGGTATCTTTCACCTTTAGTTTTCTTAGTAATTGTAGATTAACATTGCTCCTAAAGCAGAATGTGTTCAGAATTCCACAATGACTTAGAGAAGAAATTTCAGAACATGGTAGTGGTGGGGAACTAATGACTCATATTGTACCCAATATGGAGTGGTATTGATCATGATGAAGTACTATTCATAATAACCATGCTTATTTGTACAGCACTCATTTGTTTGCATATTTTTATGGTCTCTTCTTTGATCATTGTAGAACCCTGTAAGATAGGCAGACAAGTCTAATTAGGCGCATTTGATCCATGAGTCAACTTTAAGTGACATCTTCAATATGTATGAAAACCAAGATGAAATCAAACCCAGGTCTTCTGACTTAAAGACCTATTCAAGTCTCACCTCACCCCCCCTCCCTTAAAAAAGGTCCTAAAATTGGACAAATGACTCCAAAATCTTGGCTTGGTAATATATACTTGTGGATGGGATAAGTCCTGATACTAAGAGGTCAAAAGGCATTTACAAATTAGTCACTGGTACAATGGCATCTCATTGAGGCATGAATGTGAATCAGGATTTGGTGTTTCTGAGACAAGCTTTAAATGGAGTAAATTTGCAACAGCTACTTTGATCAGCCCTCATCTGGATTAAGCACTGATAGAATAGCAGTGGGTTGGGCCCTGGTACAAATCTCTGTGTTTGTATTAGGTATTAGAATCATCTCTGACCGGTGGGCAGGTTTTAAGTTTTCAACCTCATTAGAAACTTAAATATTAGAAATCTTGTATTTTCTGTGGCTTTTCCATTATCTTAGTTTCTTTTCTTGCCTTAACATAGGTAACTGTTTCCTCTCCCTGAGATATACAGGGGTTGAGAGTCAGCAGATCAAATGGAAATGTTAAATCTTCTGAGTGCTCTCACATGCACAAAGATACTAGTTAAAAGGAAATGAGTTTAATTACATGGTTCAGAAGTTACCTGTCATTTCTACATTTACGCTGTTTGTTGCTTTATGTTTTGAGTTAAGTGTCTATGGGGGATTATGGCAAGGGAAAGATTGGTTGGATATAATGCAAATTTAGGAAATGATAACTAAGTTCCTGAAGGAAATATAATAAAATAAAAAGAAATCCTCTCAAATGAGTTTACTGTCTTTAAAGCTCTAACAGATTATTTTAGGACAAATAATGAATTTTCCATTGTTGAGAGGTAAGCAGATTGAGAGATTATATAAAAAAGTCATCATAGGCAAATAACTTGGAAGATTGTTAAGGTTTTCTCAGGCAATTTAAGATTTCTACTTCTGTAACTAAATACCTTTTTAGTCAGGATCATATTTATCTGACAAAGCACTTTAAATCAAAGGTAATAATAATAACAATAACTAGCATTATATATACCCCTTCATGGTTTGCAAAGCACTTTACAAATATTTTATTTTATCTTCACAACAATTCTGGGAAGAAGATGGTATTGTTATCCACATTTAATAATTGGCGAAATTGAGGCAGACATTGGTTAAGTGGTCATACCGCTAGTAAGTGTCTGAAGCTGGATTTGAATTTTTTTATTTTTTTGACTCTAGGTCAAGCAGTCCAGCCACTGTACCGCCTACTTCCAATCGCCTCTTTTTACTCTTAGAAGTTGGAGTAGCCATATATAAGGGTAGAGATAAATCGGATAGAAAAACCAGCAGGAATCCAGGAGATTGGGGTAGCAAATCTCCTCAAGGACTTTTGGCAATATCTGAGAAAAATTAATCTTTGGAATGGGACAGAAATTTTTAGCTTTTTCAATGAGAAGGGGCATCACCAATGAATGGAATCTCTCTGTTCTTGGTCCAATCCAGGAAGCAAGGAATAACCCTTCCAACAAAATCTCACAATGCTGTCCTACTGGCTCATTACAAACTTTGTCACAAAACCTAACACTAAATTCTATAGATGCTCCTTGATTTATATTAACTGTTAATTTATAATTATTTCCCCTAAATAATGAAGTTCAAAAATTAGGAATGTGGTTGGCTTTCAGTCATCAGAGTGACTGTGTATTCATAACAATACAGCAAGCAAGCAGGAAAAATGCTGCATGGTTTCCAAAACTGAAATTTAGGACTTGAGAGTAGAGTTAAACAATGTGGCACTAACAGAGCCAAGTATTTAATAATAAGCTTCCTCTTCTCAGAAATAGAGGGAAGACATTCCAGATTTACTTGACTCAACAGCAAATGTTTCAAGCTCAGGGCTGAAAGGAACATGGTATGAGATAAGTGGTCTGTATGATAGCTGGATTATTCGAACAAAAGAAAATTATAGAACTCAGTGTGCCAAAACAAGAGTTCATTCTGGTTTGGGACTAAAATGCCTATCCCAAATGAAATGTCTACATCCCCAAGGATTCTCCTAGTGCTAGAATATCTGCAGAATCTCTCCCAAACCACCTTTCCCTCCACTGCTGGGTACACCTTCTGCATTAGGTGATATCTTTTGTGTGATTCATATGTGGACGCACAGGCTCGATGCTGAAAAATAGACAGCCGGGTGCAAACAAAAGTGTCCCCTTCGTTTTCCCCTAAAGTGCCTCTTTCCAAGGCTGTTGGTCCTAGCTCAAGTTTTGTCTGGCCAGGCCATTGGAAAGGAAATGTACTTTTACTTCTTCCATATGGTGAGGTTGCAAGCTGTGTCATTTGACTTATCCTAGTTAAAATATAAATGGTTAATTTTACAATGACAGCAGGCAAAAAAAAATTCCGGTTTGAGGGAACAGATTAAGTTTCTTAATGGTGATAGGGGCCTCCTGCTTAAAACCCATTGGGAAAAAAATCCAGAAAATCAGATAGTAAAGTATAGGGTTTTGGTCTAGTGAACTTTCTCATCTCTGCACATTGTCTTTAACATGGAAGTTGTGGGGGGAGCGGTGAGAGTGAAGAGTGAAAGGGGAGGTGGAGATACTGTTGTTGAAATCCCATTAGGCTAAAACTGAGTTTTAGCAACAGAATTTTCAGGACACTAATTCTAGATGATTAAATCTTAATCAATTGAGACCACTTTACAACAAAACCAATGCCTCTCATTCATTACTAGGAAGAAATAGTCATGCATGCAGGTAAATTTGAGGGCACACTTGTCAGAAGGCGATTTGTACTTGATTCTCTTGCTGGATACAGAAAACCTGGTGGACAATGATTGCATTGTGCTGCTTTGTGGCCATTTCCTAAAAGAGCAAATATGGGGCACGGCATTCCCTTCAACTCTTAGTTAGATTCATATTATGCCTTTTCTGGCTACCTTTAAAATCTCAGAGAATTCTGAGCACCATTTAATAGAAAATACAGTTTTTGGCACTTAGCATGGTGGTGGTAAGGAATCATTAAATCATCATATCTATAAAACTGGACCCAGACTAAGAGCCCAAGAAGATAAGAATTACTGAATTTATCTCAATAGCTAAAAAACTCAGTGAGTCACTGACAATTTTATACAGCGTATTTTGGGTTTTTATATATTTTTCACATTAGGTATCATCAGTTGTCAAGATAATGCCAAAATGAAAACTTCTTCAAAAGATATATCCTTAACTGTCAGGCAAGAACAATTCTCATTGAAGGTGGGAGGAAGGGAATGACAAAAATGAAACTTGATGTCTTTTCTTGGAAACTTCAGATTAAAGCCATAATTCTCTACTTTTGGGTCTCCCCTCCCCATCCCCACCCATAATTATGCTTCGTCCAAAATGTAGCCAGGTTAGGAAATCTCTATATTCAGGGAAACTGGCAAGTATTTGTGGGAAGGCTTGGATACCCCTAAAATAAAAGCAAAAATTGTTCTCTTTAGACTTCTTCACTTATATATTAAGCTATAATTTACAATGTTTTACAATTTATTTCATTGTTTCATAATATATAATAACAATTTCTGAAACTGTACAAATCAAATTTTTAAAAATGGGATAATTTCCCTCACCCTCCCATATCATCGTCTTGGAAATGCTTTGTCTTTATTTCTTATCAATCATACGTTGTGAGGGGCTCCAAACGCTTTTGTTATTTCTTTGCCTCCCCCTGACCCTTGGTCATGTGTTTGGTTATCTGTAAGCCAATACTTCAATGAACCTGGAGAATTGCTATTTGAAGGAGTCCTGCTATGAATCCCTTTGATAAAGTGAAGAATCCTTTTAAAATCTGAGAACATATTATTTACTTACTAGTGATAGAAGTACTTTTGTTTAAAGCCCATTAGGAAAACATCCAGAAAATTAGACAGTGAGGTTTTTGGTTTAGTGAGCTTTGTAATCAACGTTCATTCTTTCTCTAAAATGGTGGAAAGGCTTTGCTGTTGAACTCCCCACATTCAGGGTCAGTAATGGGATTTTTAAGAGACTGATTTAAGATGACAGAATCTTACTTGACTGAGACCATTAAAAAAGAAAACAAAAACATATGAACCAGTGCCATTCATTCACTACCAGGAATTAGGAGTCATCCAACCCTTGCAGGCAAGTCTGAGAGCACACTTGGGAGGAGGTGGCTTTTGATTCTCTGGTTGAGGATCGAAAATTTAGTAGACAATGACTGCATCGTGGGACTCTTGGACTGGAGAAGCAAATTTTGGAAATCACTGTCTTTTTTCCTTCCTCATTTCTATTTATTATAAGTGAGTTTTACCACCAGGCCAGGCCTACAATAACTGAGTATCTAGTTTTGACTCCTGTAGAGCAGAAATAAGATACAAGATCTGAGCTCCTGAGACCTAAATTTATTGGTTATTGTTTTAAGAAAGAAAATAATTATATATGAATGCTGGTAACTGCAAACTCAGCTAGGTAGAGAGTGAGGGGAAAAGAGGAAGGAATTGTAGGCCCAAGGATAAAGGATGAGAATGAAGAAAGTGTTCAAAAGGTGGGAGGGAGTATAAAGCCTGTATCTTTCAGATGCAGTGTTTCTTTTTTAGAATGAGGTTTGCATTACAACTTAATACTAAATTCTTATTGAGCTATATGCAGGCAAGATAGCTCAACTGACCTTAGATAGAAAGAATCTCATAAGAATTCCTAGGGCATTTAATATTCTGATAAGACTGTTAGCTTAATTTGAATGATAATACTAATACCAAGAGAGATTATGATCATTATTAATACATTTACATTGTTATTTCACTTTTCCACTTACGCTGTCCATGCTAAATCTTTAAGTAAGCATGTCCCAGGCACCAGAAGCAAACCCAGCCAGAAGTATCCACATCTTAACACCATTCCTGCCTGCAAAGAAAAAGAAATGAATTCTTAGTACCAGTACTTTTACCTAACCAGTCAATGAAGATGGCTTTCACAACTAGAAAGAACAATGTAACATCCAATTCTATGGGAAGCAAAACATAGTCCCCAACATCAATATGTTGATTTTTTTTTTTTTACTAAAGCCCATATCCTATTACGTGACATAATTGTGAGGGCCATAAATACACGTTCACATTAGTTAATTTAATAAATATTTACTAAATATCTCTTTGCTTGGCATACAAAGATGAATAAGACAAAGATAAATAGGTCTTTGCCTTTCAAAGAGCTTACAATCTGGGATGGTAGTATGGTGGTGCTACGTCACAAATATTACTAATATAAGGCTGACCACAGGCTTGGTAAAGAGGCAGTTGATGAGTGTGTGGGGTGACAGACTAGAAAAATAGGAGGGTCCAGAGGACCAAAGGTTATGATATGGATGAAAAACAGATCCAAAACAAATGAAAGAATGGGAGAGGTAGAAAGATAAGAAGATGTCATCAGATAGGGGAAATTCTTCCTGGTCCTAGAGGAGGAAAGGTTGTAAATGATGGTGTAGTTGCACCACAGAACTGAGATAGAGGTCATTGAGTCCATCATTGTTATGTAAATGTGACTGTGAGGCATGGGTGTTGGAAAAGTAATTCATAGAGATATTCAAACTTCCAAGAATGGGAGGTAGTGGATAGACAGTTTGTTAAGTTTAAGTTACTAAGGAAGGTGAGCAGACATCCTAGAAGTTGGTAGACAATGGTAATTAAGATGGGGAAAGGGTGGTTTAACCCCGTGGTTCTCCAACTTTTTGGTCTCAGGACTCCTTTACATTCTTAAAAATTAGTGAAGACCCAAATAAACAAACAAAAAAATAAACAAATTTGTTTATATGGGTTATAGCTATTGATATTTACCATATTAAAATTTGAAACTGAAAAATTTCTAAAATACTGACTTATTAATTTATTAAAAATAACAGAAATGAACATATTACATGTTAACATAGATTTTTTAAAAAATGAAAAATAATTATATTTTTCAAAACAAAAAATGAGTAGAAAGAATATCATTGTTTTCCATATATATGTATATATATACACATATATATGTATATATACATATACACACATATATATATTTTCTTTTTTTTTTGCGAGGCAATTGGGATTAAGTGACTTGCCCAAGGTCACACAGCTAGTAAGTGTCAAGTATCTGGTCTGAGGCCAGATTTGAACTCAGGTCTCCTGACTCCAAGGCTGGTGCTCCATCCACTGTGCCACCTAGCTACTCCTGTTTTCCATATTTTAAAAAATCTCTTTAATATCTGGCTTAATATAAGATATATGGATTCTTATATCTGCTTTTGCATTCAAACTACTGCAATATGCTATTTTGCTTGAAGCACCATCCCCTCAAGCTATTGTTCTATATCTCTCTTTCCTTTCACACAAAAAAAAAACTCCTTTGAAAACAAAAACCAAAAACAAACCAAAAACTAAACCTGCTTCCATCTGTTGCCTACATCTACTTGCACTCACTTTTAACTCCTTGGACTTGGCTTTCACTTTCTTCCTCCCATCACTGTACTGAATGTAATCAATCTCCTGAAGGTTACTAATGGATCTCTTTGTTGCTAAATCCAACGGCTTATTTTTTAGTCCTCATATTTCCTTACATCTCTGTCGCACATGACATTCATGATTACCTCCTCCTTCTAGAGAATCTTTTCCTCCTTGCATTTTTATAACACTACTTTAATCTTTCTCAGTCTTTGCAGGATAATCATTCACATCCTGTCCCCAAGCATAAGTGTGCTCTAGGGCTCTGTCACAGGGCCTTTCTTTTTTCTCTACTATGTATCTTTTGGTGGTCTTATCAGCTCCCCAAGATTCAACTACGTAGATGATTCCCAAACCTATACATCTAGCCCTTATCTCCAGAGGTCTCCTCCCAAATCTCCAAATGCTTGCTGGACAGCTCCACCTAAATGTCCCATAGACAACTCGAGCTCAGCATGTCCAAAACAAAACTCATCTTTCTTCTTAAATCCCTTTATCCAGAGAACTTTGATGTTTCTGTCAAGTACACCACCATTCTTTCAGCCACTCACATTGATAACAAAGGTGTCTTTCTTAACTCTTTTCTCTCATCCCCATATTCTGCAAATTGTTAAATATCATTGATTCTGCCTCAGCTTCTTTCATAATTGGCCCCTTGTTTCCACTAACTCCACAAACTTCCTAGTTTAGGTCCTCACTGTCTCTTACCTGGACTGTTATCATGCCCTCCCAATCGGTCTATCTCCCTCCTGTCTTTGTCCCTTTCCAGTCCATCCTTCACATAGCTTCCACACTGCCAATGTCCCTCCCCTCCTCAAGAGGTTGCAGAGACTCCCTACCTTTAGAATAAAACACAAGTTCCCCCACATAGTATTTAAAACCCTTTATAAACTTGCTTCAGCCCACCTTTCCAGGATGACTACACATTAGTCACCCTAACATACTCTACTTTCCAGCCAAATTGTCTTAGATGCTGTTTCTTATACATAACATTCTGCCTTCTGTTCCATTCCCTTTGCACAGGTGCTCCCCCTACTTTGAATCTCTTCCTGCCTCATCTCTACTATCTGGAACTCCTGGCTATCTCACTTTTGAATTTGTATCCTCAGTGCTAATACAGGGTAGGCACTTAAATCCATATTGATCAACAGGTACACCATATACATTTCTAACTCTTAACCTATGCTCACTTTTTCCTTCACTCCCATTACCCACACCTAATACCCTTCCACAAATCCAAACCTTTTATTTTATTAACTCTTTAATCCAGTTTTTGTCTTATATATTTGTCAATTTTCCAACTGAAACAAATTCTCTGAAGAGATGGATTACACATTACATTTCCAGGTAGAACACAAAACCTAGCACCAATGCTTCATGCATAATGAGCACCCAATAAACCTATTGAAGACATGCTATTATATTTCTATAGAAACAAGTAATACATGCCAAGCAAATTCTGCCTCTTGTGGCAAAGTATGGCACAAATTTTAAACAATATTTTATAACAAATAAACTGTTTATGACCATCAATATCAATATCAGTTTCAGGTGCCCAAGCAAACAATGTGGGAGAATGCTAGATGATCAGGCAGGAAACTTGGCCAAAAATAATTCACTTAGGCTAAGAAGAAATGTGGAGGTTTGGAAGTGGTTTTATTATTTTTTTTCACAACTAGTATCAGAATCTGTCTCATCACTCATTGTCAAAACAGTGTTTCTAAAGTTTCCACCTGCCTGACTCTCATCTGGAAAATATGGAATTGAGTGTGTCCATAGTAAAGCTTGCTCCTCCTCTGAGTCTATCAAAAAGATAATTATTGTGCTGATAAATGGTGATAATAAAAAATAAATAAATAAAATAAAATATAAAACAAAAAATAAAAAAAGTGATAAATGGTGAAATAATTTTATTTTTGTTTGCAAAGCTAATCACTGGGTTTTTAACATTTCCCTGATGTGATAAGGGCACCTAATGAAGACTCCAATTGGTGGCTGAGTAAGTAAAGTATTAAGATGATAAGAGAATTGCCGAACCAGGCATCATTTCTAAACTGCTCATTAGTAATAATTAATAATAACAGAAATAATAAAGGCTAACATTAATATAGCAATTTAAGGTTTGAAAACACTTGCCACATAGTATCTAATTTGATTGATATTAATAAGTGTGGTGACCTTACTTGGAGACCATATAAGAACAATAGCAGAATGGAGGAAATCTGATAGAAGCTTTTAGGATGAATGATACTAGGGTGAGGCTAACTTATACATCTTGCTTAGGGGGAATTTTAAGTGGTATTTTAAAGTAGGACTCCTTAAATTTTTTTCACTCACTCAGGACTCCTTCAGTGCTTCTTAAAACTGTGGGTCACGACCCTGGGGGGATAAAACCACACTTTCTAGGCACAGAAAATTATGTGTGAGGGATTGCTTCTCTCCTTATCGCCCACTTATCAAGATATTTTTGGTCTTTGAGTAGCTTATTTGCAAACAGAAAGGGTCAAGACTAATTTTAAGGGCATGATACTCTTTCACTGTATAGGAGCAATGACATGAATTTAATTCTGGGCCCTGTAGCATGTCAGACCCTGGTGTAGAGTGAGAGGGGGAAAATACTTTTGGGAACATTTGGCTCTACCACATGTATTTAGTCAACAATGACAGTGATAAACAATTATAACCTCCCCTTTTCTCCCTTCTATGAAGGTTCTGGAACCTTATCTATTTGGAACTACTGAGGCTCAAGCATTCTTTTTGAATTCTGGCATCCTGAATATTTTCTATCACACTGAAACTTCTTTTGTTAATCTCTTTCTCACCTTTATTTTAGGAAGAATGACATGGCAAGAACATAGTAACGTAGGGTGGCTATGTCATAGTTCAGATATATTTAGTAGTAATAACCCTCAGTAGCCTTGGTTAAGCAGCAGGTACTCCCAGATGCTGCTATCATTTAGAGAGTTCAAACCCTCACAGTATTAGCAGAGTGACAGATAATAGGCTTTTTTTTTTTTGCTGCAGTGGTAATCAAAATACATGGCATGTTAAAATACTTCTCGATACCATGCCACTTGTCAGGAGAGGAAGTAAACAAATTCCAGGGAGATATTAAGTTGCCAGTTTCCAGCAATCACTTATGCCCTCTCTTTACCATCCAAGATGTCTGCAGTGCTGCCAATTTTAAGTTTAGATTTCCTGAACATGGAGAAAGGAACATCAGAGCCATACTTTGTAAAATGTGCTCAAGAGTATTCTGCCACTGGCTTATTTCAGAATTCTAGCAAGCTGGCAATTAAACAGTTTGTAATGGAAAGCCACTCTTCATCCAGTGCAACATGTGGTTCTCGAATGAGTTCTTGTGTGCCTCTTTTAGGAAGATGCCAATCCCCAGAGAGGGGATGAAAATGGAAACCAGATCTTGTTGCATATTAAGAAGGCACCATCCTTTGGGTTCTGCCAGGCATGTGTACATGACTAATAGGGCATAATCTTCAGTATTCCTTATTCTTATGTCTATCTATTGCATTAGTGTTCATAGGAAAGTTAGGACAGCAGCACGAGATACACAATACAGCTGCAGAGCTGGGTGCTTCACTACTCTATTTTTATTTTGAGAGTGAAAAAAGCAAATGTTTGTGAGAGGTAGAGCTAAATCAGTCAAGTGTACTGTATGGAGTCCTAGTCTTAACTGTACAACCTATACTTGCCTAATGGATACTTCTGACATCTTATCTACTATCAATACCTCTTGGTTTGTGTTTTTTTCCCTTTCAAAATTTTGAAAGATATCTTCTGTTTTAATGTTCCCTTCATTTCTGAATACACTGCCCCTTACCCTCCCACAATGTGCCATGCCTTGTAACAACAACAAAAAAGATAGATTAAAAAATATGTAACCAATACAATGACTGAGTCTGACAGTATAACGCAACATTCTACACCTGAAGTCTCTCATTTCTGTCAAAAAGCAGGGAGGTAAATTTTTTCATCTCTTCCTCACAGCCAAACTTGATAATTACAATTACAAAGCATTCCATTTTATATTTTTTGGTCTTTTCATTTTCATAAATGAATTGAATGAATGAAATTTTCAATTCATAAATTTATAGTAATTTATACTGTTTTCCTAGTCCTGTTTACTTCATTCTGAATCAGTTCATATGTCTTCTCAAGTTTCTCTTTTTTCTTCATATTCATAATTTCTAATTCTTTTCATCACAGAGTTCCCTTGGAGTCATAATGACCTGAGTTCAAATCCTCACTGTGGCAATACTAGTTATAAAACCATGAAGAAGCAGCCTAAACTTCTCAGTGCCCCAGGCAGTTTGTTAAGACTATAAGTTATACAGTAGTCACTGATTTATGTCAGGAGAGGGACTTTTCATCCTGGAAGGTCCCCACATCAAAGAAGTCACAGGTATGGGTTTTAAAAAGAGAAATTGAAAATAATGGTATAAATTACCATTTTTATCATTTGTAAAATAATGGTGGGAATTATTTTAAAAACTATTTTTTCCATTTGTTAGAGTGTAGCATATACTTATATGCATATATATACACATATATATATATACACATACACACACACACACACACACATACTCATATGGTCATGAACCATAGCTGGAATATTTGTCAAACTGACTAGAATGACTACAAAGCTGTATTCACTGTAAACTTATACCTTATGCTACAATTATGCCCTGATAGTACCCTGTAGGGCCCTGAACAAATAAATACCCGTTGAATTAAATTAATCTCAGAAACATCATCTGAATCACTTAACATCCTAAAGTGGCATATACTTGTTGTTTTAACTATTCTAAATGTTCTAATAACAATTACTGTATTTAACTAAACCAACAACTAAAGTTGTTGTTTTAATTATTCTAAGATTGCTCCTATAATTCACATTCATTTTAGTTTTCAGAGAGCTTTTACTTTGGTTATCAGCTGTGGGAATATTATTAGCCCCAACTCTCAGAGTTGGGAATTTATCCATTTACTTAGAAGAAACACCTAGAACTACTGCATGTGCATGCAGCAGGAACGCAATGGGTATGCACGTGCATGCAGCAAGAATGCAATGGGTAAGCATGTGCATGCAGCAGGAATGCAAACATCATCTTTAGCAGTCTTTTAGCTTTTCTACCTCTCCCTGAGTTGGTTGGAATTTGCTCATATCCTGGATTCACGGGATGGGATTTACAAATGAGAGGAATTTTAAGGGGAAGAAGCTTTTCCTGGGAAGAACTATTTAGACCATGTGAAGGCCTTGGCCTGCTTCCTGCAGGTACAGAAAACCCCTGGATCCACGTCCAACTTCCCAGCATCGGTTGCGTAGGTGAGGTGGTGATGGACAACAGTGTGTGGTGGTCTTCCTTTTGTGACTGCTTCGAATAAGCTCACAGCAAAGAGATCTGTATGCTACAGCAATACAGAAAGACCTAGAACAAAGATTCCAGGGTGAAGAATGTCCGCAAGAATGTCCCACAAGTTATCTGCCTGATCCCTATCAATAGGGATGGAAGGTAGCTTGCTATTGTTTTCCTTAGGATATGAACTATGGGCAGGGTGTATGATTGTGTTGGAGGGCTCTCTTCATCATCAGCTCCCAATCCATTTATGGTCTAGCTCATAAATCCCAGGGAGTTGCCTGAAGCACTGCAGAAGTTAAACAAATCTCAGAGTCACCCAGCTGGTAAGCTCAGAGGCAAAATTTAAACTCAAGCCCACCATTCTCCATGAGGCCATGCTGCTGCTTCTCCATTCCCCCATCTTACACAAACATTTCAAACGGTGGGGCTCCAAACTGAGCTGCTCAATACCAAATTCCATGGGAGGGTTAATGACAACACATTGTGATGTTAAGTTCTTGTCTAACAAGCTGGCTTTTAGACTCTACTAAAGAAAGGAAAATGGGCCTATCCCAAGGCTCAGTCGCCAACCCTACTTCTCTAATAAACATAACTCATATTTGGCTAGTGGTCTGTGACGTAAGTAGTACAAACGTTATTAACCAGTCAGTTGCCAAATCTTGTTGCTTCTACCTCCACAACTCTTCCAACATCTGGCTTCTTCTCACCACTCACACAGCTGCCTCCTCACTCCAGGACCTCCTAACTCCTCACTCAAGAGTGTTACGACGGCCTCCTCACATCTCTCTTTTGAGTCCCTTCTCTCTCCAATTCATTCTTCCAACTGCTGCCAAAGAGATTTTCCTCAGTGTATATGTGACTGTGCCTCTCCTCTACTAAACAAAATTCAGTAGCTCCCTATTACCTCCATTTAACTTTTAAAGCCTTTCACAATCTGGCCCCAATCCATCTTTCATCTTTCCAAACTCACTGTATGTTATTATTTCCCCTCCCATACTCTGCAATCTAGCCAAACAGGCCTTCTCTGTTCCTCCCATATGACCCTAGTTCTCTGCCTCTGTACTTATGTATTGGCTATTCTTCATGCTTAGAATACATTTTCTTCTCACCAATTTCAAGGACTGTCTTTTCCTGATCCTAACTGTTAGGAATATATCCCTGAATACCTATTATTACATAATTTGTATTGATTAAATAGATATGTATAGACATATATTATATATATATGTATATGTTTATTATTTATATATAGCTTTTTAAAATTTAGTATTTTATTTTCCCCCAGTTCCATGGAACAAGAATTTTTAACGTTCATTTTTAAAACTCTGAGTTCCAAATTCCCTCCCCCGCCACTGAGAAGGCAAGCAATTGCATGTGTAGTCATGCAAAACGTATTTCCATATTAGTACATGTTGTGAAAGAAAACATAGACCAAAAAAAACTTCAAGTAAAAAAAGTATTTTTCAATCTGTATTCAGATACCATCAGCTCTTTCTCTGGGGATGGATAGCATTTTTCATCATAAGTCCTTCAGAGTTGTCTTGGATCATTGCATTGCTGGGAACAGCAAAGTCATTCACAGCTGATCATCTTACATATTGCTGTTACTTTGTACACAGTACATTTCACTTTCTATCAGCTCATGTAAGTCTTTCCAAGTTTTTCTGAGAGCATCCTGCTCATCATTTCTTATAGTACAAAAGTATTACTTCAAAATCCCATAATGCATTTTGTCATCCATTCCCCAATTGGTGGGCATCCCCTCAATTTCCAAGTCTTTGCCACCATAAAAAGGGCTGCTATAAATATTTTTGTACATGTGGGTCCTTTTCCTTTTTGCTTTTTTATTCCTTTTGGGATATAGTCAGTTGAAATACCTAGAGTTGGGAGATGGAGTATCTTGTTTGAGTCACTGACTGTCTCTTCTACCTGATTCTCTTTAACTGTCTTCCAAGACTCAAATACTCACTTAGATTAAGGCCCTACTATGACATGCTGAGACTATTACGCTCCTTTAACTGGCATTCCTGATGTAGGTCTTTCTCCATCTTTAACCCATCCTCCACACTGCCACCAGAGTAACCACCTTAAAATATTACTTTGTATGTCACTCTCCAGTGTTCAAAAAACTTCCAAGACTTCCCACTGTCTATGGGATTAAAGTCCAAATTCCTTAGTCTGCCATTTAGGACCTTCTATAATCTGGCTCCATCCTACCTCTTCAACCTTCTATCCTAATTCTACATGAGCTCCATCCATAATGATCTTTTCTCATTAACGATCTACTCTGAATGTGCCATAAGGATTTCCACCTCCACACTTCTATTAAAAATATAGCTCAACTCCCATATTCTGCCTCTGTCATTTATGCCCTTTATGACCATGTATTCTGCCTCAGTTTCCTCATATATAAAATTAAGGAGTTAGGTTAGATGGACTCTTAGGTCACTTCTAGTCCTACATCTATAATCCTGTCATAGGGTCAGAGGTGTCTGTGAAATTATCCCTGCCAACTGTAGCCTTTGGTGATAATTTTATCCCATGGCCTCCTACAATAGTGTCTGTACTATTCACTTAGTTCTTACAGTCTGGCATTAGTTAAATTCTTACATAGCTGTGCTATTTCCTTAACTAGACAATAAGCTCTCTGAAGATGGAGATCATGTCTTACTCCTTTAAACAAATCCCCAGGATTTAGGGTATTGCTGTATCCCTTGTAAATGCTCAATAAATATTTGTGGAGGATGTTGCAGTGTGCATATTGTGAGGGATGCTTAGCAAGAGCCTTAAGTGTATACTCTCACACATACTTCAAAACTTCAACACCTCAAGCTAAAGGGAGGGATCTTGATTTAATCAACTCCTTTCTGAACTATTGGCAAAGTGAGTACTGTGATAAATCTTAGTTCAAATCTTTATGGTGTTCAAGAAATCCATCACTTAAGAAGGGGATAGAGACCACCTACTTCCCCTCTAAGGAGCCAGGGGTACTTCTCCACAGAGAAATCAGATAACTTACTCTAATTGTTTTTGACTATAAAAACCATTTTTTGGAAAATTCAATATTTTAAATAAGAGAATCTTACTATCCCTCCACCATCAAAATACATATATTTCCCTTTTCCTGAAAGGGTACTTTGCTTCTCACTCATCTTCCAAATGCTTGTAAAGTTAGGAGGAGGAGGAGGAGGAGGTAGAGGCTCACATGTTGATTGGTACTTCTTCAGTCTCAGCTTCTAAGGTTGAATGACCTGGCTTACATACTTTATGCCAGTCACTCCCATCTGGTCAGACTGCTTTCCCTTGGGTAGGATCCTTAGAGTAGGAAAACTTAAGGGGAACTGTCTACAAGTGTTTTTTCCCTGCTGTTTTTCTCTTTAACTCTGATAGTCATAATTGAACAGCAGCCAGCAGCTCTCAGGGATTGTCTCCTCCTGACTTGACCTTTTTTTTTTTTAACCAATACTCTTCTCCACCTGAAATTTATTCCTTCTTTCCCCTTCACTGTCTCTTCTGTTTGAGAAATGACCTGTGCCAGACACAGCTTTCATAACATCAAAATGAAATTTGTAAATGATCCATTTCTAGGTCCCAAATGTGAAAAATTTAAATAATAATACTTTATTCCTCTAAATGGTCTTTTCTCCAGGGATTTAAGGAAGCTTGACAGAAACACTCTCATTAATATCTATGATTCCAGAGTGCTGGTAAACAACAATATGATTTTGGAATATGAGCATTCTGGGACATTAACTAGCTTACTCAAACACTTTACTAGCAAAATTGATACTAGAATCTTTCATTTCTGATTGCTATCCCATGAGACAAGAGCAGCTTTTCTAGTTGAGACTGATCAATAGGTCTTAAAGACTACTGGTATAGCTCCTAGCAAAGTGCCAAAACCATGTGCTATTATATCAGTAGTCTTTCAGACCCACTGGTCAGTCTCACCTGGGGAGGCTGCCTTACAAGACCTTCATGGGATAGCAGTCAGGCACTAAATCCCTAGTCTCAATTATCAGCCATTTAACATCTTAGTTTGAATGAACACATCTGATTAGCTGGCCAACCAACCACCAAGGCCCAAAGAAAATGAGCAGCAGACATCATCTATTCTTTTTTTTTTCTTTTTAAGGCAATTGGGGTTAAGTGACTTGCCCAGGGTCACACAGCTAGTAAGTGTCAAGTGTTCGGTCTGAGGCTGAATTTGAACTCAGGTCATCCTAACAGGGCCGGTGCTCTATCCACTGCGCCACCTAGCTGCCTCTACATCATCTATTCTTCAAGGCCATCTCACACTATACGTCTTCCATGTAGCATTTTCTGATTTTACCCAAGTCTGTGGAGCTCATTCCCCTCCACTGCGACCTCATCAGCACTGAGTAGGTTGCCTATATTTCCAAACTTTTAAGGTTTCATAGTATTTAGAAATGGAAGGGATATTGGAGAATTTCTAGTCTAATCTGCCCATTTTTACCAAAGAGAAAGCTGAGGTCCAGAAACTTACTGACTCAAAGCCACATAGGCAACAAAACTGGGATTAAAGCCTAAGACCTCAGAGCCTGAGTCCAGCACCAAATCCAGAATTCTGCACAATTTGTGTACATGTCTTTTAAAAGAGCTGAGCATATTTATTGACATCCTTTATTTTTACATCACCTTCATTTTCTAACATATCGCTCCCATTTTAGAGACTCAGAGAGCCATTCCTTTTAATAAACATAAAGAGGAAAAAAAGTTCATTTAAACTAACTAATATATTAATCAAATCTGACAGTATATAGTTTGATCCACTTTCATAGTCACTCATCTCTGCCAAGAAGGTGGGGGGAGGGAGTACCTTCTTACGTCTCCTCTTTGGGGCCAAGTTTGGTTATTATCAGTCAATTTACATGGTTGCAATGATCATTCTGTGGTCCTATATACTTTACAGTAGTTCACATTTTACATGTATTTTGTATTCACCCTGTTGTTCAGTTGTGTCCAGCTCTTCATTGGGGTTTTCTTGGCAGAGATACTGGAGTGTTTTGCCATTTCTTTCTCCAACTCTTTTAACAGATGAGAAAACTGAGGCAAACAGGATTAAGTGACTTGCCCAGAGTCATATAGCTAGTAAGTTTCTGAGACCAGATTTGAACTCAGGTCTTCCTGACTCTAGGCCTGGCATTTTAACCACTTGGCCACCTAGCTGTGCTGTATTCACCCTACTGGCTGGTAAAGCCAAGACTGGGTATTACTTTGGTATTCCCCTCAGCACCTACCACAGTGCTTACCACATGGTAAGCTCAACAAATGCTTTTTGGAATGAAACTGTTAGAAATTCCTCCTGCTTAATAATTTATCTAGCCTGTGAGCAACATTCTCTTCTCTCTTACCCCGCCCCCCCTTCACAGACTGGAAGATTCTGAAGAAACTAAAAGCAGATCCTGATCAGGAAAAGTATGAAATCCCCACCCTTCCACAGTACTAAGTGAGAGAGAAAGATCAGATAGAAAAAACCTACATTCAGAAAATATCTTTAGTGCCTGATCTCTAATTTCAGAATACACAGTCCTTAGCATAGTGCCTCACACACATTAGATGCCTTATAAATATTTGCTGAATGTGTTAATAAATAACAGTATTTTTTAGTAAGTTGCTAATCATGGAATTCTTTTAATTCTAGTCTTGTCAAAATATTCTTATTTTTTCCTTCCTGATTCATTAGGGTAAATCTATTGCCTATCCACTTACTTTTGATAAACTCCTGACCCCACTGGCTCTTTCCTATTTCCTTTTGAAAGTCATATTAAAATATTAATTTTATAATTGCAGTGAAATAGACTTAGGGAATGTGTATATCCTGTGACATGGTGCAGGGGCCATGACACCGTTTTGTGCTAAGAAAGTAGTCATGCATCATTACCCAATAAAACAAACATTTCTAAACAACATGACTCTTTTCTGTTATTAGAAAGTAAAGAATGTAAACAGGCTGGAAAACTTTATTTAATTTCATGCTTCCTCAGTAGTGCAGAGCAACTATCACGCAAAGGATGCCAGTTCTTATTAATTATTGAGCCTATTAAACAAAAATAACATTTCACTTTTCAAGTGATCCCACAGGGCACCAACAGGTTATGAAACAATCATTTCTGTGAATGCCATGTAAGTGTGTGGGGGGGTGCGGGGGGAGAATTATCTGTACATAAATTGATGGCAGCAACAGCACTTGAGGGATTTCTAGTTTGTGGCTTGTTTGAAGCATAACTACGCTGATTATATTCCACTCTTGTGGAACAGTCTCTCCCTTTGTGGCCTAGGAATGACTAAGATGCTTCATAAGTTCAAACCCTGGAAGGTGAACAACTCATGCCTCGATGGCTAATAAATAGAGTAAAAGCTATGTTCTGTTCAAGCTCTTCACTTGAGATGGTAATGACTGACGTTCTTATTGCTCTGATCTGATGCAGATAATCAATCACACAAGACAATCCTCAGAAGACTTACAGTCAAAATCTTTAGCACAAGTGCCCACTGTGTGCCAGGCCCCTGCTCTCATGGAACCTGCAACTTAGTAGAGAAGAATATACCATCTACCCAAACCTTTGTGATACAAAGTACAATGTGAGAGATACAATCAGAATGAATGTTAAAAGTACAATTTTGGAAAGGGAAGCTCAAAGATGGCTTCATGGAAGTGGGGGCACATGGAAGTGGGGGAAGCTGGACCTTGAAGGAGAAGAAGGTTTTCAACATCTGGCGATGAGGAGACGACACATTCCAGGCACAAAGACAGTTTGTGAAAATTTGTGGAAATGGTGTGTGTGTATGTATGTGTGGGGGGGGGTGGAGGATGTGCTAACAACATCAGGGAATAGTTAGTAACCTAGTTTGGAGGGAATATGGAGTACATGAAAGAAAGTACAGTGAAATAAAGCTGTGGAGGTGGGGTGGAGTCAGATTTCGGATGGACATGATGGGGGCCACTGAAAGTTTTTGAACTCTGTTTGTGTGTGTGTGTGTGTGTGTGTGAGAGAGAGAGAGAGAGAGAGAGAGAGAGAGAGAGAGAGAGAGAGAGAGAGAGAGAGAAGAGATGAGATTCAGACCTTTGCTTTAGAAGGTTAATTAGGCAGGGGTGTGAAGGTATATTATAAAGGAAGAGACTGGCAGCAGGGAGCCTACTTCGGAGAAATTGTAGATGGAGAATTGCTAGGACTTGGCAGCTGATTGAACATGGGACATAATAAGGGAGAAGAAAACGTCAAGGACCCAGATTTTCAGTTTGGGTGACAAGGGGCAAAAGAAACAAGGAATTGGGAGAGAGAAAGGTTTTGAGGGAAGATGTATGTTGTTTTGAATATAATGAATGTGAGGAACAAGTGGTATAAATGATTTGACATGTCTAGTAGAACAGTTGGAGACGCAGGACTGGATTTCAGGAGAGACTTTTTCAGTTCAGGGCTTAATTTCTAAGGTTTTTAAGCATGTGATCTAAGAAATTAGTCATCTGTATAGGTGATAATTGAAGGCTTGGGACTGGATGAAATTGCCAAGGGAGGGTACACAGAGAGAATGGGGCCAAATTGGCGAGGGTATCTTGGTGGACAGCCACACTTAGGGAAGAGGAAGATGAATAAGGAGATTGGTAATAAGTGGTCCCACAGGTAGGTGGAGAACCAGAAGAGAGAAAAGTCAAGGAAGGAGAGAGTAATTAGTGTCAAATTCTGCAGAAATATCAAGGAAGACGGTACATTTAAAAAGCCATCGTTCTTGACAACTCAGAAGTCACTGATGACCTCTGGGAAAGCATTTTTTTTTTTGCTATGTGGCGGGGGGAGTCATATTACATGGCATTGAATGAGGAGGTGGTAGGGAAGTGAAGAGAGTAAGGGCAGGCTATTCTTCCTAGCAAAGAAGGGGATAAGAAGGTAGAATTCAATGAAATAATGTACGCAAAACAGTTCACCAACTATTAAGCACTATATATGTAAATAGGAACTACTGTCATAGAGAATAATAGCTTCAAGTTAAGGGATTTTTTTCTTTTTGGTTTTATTGAGGATAAGGAGAATTGACCATGTTAATATGTATAAGGGAAGGAGTTAGAGGTGTGGACATGAAGATGAGAGGGGAAGAGAAGGAATGATGAAGAGAGCAAGGTCCCAGGAGTCAGGAGGGAGGTGAAATCAAGACACAAGGAAAAGGGTTGGCATGAGCAAAGGAATCCTCAGTGAGACTGGAGTGATGAGAGAAAAGATTGAGGCAAAAGGATGGCAGACAAGAAAGCTTCATCTTCTTAGTAAAACAGGAGGGAAGGTAATCAGTTTCACTACACTGGCACTATTCTGACCTATAAAGTTCATGAAGATTCCAGGGATCCTTTAGACTGCAAAGTTCTGTGTACTCACAAAGTGATATTTCAGAGAAACATAGGAACACACAATGTCCCCAGACAGAAGAATCTCCAGAAGCATATGACAAATAGCTAGGGCAGTTGGCCAAGTGTTCTAAGAGGGAACTATTACAGTTTAGGGAAGGAGAAAGGGAGTAAGTATTTATATGGTGCCTACTATGTGCCAGACACTGTGCTAAGTGCTTTTACAAATATTATCTCATTTTATCCTCACAACCATGGGAGGTAGGTACTATATTATCATTCATTTTATAGTTATAGTTAAGGAAACTGAAGTACAGATTAAGTGACAAGCTCAGGGTCACACAGCTAATAAGTGTATAAGGATAGATTTGAACACAGGTCTTTCTGACTCCAGGGCCAATGTTCCATCTACCGTGCCACCAGTTGCCATAGTAACAGGTAGCATTTACATAGTGCTTATTATGTGCCAGGTGCTTTACAAATATTATATCATTTGTTCTCACAACGACCCAGGGAGATAGGTGCTATTATTGCTCTTCTTGTAGATGGGGAAACCGAAGAAAACAAAGATGAAGCAACTTCCTCAAGGTCACACACCTAGTAACCTTGGCTTCTGTAAATCAGTTCAACCAAAAAAAAGGGGGTATCTATCTATCCATCCATCCATTCTCTATGTATCTATCTGTCTATCTATCTGGCAGAAGTAAGAGACATGGCAGACAAGAGAAAAGAAAAGTCCATGTCAAAGGTGTTGGAGAATGAGAAAGAGCCTGAGGATGGCGTATGAAGGTGGAAGATAAAGGAAAGGAGCAAAGGAAGCTCAGGAATCATTCAGATGGGAAGGGTTCTCTCCACTTTCTCCAATTTGACCCCCCCCCAATTCTCTCCTACCACTTGGCAGGGGATATATCCTCACAGTTCCCTAGATCCATACACCTCGCTTGTAAACTACTGCTTGTCACCTTGCTCTGTACATTTTCCATTTTGCCTGGAATCACTTGTTCTCTAAGGATAACCCAATGGCTTATGAAAAAAGTAGGTATAACTCACTTGCCCTGTTTGTACTTTTGTTCCCATTGCAACCATAACTCAGACACAGTACACACATCTACATTTAGGTGTGAAAGTTAACACCTTATACAGTAATATGAAATACTACATATGTGCAATGAGGTTAATTTACAGTTGTCATGGGATCCATAACTTTGCAATTTCCTGACTTTGGTCTAGGTAGTATTTCAGACTCAACATTTCATTAGCATCATTTTTTTTTCATTGACTATCTGAACTTTTGATTAGTTTCCCCCAATGTATTAGTTTGCATATTTCGAGGCTGAATATCACATTGTAAAAGTCCATCTACTTCCTCTCATTTCTCTTGGTTCATCTATAATTTTTATATCTACCCTCCTGGGTCTGTACCTTCTTTGTGCTCTGTAAATTAAAGCCCTTTTTAACTTCCTCTTTCAGATCACTGTTGAAAATATAAGTAAAACAGAATCAAATTCTTTCATTGTACCCTAATAGAATTCCTTTGGATGTGTTTCCCTTTTCAAGATATTAGAATGTACCTTTTCAATATTTTTTTCTTCTCTAATTTTCAGCCCTTCTCAATATAGTCCAACATGAACATACTTGATTAAGCTTTCTGCAGTTTGGCAGTTGACCACATGTTCACATTCCTGGCAGTCTCTGAATCTACTTGTCTTGAAATAAGGTTAAATGTGTAAACAAAGATTTATGCAATATGTTCTTAATGAAACCATCCTGTCTTCTTTCATTCAATGGTTATTCTCCTTTAGAGACACTTCTCTATGTGTGCATTTTGAGATATTTATGGCCTTCTCTTCTGATGTTTACTCCATTATTTTAATTAAAGTTATTGGAGGTTATATAAAGATCAGATCACCTCTTTTCTTACTTTTTCAACAACTAGAATTACAAAGTTTTTCTTAGTTTTCATCACCTGTGACTTCTTTTCAGCTTTTGACACTATAACGCAATACCCCTACTTCCTTCTGGGATATTTTTTCTCTTAGCTTCTGTGATACTGCTCACTTTTGCTTCTCCTCCTACCTGCCAGACTGCTCTTTTTCAGTCTTCTTTACTTTAAGTCCTGGTCCCTAACCATGGGTATCCTCCACCCCAAGGCTCTGTCCTGTTTCACCTGCTTTTCTCTCTCTGTAGACTCTCTCTTGGTCTCACCTGTTCCCAAGGATCAGACAATCATTTCCATGCTCATTTGCAATCTATGCATCCAACAGGAAGCTCTTACTCATACTTTAGTACATTAAAAAATGCATCCTAGATATCTCCATCAGCATTTGAAACTCAATATGTCCAAAACAGAACTCATTATCTTACCCCTTAAAACCCAACCTTTTTCAAATTTCCCTATTTTTCTTGACATCCCTACCCTTCCAACCATTCAAGTTAACAACTCACAAGACATCCTTGGTTATTCCCTTTCCTCCATCCCCCATATCCAAATAGTTGTCATGTCTTCTCATAGGATCATAGCTTTAGAGCTAGAAGCCATTGTAGAGGCCATTAAGGTCAATCTTTTCATTTTACAGATGGGAAAACTGAGCCCCAGAAAGTTGAACTGACTTGCCCAAAATCATACAAAAAGCAAATGGCTGACCTGGAATTTGAACCCAGATTCCAAATTCTGTACTCTTCACAATGTACCATGTGCCTTAATTTTACCTTCATAACATCTTTTGCTTCTGTCTCTTCTCCACAAAAGTGCCCACTGTCCTGGAACTGTAGAACTTTCTTCTCTGAACAGACTTCTGAGCACCTCTCACCAAGACAACTCCAATAGTCTCTTAGTTCATCTCTCTGCTTCTAATCTCTCCCCTCCATCTTCCACATAGTTATCAAAATCATCTCCCTAAGGAACACATGTGACCCTGAGATTCCTTGGATCCCAAACTTTCAATGGCTATCTACTTCTTATAGGATTAAATATATAAATGTTTCTGCCTATCATTTAAGGTTCTCACCAACCTGGTTCCTTCTTACTTTTTCAGCCTGATGTCATTAGACTCACTTTAATAATTGTTCAAGAAGGGCCTATTATTGTGTGTATGAGGCACTATGCTTGGTGCTGGAGACACAAAGACAAAAATGAAATGTCTCTTGGTCTACAAGGGGTGGACATTCTACTAGTCACAGGTTAGGTGTTACCATCCATCCCTCAAGCTGGTCTGCTCTCCTTCCGAAACTCTTCCTTCTAGCCGGACTGGATGACTAGTTGTTCCCTGAAAACATTCCATCTCCTGCTTCCATGAATTCACACAAACCGTCCCCAGAGACATTTCTGTCTCTTAGAATCCGTGACTTCCTTCAGGGCTTATCTTAGATGCCATTTCTCCTGTCATGCCTTCTTTGATTCCCAGTTAATGCTCTTGCCCTCAGTTTACTTTGCATTAAACTCATTTGTGTAAATGTTGTATTCCCTGGTAGAATGTAAGCTCCCTGGTTGAAAAAAAAATTATTTAATTGAATTTCTACATCACACTCTTTGCTATTTTTTTTTAACTCAATGAGTAAGTGACTGAGTTAATCCCTTTCTTTTTCAATCCTTTTAAAATTGAGGTATCAGAGATAAAGTGCAGGACTCAAAGTCAGGAAAACCTGGGTTCAAATTCTGTGTCATATTATAAGTCATGAGATACTGGACAAATCATTTCACCTCTCTTTACCTCAGATTCCTCATCTTTAAAGTGGGGGTAATAACTGTAGAACCTACACCATAGGATTGCTATAAAGCTCAAATGGGCTAATGCATGTAAAGGGATTTGCAAACTTTAAAGCACTATCTCATTGTTGGTGATTATTACTACTGAGATTGGAGGCTGTATCTTATTCATACTTATGATCTGACCATACTTATGGTAGCACCTACCTGTCAAATATTTGTCGAATTTAATGTTTCCACATGGACTTTTCCTTTTTGAACTTTTTCCTGTTCAAAATTCATTAATAAACTGTGTCAACATTTTCAGCTTATTCATACTTATCAATGGACTTACTTTCTCCTCAGAAAAAACAAGCATATACTGTACCCTGATAAAGCACGAATGCAAATTATTTTCTCTCCAATTTTCTAAGGTAGCAGCAGTTGAGTTTACATCTTAGTCTCTTATTGTCTCTCTATGAAATCCTTCATAGACTATACATATATCAACAATGGAACAAATGAGGGTAGGTGGCAGGGAGAAACCATTTGAGAAACATGTTTTCTGAATTTTTTTTCTGTTTACAATGATCATATAGTATCCAAATCACTTTGCTTTTTGTGATTTTCTTGTATGGCCATTACTGGCAAGGAATATACTGTACACAATTTCCCTTTCTTCTCATGATTCTTGAAATACTGTCAAGTTTTAAGAGAGAATAGCATTTGTTTCAAGTTGCAGAACAATAAATTAAGAAGTATGAAAGCAAACCTGATGAGTTTTGTTTTCAAATATCTGAGGACAAACCCAGAGCACCCTCAAATTTACCTTCCACTGAGTATACAGTTAGACGTCATAGACCTGTGAGGCTTTATGGGGCTCACCTGACTCAAAGGCAAAACATGAAGCCTCTCCTGGCAACTACAGACTGCTCTGCTGTCAACTAACCTGGAGCTTGCTGGATTTTGTACCTCTCCATCTTATGATGTCTTGAATCCACCTAGCTGAAGGGAAGTCTGTATGATCAATGGGGCAGCTGTGCAAGGACCATCAAGGGAAAACAGCAATGGCTAGGAAGGTATCCCTCTGCTTCATGGGGGGAATAAAAGGGAGGGGAAACCAGGCTTGCATTGAAGGACCTTTCCCATGTGGGCCATCAACCTTCCAGCAAACATTCAGACACACTACAGAACTTTCCCTTCCCAATGGCTCACTAGTACACTGGAACAGGCAGAAAGACTACAATTTGAAGCCTGGGTGCCATGATGTCTCTAGTGAATGAACATTTTTAGACCTTGGGCTAAACTAAACTTTGTGGGAATACGATACCTTCCTGTTCCATTCAATTTTCCTTTAACATGATGATTTACTGTTTTTCTTTTAATTAAAGGCCACCAGGAAAACATTTGTTTTGGGTCCTGAGATGCAGTCCCACTGAGGCTTATTTCATAGAACTGCTCACAGTGAAGGTTCAGGAGGCCCTGTCTGCATCTCCACAATGAATTACTTCCGCAGACACACAGGCCTAAAGCCTCCTTGAATCCCTCCCCATAATCCCCAACATCTGTTCTATGTCCAATCCAGGCCAACTGTGGGAATCAGCAAGTATCTGCTGTCAGTGTTAGCACAGATGAGTAAACACACGAGGGCCCGTGTCAGCTTGCCATGTGATTTCAGCTGAAAATGCCGGACGTAAAGTGGGGTTCTCATTTAAACCATTTGCAACATAAAGGAAACACCTGTTTAGGACCTATCCAAAATAAATGTGCTCCAAGTCTTTTAAATGGGCCAGGATTGACAGTAGTGGTTCAATTTATGGCACTCTCTTTTTTATGTGCAGTTTTGTCCATGCATACAACGTACCCCAAATTCCTTTCCTATTAATAATCTATATGAGTAAGTTCTTTTCCAATATTTCATTTGAGATGGTCGGATTTAATGTTGAATTGAATCTTAGCCTTTTTTTGGAGATGATGTACAAATGTTCATAAAGTACTCATTTGCACCCCTAACTAAATCCCTAACTTTCCCCTTAATGAAAAGAGAACTCTTTTGGGATCCCTTATACCTTATACCTTATCCCTTATTCTGAAGAAGAGGAATAACACCCGAATTATAGACCTACAGTATGATATCAGGTTTTAACCACAACTTTTTTCTTTTGGGCCCAAATCTGTGATTTCATTAGGTATGGGTAATTCCTTAGTGAGGAAATGTACTTTAACCGATGCAGATCAGCAACTGTTGTGTTCTGCAATGTATAGGATTAGAGTTGCTTGGGGACAGTGAAAAATTAAGTGACTTGCCCAGAGTCACTCAGCCAGTGTGTCCCCCCAGTATACTTGAACCCAGGTAGTTCTGAGTTAGAGAAGAAGACTCTATTTGTTATACTCTGCTGCTTCTCGAACCATTAAATACCTCATATATTTAAGGGAACAGGATGCAACCTAGTGCCTATCTGAATCCATGTAATAGTATTAACAACTACCTCACATTTATATAGCAATTTAAAATTTACAAAATGCTTTTTCTTTTTTGCAACAACCCTGTGAGATATGGAGTTCATAATAACTTGGTGCTATTCTATTAGTAGGTTGACATTCCTAATTCTTCTATAACATGCAAATTTAATAATCTGAGCAAAGGAAGAAGGTAACTGACATGATTTTCAGGTTTAATA
The DNA here is from genome assembly GCF_900497805.2 of Vombatus ursinus. Lineage (NCBI taxonomy): Eukaryota > Metazoa > Chordata > Mammalia > Diprotodontia > Vombatidae > Vombatus > Vombatus ursinus. The sequence goes on along the minus strand of NW_020954591.1, from coordinate 15,620,476 downwards.
TTAACTAGAAGGAGCAAAGATGAATACTTTAAAAGACTACCCCCCCCAAAAAAAGCATTGAGGGTTTTAACACCACACTGCTGATCTAAGTTACAGTTTGGTACCCAGCTGGTAATCTGCATATACTCTTACAAAATGTTATCAAAAGTATAATAGGAAAATATCTTCATACCCTGTTCCCCAAATGGAGTCATGGAGAGTTGGACATGATTGAAACAACCCAACAAGAACAACAACAACGAAACCCCATGTCCTCTAAAGGAGGTCTTCCCATTCACTATCTGTTCTGAATAGAAGCTACCACTTCTTAAGTCTTTTGAAACTCTGAGTCATATAGGTACAGTGCTCTTCATGCAGTAGGTGCTTAATAAATGTCTGCTGAATGAAGAGACATGTTTGAAGGTAGATAGATGAATAATAAGGATAGTCTTCATTGCCTTTGCAATGAAAAAGAAAAAAAATACGTATTTCAGGAACAAGGCAGATCTTGCTTTCAATATACTACTTCAGATGAGGAATTTTTCAAAGTTTTAAAATTTACTTAATAGGTCTGCTGATGAAAATAAATCTAGTTTCAATAAGAGATTAATGATAAGGAGTAATAGTTATAGAATTTAAGAGTTAAAAGGTAATCTGTAAGACTATGTAGCAAACCTCTTACCCCATCTCTTCTATATCATTCATGAGTATTTCCAGGAACAGGGACCTCCTAAGCAAGTTAGAAAATTCCTCTTTATATTAAGCTGAAATACACCTTTCTGTAACTCCTACCTATTGGTCCTTATTTTAATCTCATATCAGATATAATATTTAATATCTTTTCTTAAATGATGGTCCTTCAAATATTTTAAGATAGTGATAAATCCCTTAAATCTTCTCTTCTCCAGGTTAAATATCTCCAGTTCCTTCAATCATTCCTCATATGACATAGTTTTGAGACATCTCAGCATACTGGTTACCTCCCCCTGCATAGGTTCCAGTTTGTCAATATCTTTCTTAAAATGTGACCTCCAGATATGAACATGATGCTTTTGGTGTGATTTGACCAAAACACTATACAGTGGAACTGCTTTGTCTAATAGTATGATTACAACTCTTGTCTGTTTGTTTTTTCAAATCATCTACTACGTAGTAAATTTTGCTTGAGACACCTTTATTCTGTATTTACTTTATATTTTAGGTTTTGATGCAACAAATTGATGGGCAATATTTTTTTATTCATTCTATTTTTTTCATTTTACTGGATTCTCTAAATCATTCCCATTTTAAGGTTATGATCACCACATTTGTGTTTATTTCCTTTTTGATTTTTATTTCTTTCCACTTTGAAGTCAGGACTTGTCTTTGTTTTTAGTTTTACTCATACCATTCTATTACTGTTCTACTCCATACTTCTGCCCATACTCCATTTACCTGACATCTCAAGTTTTTTGAATGTATTTAAAATGTTAATTTCTATATTTCCCCTTCCCTCTTTTGACTCTTCTCTTGCCAGATAAGCATGAAGTACAGAGTTCAAAATCATACTCCTCTGTCCCCAACATCAAAGTCTTACCTTAAGTAACATTCTTTTGTTTTAACATCTTCTAAAGAATTTTCCTTTACTTTGTCCTCCTCCTTATTTCTATCCTTTTCTAGGCTATTTTGATTTCTACTCTCCCATTTATAGGCTATATACCCTCATTCTTTTCCTCTTTATGCTCCTCATCCTTCACAAGAAGTAGTTTCTATAATACCAAATTTGAGCCACCTCCTCTATTCCATTTCTGTTATTGCATTTGTAGACATCACTTCAAATCCTCCCTCTCCCTTGAGCACTTATTTATGGATTTATTTAATTTCTCTTATCTCTTTTGAGGCCTTTTAGTTTTTAGAGCTTTTAGCTATTAGTTCACATTTTCTTTTCTATTCTTTTTTAAATGTGAGGCAATTGGGATTAAGTGACTTGCCTAACGTCACACAGCTAATGCCTGTTACCTGTCTGAGGTTGGATTTGAACTCAGGTTCTCCTGACTCCAGGGCTAGTGCTCTATCCACTGCCACCTAGCTGCTCTGAGTTCACACTTTCAAAGCCATATATATTCTATTATCTCTTTGGAATTTGTTTAAAGTGTATATGTTTGGCTACAGCCAGCATTCCTTTTATTGTAATTATGAATCCATGGTAATTTTCTCCCAGTGTTGTTATTTACAATTCATTAGCCAATGATCCTTTGCTGGTCAGAGTAGAAATTACCCTCATCATTCTTACTATCTTATTATAGATGGAATTGTCATCAAGACAAGCTGATAATTTATCAGACTCTCTACTCTTAGTAGAATGAAACTTCTAGAAGCTGCTGAATATCTGAGTCTCCCATACAGATTACTTTTGAACTAGTTTTACATTAGGAAAGTATTATTTACATTCTTCATTTGGCCAGGTGGTCCATATGATAGTCTTACAGTGACATTATTTCTGTTTTTATCTTCTTTTTTCTAACTGGTTGGAATGCTCTCTACCCCATATGACCACTCTCATGCTCACAGGCTTCAGTGCTTAAGCCTATCTTCTCAATATAATGCTATTCTTCTACTCCTACCAGATCTATTCTTGGCGGAAGAGTACAGCCTTCCATTGCTCTGCTTCCATCATAAGCCATGCTGCCATGTCTCTGTGATACTAATGAGACTGCATTTCTCTTCCTGTGTCAACATTTTAAGTTTACTTATTTATTGCCTAATCTTTCTGTTTATTGTTTACCTCCTTCACTGTTTGTCTCTCTCTCTCTCTTTCTCTCTCACTCTCTCTCTCTCTTTGTAATATACCCTGTGCTCTCCACAATAAAAAGTTTTACAGTTTTAAATAGGCATTTATTCATTCTTTATCTCAAGGATCAGTAATCTCATTAGTATGAATGGGTACTCCCAACAATGACATACCATCCATATTCTCCATAGGCCAGGTGGCCTGTACTATAGTCTTATAATTATATCATTTCTGCTTTTCTCTTATTTTACTAGCAGCTTGGAATGCTTTCCATACTATACTTCTACTCTAAAGCTCACATTATCATGCATGTTTAAATCTTTCTAATAGACTACAACTCTTCTACTCCCATCAGATCATAAGCAAAGAACTTCCAAAGCTTCCATCTAAAGAAGGCTCCCATGCCAGCTGACTCACTTCCCACCAGCTTGTACTCCTGTGACTGGCCTCCATCATGCCCATATGCCAGTCACCTTTCTTCCTGCCCATCTTTCAGATTCCTTTTGTGTGTTGTCTTCACTCATTAGATTGTAAACTCCTTGAGATTGTCTTTCTTTTTTCATATTTGTATTCCCAGTGCTTAGCACAATGCGTGGCACATAGAAGGCACTTAATAAATGTTTATTAAGTTTTTATTTAGTGTTTATTAAGTTTATTTACTGACACCCCCTCTAACTCCCCCAATATCTTAGTAGATAAAACCTGGATAATGAGTCTCTCTGAACCAACCTAGGCTGGTCCTCAGACAACAGACATATTCAATACATCACCATGCCCATTTCCCCTCCTCTTCAAATTTCAATTTAAAGCCCTCTTGATAAAACTGGTAATTTTTCTTATTCTTAAGCACTGTTTATGATAATGCTGAAATAATTTGCTAAAACTGAAAAGGCATAACATATGTATACTTTCAGCCATTTCACAAAAGTAACAGTCTCAATGAAACCAAAATGACACGTTTTTGTTAAAGATAAATAAGAAATCCACTAAGTTGATGTTTTCACCTCTCAGTTATGAGGATATAAATTGTAGTCTCTAACTCTCAAATCTGAATTAATAATATTTTTAGTGTTCTAACTTTATTTAGAAATTCCAGATCTAGCTTTATGGTCTGGCAATGTTTTCTGTAGTGTTCCACATTTCCTCCTTCCCACCCTCCTTTCCTCCTCCAGCTGGAAAGATCCTTCCCTATTTAGTCTACCAAGACTATTCTTTTTGGCTTTAAGGCTTTTGGCCCTGATTTTGCAGTGAACTAATTTACCTGCATGGAAATTTTAGATTTACCATCTTTCTGTTGTCCTTGACCTGCTTGGACCTTTCTATCTTGGCTGGATTGTCAGCTGGTTGTTAAGGCTGGTTCTATTCCTTAGGTGGAACTTGATTTTTCTGCTAATTGCTCTAAAAATAATTCTGCCCCCTAAAACTTCTGTGGTCAGTCATCAGAAGATCTGAGCTGCTGCTATCACTAACTTCTTCTAATGTACCTCTCTGCAAATGTCCCTAGCAGACTTCCCTTCTTGTTTACAATCCTGCTCATGATTGTACCTTCGGGGGATTCCTCCAGATTCAGGGACTTTTCTACCTGCAGAGCTAAGATACCAGGGAGGCTCTGTGTCCAATGGATGACCACAGCTCAGAGAACCATCTTGACTCACTTCCCAAATAATTTTTCATATCTCATTCTCCAATGCTTCCTCTCCTTTCTAGCCTTATATCACTGGGAATGATCTTTTCTAGAATCCAGGCCCATAACATCAAAATTATTTCAACATACAGTAATAACAGATAATTTCCATCACCAGTAAGGCAGAGGTCATTTTACCACACCCTTAAATACTGCAATTTCATTTTCAAGAAGTTAAATGAAATAAATGCCAAATAGAGTAGCTATAGAGACATCAGCTGGTCCTTTGGAGAGCTGCTTTTGAATGTATGTGTAAAAGACAGACAGTGTCAGAGAAAATACAGACCATCCAAGGCACCCTGTTCCCCCCAAACAAAATGAATACTCTGGACCTATTGTCCCTTCCCTTTATTTTCCAACTCCTAAAGAATGGTTTTGTTCTGGCTAAGTGCTGGGGACAACTTTAGATATCTACTATCTGTGTGACCATGGGCATGTCTTAACTTCTCTGCGGCAGAACTGGCTCAACCTTTAGGAGGTGACTTCAGAAGGTGGGGGCTATGTGCCAAGCCGCTGCTCCTGACAGCTGGCTCTTTGTTGGATACCCATGTATTTATTAAACTAAAGGACAGCTATAAAAAGGGTTTTCCCCTTTTGGGAATCCTTGTATGTTACTTCATAGGCACTCTTTAGGGAACAGCCAGATGGGCAGAGAAGGATGACAGGCATGCTTTTGCCTTGAGCAGTCGAAACACCCAGAACAAATCCTACAACCAACCATACATAATGGAACCATTCTGTTTATTCAGGTTTTAGGAGCATCAGAACAGCTCCTCCAAATGCTTGCTTTGGCTTGCTCAGAGTTTTAATTGGGGCTCCCTTAGTCTCACTAGCATTTTAAACTTGAGGGAAAAAAATCAGCAGCCTTTGATAGCACTGACTACAAGGTACTGTTAGTATGTTTGGAATCTCTAACTGCAGGCACCACTACTGATTCTTAGATCTAACCTAAAGGATTTTTTTTGGGGTTTTTTTTTTTTTTGGAGTGCAAAAAATTGGTGACATATTGAAAACAAATTTCTTTTTATTCTGTGTCAAAGGTAGTCCAGGGTGGTCTTCAAACAAAAAGTTCCCTAGAGCTTCAAAATTATGAGACCCAAAGGAATGAAGCTAGAAGTAGGTAGATGGGTAGGGAAGCTTCTCATTGTAGCTGGGGAGTTAATATATTTACTTTTGAATGTGGGTCTGGTTTTCTTGATTGGTGAGCTCAAACTAGACTAATCTATTTATATATCCAAGTGGCTCCAGAATTCCAGACAAGAATTCAGAGATTCACATTCCATCCAACTCTCTACCTTGCCATCTACTCTGATGCCCATACCATTACTCCCGCCTAACCCCTTTCTTCCCATTCTTCCATCTTTTATTTGTCTATATTACCACCCCAGGAAGAGCAACCACAATGTGGGTGCCTATCATTGAGGTGTCTTTAAACAGTGACTGGATGACCATTTTGGAGAGGTATTCTAAACTTTCCTCCTCAATTCTCAGATCTCCACTGTAGTGGACTCTCTCAGCCCATGAACTTACCTCCCACCTTATACAGATGATTGACACCATGAGCCCTCTCATCTTTTCTCTTCTACATCTTAAAATTTTTCTAAAGTTTCACTTATCTTTTTCTTCTGTGTTCCAATCTTAGAGGCTGAGGTGCTTCCTTTTCCTCTTTGCCAAAGTTAACTCCTCTTACAACACTTCGTCTCATCCTGTTTCCTTTCTGAGCTCTCCCTAATTATTCTCTTCTTATTATCAATCCTTCTTTATCTATTGGTGCCTTATCTACAGCTTCCAAATGTGTTCATCTTCCTTATCCTTAAAAACACACACACATATCGTTCATTGAATCTTTATCTGCTCCATCTCCACTCTTTAACTCCTAGGACAAGTAGTCTACTTTCAGTGCCTCCACTCTGCCCCCCTTTCACACCTCGAACTCCTTGTAATCTGTTTTACAAACCCACCACTCTACTTAAATGGTTCAAAAGCCAGTGACTGGTAAATCATTTAATTGGTAAATCTAATTGCTCATTTGTATTTCTCATGTTCCTTGACTTTTCTGTTGTATCCAACAACTTCCCACTCTCTTCCTTACTATCTCAGAATTATAGAATCTAAGAGTTGAAAGGGTCTTCCAAGCTCATCAAGTCTACCCTATAACTTATCAAAAATCTCTCCTAGAAAATACCCCTTTATACCCTTTTAGGATTGTTTCTACTTGTAGACCTTACATGAGAGGGTATTTACTACCTCCAAGACAGACCATTCTACTTTAAATAGCATGAATTGTTAGTAAGTTTTTCCTTATATAAAACCTAATTTACAATTCTCTATACCTTCCATCTATCATTTTTAATTTTGCCTTCCTCTCTTCCAATCACATCTGTGTCTTTGGTCTCTCCTAATTCTCCTCTCACTTCTCTCCCTAATCATCTTTGGACTCCTCCAAGAGTTCATTATCCCTTCCCACTAAGTGTGACTGTCCTCTAAGTCTCTATACTAGGACTGTCTGTCTATCTGTCTTTCTCTCTCTCTAGCTATATCATCTCCCTTGGTGATCTCATCTGTTACTGGGGCCTTAATTATCACACTTATAAAGATAATTTCCAAGTCTCTATATCCAGTCCAAATATCTCCCCTAATCCAGCCCCATGTTTTTCATTTCTCACTGGACATCCCACTGTCATCTCAAATTCAACATGTTGAAAACTCAACTCATATTCTCCCTCCCAATTTCTCTATTTCCACTGATGACAACACCATCTTCCTAATCAGTCAGGTTTGGAATAATTTTTTACACTCTTTACTCCCCTCCCCTGACCTGCCCCCTACCTATCCAATCCATTTTCTAGTCCTGTTGATTCTACCTTCTTAATGTCTCTTGAAACTGTTTCCTTCTCTTCATTTGCCAGAAAGGAACATGGATTTATAGAACTTACCAATTGTTTTCTCCAGGGTTTGAAAACAACATTTCTATGCAGAAGAAACAGTTGTAGAGGTTTATTTTTTTAACTTCATGAATATTAAAAATGATAATTGAAGCCAAAACATAAGAAGAAAAAAATGAATATAGCAATTCCAACTGTGGGTGTTCTGCTTCCGAGGCAATCTATCTCTATGTGAAATGTTTGAAGCCAAGGAAGACAAATAATATAAACATGACACTGAATCAAACATACATTTCAAATGGAAGTGACTCCAAACTTAATATGTGCTCAAGCTACACTCTACAGTAGAAGAGAAGGCATGGGAAAGAAAAACATTATTATACAGGGAAACCTCATGGCAGAATGGTAGGACATTAATAGAAAGACTTCAAGTGCCAATTCCCTATTAAGGTTCAGATTCATTCATACTGGATAGGGCCTGGACCTCCAGGGATTTATATATCCCTACCTCAATTTGAAGAACTAATAACCAATGAATGTTCTAGATAGGCCCTTATAGATATTTAAAAATTTTAATCTGTTGAAAGCCAAGAATTCGATTTCTCAACATGTCTTCATCTTCCCTGCAACCACCATGATGGTATTTCTCATTCAATTCTGCTGGCACCAATAAAAGTCTGTAGTTAGAGAAGTAGTAATCACTTGAGAAAGATGAAAAATATATCTAATTAATTCAGTTTTCCTACTGATAGACATGTGAATGTTTTTAATGGGGAGAAATGTAGTTCTTAGCATACAAATTTATACTCTGGAAGAATTGTTACCTGAAATGTAACTTGAGTGTTTAAATCTAAATACCATGAATTCAAATAATGCCACTTTATATGTGTAGTGATAACAGTTTTCAAAAGACTTCCATTAACTCCTCTGATCCTCACAAATAGGCATTTAAGTTCTCAATTTTATAGAAGAGAAGACTGGAGGTCGGAGACTTTAAGGAACTAACCCAAGGTCATACAGTTAGTAAATAGTAGAACCAAGACTAGAACCCAAGTCTTCTGATTTAGTCTAGTGTTCTTTTTTTGATGCCTGCACTGCCTCTCAGAAGAAAGTTGTGATGAAAAACTAGAAAAAGACTTTTGGTAGCCTTGAACATTTCTTCCCCTCTTTTGAAATTTACTGATCTTTAGATGAAATCCTTTTTATTTCTCCCTACTCTGACTTCCCTAAGCAGAATTTTAGAGTTTTTGACTTTGCAGCTGACTACAGTTAGAAGTGAGGGAAAAAAGCATAAAAACCCATAGACCCATGGAAAAAGAGTCACTAGAGGACCATACAAAAGTAGAAACTCAAATACAATTTAGGAATGTAGGGCTTTTGAGGGATGGGTAGGGAGAAAAACTAAATACTGAACTTACTTACTTTTGAAACCAGTAACAGGCAGCAGTGACAGAAATTACTTCAAGTCTAGCCAATTAAATGAGATAGAGGTAGGGATACAAAGAAAAGCAGAAGGTGGGAGAAATAGGGAGGAATATAGAGGGAAGGGCTACAGATTGACAGACAGACATCCAGAAGGAGAGAACTGGAATGGGAAAGAAAGAGGCTAAGTAGCCTAATTATGGTGGTAGGCAGAATTTTGTCACATCCTAATAATCTACTTGGACTGTGGTTATCAGAGTAAGTTTTCTCTCACCAGACATTGAGTACCTACAAGGTACAAGGTTGTGAAGCTCTCTATCAATTTAGAAGGCTGCCTTCTGTCCCTGCAAACTGCTTGTCTATTTTCAGGCTTCAGATTTACTTTTGAAATACATGTTTATTTTTTCAATGTAGAGAATGATAAAATAAGGTTTTACAGGCATACAAAAGAATAAGTTAGGTTTTGGAAATTCTTTTAGGACCTAAGAATCCTAAAGGAAATCTGTTAGTTCACCTGAAAAGTAAACTGAAAAATCCCTTAGCTATCACCTGAAAAGTGCCTTGACACTGAAAACCCACCAGACTGACTGACTTTCTCTTGAGAGAGTAGAGTTGTTTCATTTCATGATTCCTGGAGACTACATTTGCAGTTGTCTTTTTTCTGAAGCTATTTTTCCAAATATCACCAAGTTCTTTTTTGGCTACTTGGGCCCTAATAGGATCAACACATAATATGAACAAAAAACAAATTGAATGATGGAGCCAAGGGGAAAACACTTCATGAAAAATGGGGATAACTATTGTTTATAACTTAATTGGCAAATGAAGTCAAACCTTTAAAGGTTCTGCTCTGAATGGGAGGGGACAGGAGACATTTGGGAATTGGAGAGAGAAATGATTTTTTGGGTTGCTGTGCTAAGGCCAGCACAAATCAACTTCTGCATTGGTTTCCAAATGGCAAGTGAAATTTAAGCTAAGGATCAAATCTGGCTGGCTAGAGGATCTTTGTCCCTTGGTAGCTGTTTGGAAAGAAATTCCCTTTGGATAGCATTTCAATCTCAATATTAAATGGTGTCTATGAAGTCATTTTCCATTGTGTTTTGTCCAAATAGAAAGTAACTTTGTGGTTCATGGTTGACTGTCATATTCTCATCCAGGTTATAATCTGAGAATAAAGAAACTGGAATCCTCTAATACTTCAACTGCTCTGAGATTTTCTCAATGTGGATATGCCTCCCCCAATTATGCAGATCACAACTCATCCATTCCAGCCTTTCCCGTGTGACTTTTGTCTTTGGGAATTCCATAAATCTACTATAGGGGGTCTTACCCTCTGTGCTGTGGATCTTCCTCTGATTCTCTTGATATTTTGCATATACCAATGGCACATGTAAATTGTCCTTCACTTATCCTTCACTCTTGCTATGTGACCAGCCCCTCTTTTTTCCCGCTGGCTATAAATTTCTCTGATATACTGTAAGATCCCTGAGAGAAGGAACTTTTACTTTTGTCTGTATATCCCCAGCATCCAGCACAATATTGGCACTTAATAAATGCTTACTGTTTGATACATCCTTTTATTCCATTGGAATAAATCTTGAAGTAACCTCAAAACATCTTCTGGTCCAATTTTCTGCTTTCTGAAATCCAGATTCTCAACCTAAGAGATTTCCTCCACTCTTTACTCTTTCTCACCCCACATATTTAATCTGTTGCCAAGGCCTATCGATTTTACCTTTGTAACATCTTGTGAACATCCCTCTTGTCTCTTCTGACACTGCCACCATTTTGATGTAGACTCTCATAATCTCATGCCTGAATTATTGCAAAAGCCTGCTGCTTGGTCTCCCTGTACAAAGTTTCTCCCCACTTACAGCCCATCCTCTACTATCAAATGTCAAAATGACCTTCTAAAAGCATGAGTCTGACCATGTTCCCCCTACTCAATAAACACCAGAGGTTCCCTATCACTTCCTGGATATCAAATCCTCTGTTTGGTGTTCAAAGCCCTCCACTTCACCAGTCTTCCTACATCTCATATCTTCCCTCTTGTCCCAAGTTCTCTGTGATTCAGTGATACTAGCCTCCTGGCTGTTTCTTGAACTAGACATTCCACCTCCTGATTCCTGGCATTTTCCTATCCTGTATATTTAGCATTCTCTCTCTCCTCATTTCAACCTCCTGGTTTCCTTCAAGTTCTAGCTAAATCTCACCTTCTACAGGAAGTCCTTTCGTATACCTCTTAAGCCTTCTCTCTTGATTTTTTCCTATTTATTTTACATATAACTTGTTTGGAAATATGTATGACTTGTAGATAGCTCATTTACATGTTGTCTCCCCCATTCTCCTTGAGAACGGGTTCCATCTTTTGCCTCTTTTTGTATCTCCAGTGCTTGGCACAGTGGCCTGGCACACAGTAGGCATTTGACAAATATTTACTGATTACCTGACTAGTCAGTGAAGCGAAATAGCTACTTCTTTGGATTTATTTTATACCCTTGTTAAGTAGAGTTAAAATAATTTCCTATCTTTTATTTCATTTATGTCTCTGGCTTCACTGGGAGAACAGGAGGAAATATTACTCCTCCCATTTTTATAGGAAGAGAAACTGAAACACAGAGAGGCCAAATGACTCATTCCAGCATTTCCAAACAAATCAACACCCAAACGGAGCTCAAATCCAAGCTTTTTGACCCTGAAATCTCTGTATTCTGAACAATGAATACCAATAATATAAATTATTATAAAATAATAACTTATGTTTATATAGCTTTTTAAAGTTTGCAAACCATTTTTATCTCACTTAAGTCCTACAATGATCCAGTAATGTAGGTGATATAGATATTATTTCCATTTTAGAGATGAGGAAACTGTGGCTCAATGAAGTACACTGACTCATCTATAGTCTCCCAGTTGGTGTCAGAGGTAGGATTTGAACCTAGGTCTTCTGGATTCCCAGTTTAGTACTCTATCGCTCTGGAGGTTGCTTTTATTCCTAATCAGAAAGAAGAATTCAAAGAGTAGAAAAAATGCAACCATTGTGGATGTTGTGTTTTGCTTAGATATGTTGGCTGGGCACTGAGGTGATTGTGACAAAATTCTTCCAGGGATACTGCATTAACTTGCACAATACTAACTGCTGCATGTGGTAGATCCAAGGTGGGGGATCTTTATAGAGCCATACGCCACCAAACATGATTACTACTTCGGCTTTCCCCAGTGTGATCCATAGAACTTTATTTTTATAGCTCTGACCTTTTACCATTTTCTTCAGGGCCAACTTTCCATGCTATTTCATAGGCAATATAAATGAGGTGGTAGACTCTGGTTTTCCTTAATCTTACCTTGCCCTATACCAAAAAAGGCGTCCCGCCTCAGTTTCAGGACCAACAGGAAAGAAATCAAGAACAGGTCCAAGACGAGTTCCTTATAAAATGTTTTCTCCAAGCATTTCCTTTGAACCAGCTCTGCACACTATTACGGAAATTACAGCATAATTTTGTCTTGTTGTCAGAAAATGCGTCTGGGCCACATTGCTTGTGATGGGTACAGATGAACAACAAATGCGTGTAACAAACTAAACCTCCCACTTCTTGGGAAACCATACCCAGGAGGGATATTTGGAAGCATCAAGGCAGGCATATGAGACATGGCACGGTATTTCTAACAGCAAGCCAAAAAGTAACACTTCAAAAGTTGCTAACACTCTTGTTTAATAATACACTTTCTGAATAGGCCCCAGTCATCACTTATTTGTAAATTACAGATACTTTGTGGCCTTGTATAGAGGCACCTGGTTTATAGGAACCTAACTACTCTGCCCCTTGACTAGAAAAACACACCATCTTTTTTCATCATTTAAAATAGTTGCGATTCCGTAATGTGATGGCTATCAGCTTACTTCTGTCTACTTTTACTTGGTTCATTGAAACCCAGATATCTGAAGATCTCATCATCCTGTCACCAGCTATAGCTAGCACATAAAACAATGAAATAGAAAATCTTGGGGAAAAGCAATCTATTCCTCATCTGAGCCCTCATAAAGATGCACAGGATCCCAAGTAGGTGATTGCATTTGCACTTTGACCAATTTAGAAGCCAAAGCTCCTAATGGGCATTACCAACTGACCACATGAGATCTTTTTGGTGCATTTTGTAAGATAGGATATATGTTAGAGAGGCATGGTCACCAATGAGACACTTTGCTCCAGGGCTCAGGAATGCTTGTCACTTTTCCATCTTTATATGAGCCTAGGAAAGATAGTTAAGAGAAAAAAACTCTACTATATTCATGGCAAACTTAATTTAAGCTAGTAGTATGGGAATAGAAAACTTAAACATTGCTGTCCTAGATTTTAGCACACTTCCCACCCTTGCACACATCTGATCAAACAGATGACAAAATATTTTCCACACTATAAATATAGCACACACTTCTGCTGCTCAACATATCACATAATCAATCAAAACCATCACAGGCAAGCTTCTGGGAATAAGCCTTTCATGTTAACACAATATTTTATAGATAAACAAATAAAATTATATCTTTGAAAGCCCAATTTCCTTTTAATTCAGTTTTTCTGATATCTAGCCTTCTTTCAAAAGAGGCCAAAGATTCAATTATATGCTATCTTTAAAATTAGCTCAAACTAAAATATTCTTAAGAAATGTCACCACAGAGTAGATGCCCATTGACTGAAGAATGGTTAAACAAGTTGTGATATATGATTGTAATGGAATATATTACTGTGCTCTAAGAAACGATGAATATGATAACTACGTAAGCATGGAAATAATTACATGAACTGATGCAGTGAAGTAAGTAGATAAAAAAATACATGCAGTGACTCCAACAATGTAAAGGGAATGAACGACCATAAAGCAATCAAAACTGAATGTTGAAAAATTACAAAGAACAAGCTTGGCCTCAAAGAAGAGATAGGAGAAGATACCCTCATTCTTTTGTAGACGTGAGAAGGCCAAAGGTGTGGAACATTGCATATATTTTCAGACTTTTTTTGATGTACTGATTGGTTTTGGTGACTTTTTTTCTCTTCCTCTTTTTCTTTAAAAAAAAATTGTTATATAGGATGGGTCTCTCTGAGGAGAGAGGGGATGAATACTAGGAGTAATTCTGTAATAAAAATGATATTAATAAAAATTGCTTTTAAAAATGATGAAGTGAATGTTGCTGGGTGTGGTAGCACAAGTCTGTAATATTTACTATTGGAGAGGCTGAAGCCAGTGGATTTCTAGAGCTCAGGAGTTCTGAGCCACAGTGGGCTAAGTCAGATGAGCATGCACACTAGGTCCAGCATCAATATGGTGAACCTGTGGGGGTGGGGGTGGGAACTACACTGTCTCAGGAGAGAAGAACCAGCACAGGCCAGAAATGGAGGTCAAAACCCTTGTGTTAATTAGTGGTGGGATTAGGCCTATGAATGGCTACAACACTACCAGCCCAGGCAAGACTAAGAGACCCAGGATCTCTTGCCTCCATTCCCCAAAGTCAATGTTGCATAATTACAAAGAATAAGCATAGTCCCAAGAACGAGATATGAGAAAACACCTTCCTCCCACTGTTTTGCAGAGAAGAGTGTGGAACATTGTATATTTTTTTTACTTTTTCAGTGTACTGATTGGTTTTGCTAATTTTTTTCCCGTAGGGCTTGGAATAGTAGGAGAAGTTTAGATGCTGTAAAAACAAAAACAAAATCAACTAAAAAAAGTTGTCCTTGAGCCGTACTGTCAATTTTTTTTGTGTAGAATTCCCCTACAGCACTCTGTGAGCTAGTGGGAAATTTTGTGTGACCAAAAAGATTATGGTGATTTGGATATTTAAAGAAAAGAATTATTACTAATTATTATTAAGAATATAGTTACTAGATTTCAAAGAAAAAATGTAACACGTCATACTTAACAATTACTACTTTGTTCTTTAGTTTATCTTTCTATATTGGGAGAAATTTGGGAATCTTGTCCTGTCCAAATCCTTTTATGATGGCTCTGTTTTTGCATGACAAGTGGAAAGATTAGATGTTGAAAACCCTACCACTTAGATTCTTAAGGATAAGCTGAGAAAAGAAGTAAGGTAATAGCATAAGAGGGCAGTGAATAGAAGCTGGACCTGGAGTTAGGAAGACTCATCTTCTTTTCAGTTCAACTCCAACTTCAAACATGTACTAGCTGTGTGACCCTGGACAAGTCACTTAACCCTATCTGCCTTAGTTCTTCATCTGTAAAAATGAGCTGGAGAAGGAAATGGCAAACCACTCCAATATCCTTGCCAAGAAAACCCCAAATGGGGTCATGAAGAGTTGGACACCACTGAATAACAACAATATTGGCATAAGAATTTCTATTTTACATGACAGGAAAAACACCACTTCCTCAACATTCTTCCCTTTTCAGTTTGGAAACACATACTTGGCATGGAAATACCCTCCACTGGTCATCTTTGAACCTGACTGTGCCAAGGTCTTGGTTTCCTCATAGGGCAATCATTTTTTTGTGTGTGGTTTAAAGAGCCCAAGAAGCAAAACTATTCCTAAATATCTGCAAAGTGAAAGGGGATAACAACAGATATCTGTATACCTAGTCATAATAATAATAAAAAAGAATCATAAAAATTTACAATTCTAGAACATTTTAAGACTTAAAAAGCAATCTTCTTGTAACAGTCTTGTGAGAAAAGTTGTGCAAATATTATCCCTATCAGACAGGTTATGGGACTTGCCTAGAGTCATATAGTTAGTCACTATCAGAGTTTGCACAACTGGACCTCATTCCAAATCCTGTTCTTATTCTAAATACTCCATTCTACCTATCAACATACTCTACATCAAGAGATCTTGGAGTACGAAGACATTTTAGAGGTAAACTAGTCTAATCTCCTGTATAAAGTCAAATTAAATTAAGCCAACAAGATTTTATTAAGTGCTTACTATGTGCCAAGCACTGTTGTATGCACTAGGGACACAAATGCAAACAAAAAGATAGTACCTGACCTCAAGGAGCTTACTTTTTTTTTGGTGAGGCAATTGGGGTTAAGTGATTTGCCCAGAGTCACACAACTACTAAGTGTTGTTTCTGAGGTTGGAGTTGAACTCAGGTCCTCCTGACTTCAGGGCCGGTGCTCTCTCTACTGCGCCACCTAGCTACCCTGAACTTAAGTTTTAATGGGAGAAATCACTAAATAAAAGTGAGCTGAAAAGCAGAGTCGCATGAGGGGAGGAGGTAGCAGAAGGTACCTGCCCTGGGCAGGGAGGAGAAGTCTGAAGTTTCAGGAGGAGAGCAGGGTTAGGAGTGAAGGAGAACACAGTGGATGAATTCATTCTACAAACATTTCTAACAACTGGTCACCTAGTCTCTGTTCAAAGGCCTGCAATGTTAGGTAACCTATTACTTCTTGAGGTGGCCACATTCTACTTTTGGACAGATATAATTGTTAGGAGTTCTTCCTCATGTGGAACTGAAATTTGTTGCCCTGTGATTTTTATTGGTGATTCCAGTTCCTTACTTTGGAGCCACACAGAATGAGTCTAACCCCAATTCTACATAATTCTCATTCAACTAAATAAAGACAGTTATCACACCTCTCTTCTATCCATTTATTCTCTTGTCCAGGCAAAATAGAACCAGTTCCTTCAATAAAATGATTATCATTAACAACAAAAATAGTCTTATTATACCTAGTCAGCTAGTCAATAAATATTTATTAAGCACCTACTATGTGCAAGGTACTGTGTTAAGTACTGTAGACACTATGAAAGCAAAGAGATAGACCCTGTCCTCAAGGAGCTCACAGTCTAATAGGGGAATCTATGCACAAATAAGTTATATGCAGGATAAATTGGAGATAATCAACAGAGGAAAGGGGTTAGGGATCAGGAAAGGCTTTCTGTAGAAGGTGAGATTTTAGTTGAGACTTGAAGGAAGCCAGGAGGTAGAGATGAGGAGAGACAGCATTCCAGACATGGGGGTCAGAGTCAGGAGGTGGAGTGTCTAGTTTGAACAATAAAGAGGCCATTGTCATTGAATAGCAAGTATGCAGGATACACAGGATTTGAGAGAAGGTGTAAGAAGACTGTAAAGGTAGGGAAGGGCAAGTTATGAAGGGCATTGGATGCCAGAGGATTTTAGAGTTGATCCTGGAGATAACAGGGAACCATTGGATTTTATTGAGTCCTCATTCAATAGAAGATACAGTCAGACCTGCCCTTGAGGAAGATCAATTTGACAGGTGAATGGGATATGGAATAATGTAGGAATTGACCAAATGAAGGGAGATCAAACAAGCAGGCTATTATAATAGTCCAGGGATGAGGTGATAAAGGATGACGTCAGGGTGGTGGCAAGTGTCAGAGGTGAGAAAAAGGTGTGTATATGAGGGATGTTATGAAGAAGTCATGTGAGCAATGACTGCTCTGTCAAGACACCCCTCTTCAAAAATGGGAGAGGCCATAGACACAGTAGTGAATTATGCCTTCATGTCCCCATACATCCCCTTCTTTCTCCTGTGTTTTTTCTCCTACCCTAACCTACTGTCAGGAAAAGACTGACACCAATTAGTTATACCTTACTATGCATTTAAATCAATGGTTTCCTTAGGGCATTTAAGTTTTGAAGTTTTTAGGGGTGAAAGACTTTGTCCTCTATTACAGGAATTTTAAGCCTCATCCAAGAAGGTGGGGGGAATATACTGAGAGGGAGCAATATAGATGACCCTCTTTATTGCTCAGCGCTGTCTCTAAAAGTGACTACCATGCCTGTCTTACTCTAGAGCAAAAAATAGCATCAACCACTCAAATGTTATTTGACCCTCTAAAAAAATAGTCCAGCCAGATGTGGAACTCTCAACCACTTGTAAAATTGATTTGCCCAAGTTTGTTATTATAATTTTAATAATATAAAAATATTCAAATAGTATTTTGGATTTTTCCTTTTAACTAGCTCCGAGCTCATGTATCATGAAATCAGCTAAGAGGTAGGGGTAGATCAACTTACATAACCATGAATGCTTTATTTAAGTCCTTTAACCTTTTTCTTTCAAGCTAAACAATAGAGCAATTTCTTTTTCCATATAAGTCCCGAACACACATTCACCTGAACATTTCCATCCTTGTTAGATATATCTTGATTAGAATAGACTAGAAAAAGGAAGATTTGAGACCACAAAACAGTAGACTTTTTTCTTTTCTTTTCACTTCATCTTACATGTACTGGGTTCCCAAGACGTAGATGTTTACCCTGTGTTTTACTCTTAAAATTTTCAGAATTGGCTTACTTCCTCTTTCAGCTCATTAGCTATATACAGTCTTAAATAACATGTTTCCTAATATTGGCCCCTAGAAAGATAAGCCCCATGTATAAATTCCTCTTAACCATGTGTAGCAGTATTTATGTCCCTATTCCTTGGTGCATTACTTCTTCTCTCAAGTTAAACTAATGGGAAAGGAGCTTTTGTTTTCCTGAACAATTCTAGTAAGAGAAATACACAGATATAGACCGCATATCCATAGAAATCACACAAATCAGGCCATCTGAGTGTAGTAACTTAGGAAGTCTCTTTATCTGGCAAATGAAGGATTTGTTCTATATCTCTAAGGTTTCTTCCAACTCTAAGTTGATACACTTTGATTTAATTAAAAATGTTCAGAGATTAGTGCAATATAATCTTCCTTAAAAGATATAGCACTATCTGACCCTTGTTTCTGACCTTTACATTTTTACTTAATTCCTTCAGAACTATACGCCTCACTTTCTCTGGCTTGGCAATTTAATTTCCCTCTTTTGGTGGTTCCTTTTGGTCCAGTGGAAGCCAGACCTGATTTCTAACAGTAAACTCTAGAAAAGAATCCACATTTATTGCAATTTAGTTTGTTACCTTGGGGTGTGGTACCTTACACAATACCTTAGTTTGCAGCAAACAAAAAGTGAACTCTGAATAGGAATTTGACAATTATGCAAGTTTACATCTACTCACCAAAACAACAAATAAAATTTTTGGCTACCTTACTTCCTGTTTTAAATTTCTATTCCCACTCTTTTTTTTCCCTGCTGTCCTAGTTGAGAAGGCCTCTAATCATCTCTATACCTCTAGCATCTTGAAGTATTTTGTTTTAATCTGAATGCTTCAGGAAACCTATCCTTCACGTTGCCCTGGCACCCTTTTATTTCCAAAATGCTCCTTATCTGGCAGTTGGTTTAATCTGTTTATGTGGTTTGGCCAGGATTTCTACTTCATAAAAGATAAATTCATTGAATCTAAAAACACATGTCCTTCTACACATAATCATTCTCCTCCCCCAAACATCCATCTCTTGTCGTTTTTCCTCTCTCCTTATTTTTCCTCTTTTTACTGTATGCACAGCTTTGGTGCTCCCTAATACTCAAAAATGGAAAATGGATTCTCAAGAATCTGCTCAGTTAAAAAAAAGGTATTATCACTATGACATGTCTAGCAGTATGATTATGATATCAAACTACATTTGAATTTGTCATTTGCACATCCATCTGAGTTCCTACTCAGAACTAATCCCTTTATTTAGTGCACAACAGTAGATGAAAGTCAATTCTCATTCATCATTTCACCAAGATTGACTCGTTTTTGGATGAGACCTGCAGTTTCATTGGTACTGGGAAATACCAGTGAGGAAATACCTTTTACTAATGTACGTGGTACATATTCTGCAACTTAAAGTCTTAGAGACTTGACAAGCAATGAGAAGGCCAATATTGTCAGAGGCTGGAAGTGAACCCAGGTCTTTGTGACTGAAAGGCTATAATTCTATACATTATACCAGGGCTCAGCAAACTGTGGCCAGTTGTCTTTTTCGTATGGCCAGGGAGCTAAGAATAGTTTTTACATTTTAAAATAAAGTTTTATTATATTTAAAAATGTAAGAAACAATTTTAGGCACACAAATTTGAAGCCAAATTGATGTAGAAATGTCCAGTAATATATATATATATGTGTGCAGCACAGGATCCATCAGGGATATGACAATGAAGATAGCTAACTTGCACGTAGTACTTGAAAAGCACTCTACATCTGTTATCTCATTTGGGCCTCACAAGAAACCTTGTGATGACATTGCAGATATCATTCCCAATTTATAGAAGAAGAAACTGAAACTTATGAAAATTGTGAATTGCCCATTGCCACCATCCAGTCCACTGCTTTGGGACTTCTTTGGAACTGTCCATCACACCTTCCTTCCCCAGGAACTTTATCAATGGGAAATCTCATGATGCTGCAAGATTGTATCTGTCTGGTGCTCACATTTCATCAGTGCCTCTGTCCCTCTGATGGGGACTAGTCCCCTTTGACTAGAAGGGAGGCCATGGGCTCCATTACCCTTCTAATGCTAAGATTTGAAGATTCTATGTCTTTGGAGAGGCACAGAGAGCTGGATGAAAGTCAGGAAGACCTGAATTCAAATCTCACTTTTGACCCTTACTAGCTGTATAGCCATAGACAAGTCACTTAACCTCCATGAGTCTTAGTTTCTTCTTCTGTAAAAGAAGTATGATAAAATCTGAAGTATCTCCCTCACACAGTTATTATGAGGCTAAATGAGAAAATGTTTGGAAAGTATGTTGCAAAATTTAAAGTGCCCTATGTGCCAGGTATCATTATTGTCATTATTCTGAGCCCTTGTCCTTAAAGGAACTGGGATTCGTTCCCAGAAGCAAATGTTCTGAATTGGATATGTGCTACTCACATGCAAAGAAGAAGAAGAAGATGAAAAAAGAAATTGATGTATAAAGACTGATAAATGACAGAGGATATTGTGGCAGAAAAAGTAGATGAGTCTGTTATACAATATAGCGTAAAGTGAGAACCTGGAAATTTGGGAGAAGCTATATACTGCAGAAGATAAGAAAATGAAAAAGTATTCCAACAATGGCTATCGGAAAACAAAATAAAAGGACTTTTAAGAGAAATGGGCATGGAGAAGAAAGACAAAGTGAAAAATAAACTCATGCATTTATATAAATATCCAAATATACACTTACACAAATACATACATACATACATACATGAATGTATTATGTATTTGTGAATATACATAGATCTCCTCCCCTTTCCCCAATATCATTCAAAGCTAAGTTGAAAGAACTTTTGGAAACTAACACTGAATTCTCAGCTAGTGGACAGCTCCCAGGTGCCATACTTATTCTACAAGAATTCATCACTGTCAAATCCCTGCCAATGGCTAAATGCCATAAGCTTTGCTCCAAAGTAGGAAAGCCATAGAATGTTTCTAATGAGCCAGGTGACATCAGAAAAGGAATGCTGAAATGTGACTCATAGGTAAGAAAGCACCACTGCTGGAGATCCTGTGAGAAAACCTACGTACAGCTGCTGACCCCATGTGCGTTGGCATGTTAAGAACCTTTCTTCTTATGAATGTTTCCTCAGAGAGAACATCAGGCTGGGGCTGGTTACACAGACTCCAGCCTCAGACATGCTGTGCTCTGCCCTGCCGAAGACCTAACTAATTGACAATTTTTTTTTTGAAGTGGCACAAGACTGAAGAATGGCAAAGGGAGCAAATTCAAAGGGAACATTTCTAATGAGTTATGGGGAATTCATCCCTAACATACTTTTTTCTTCCTTCCCCACATTATTAGCATTTATTAAACCAAATGCTCCCCTCTTCCCTTCCTGCAATTAATTTTACTTAATGCTGGCCAAACACACTTTAAAAAAACAATAGAGGGCTGAAAAATATCAGCTCAAAATTACCATATATCCCAGGGGCTCAAGGAAACCAAACAACAGATTCATGTAAACAGCTATATGAACTTTAAGAAAAACAAATTAACATGCCCTAACACATTCTACTTATTAGAGGGATACTTCACATTCTCATTCTAGTTATGAATGGAGGGAAGGCACTGAGCTAGGATTTTAGGAATAGAAGGGAACTCAGGCAAGTTGCCACATGTAACTCTCATTTTATGTCTGAGGAAACTGAGGGCCAGAGAGGTCATGTATCCTAGCCCAAGGTTACATGGCTAGTTATTGAGAGAGCTGGGAGAAGAAACCAGGTCCCTGGCTTTGTCTGTACATACTCTAAGCTATCTTCCAAATAAGAATGAGGGTCTCAGACTGAGGAATCAAAAGTGACATGTGGCTCACGCACCCCAAACCACTTTGTTTTGGTATGGTGGATTTGTACTTTACACACTCATGGAATGGAAATAAAGGTTGGATACTGGATGGGTTTGTACTCAAGTTCTACCACTGATGTAACTTATTTCAGGCCTATTATACTTAAACTTGCAGTGATGACAAATTGTAACCTAAAAGATCTTACAATGATTCCTAAAACTGAAGTAGGGAGAGAATTGTTAATTACTGATGGTGTCTTCCATTTAAACGCCTCCAATAATCACCTCTATGCAGATGATTCTTAGATCCATTTATCCAGCCCTAACCTCTCTCCAGACTTGTCTCACATCTCTAACTGCCTATTGACTATCTCCTCTGACTAGTACCTAAAGACTTTTACAATCTGGTTCCAACCTTTATTCCCAGACTAATGGCACATTACTTTTTCTCATGTACTTTATGTTCTAGTCAAACTAGCCTGTTTGGTAATCTCTGTTCACACCACTTTAGCTCCTGCCTCCAGGCCTTTATATAGATTATGCCTCATACTTGGAATGCTCTCACTCTTTATCTCTGTTTTGCAGAATCCCTTTAAAGCACAGATCTTGGATGAACCTTTTCCTGGTCCTCCAATTGCCAATGTTCTGCCTCATTACTAAAGTTACTTTGAATTTACTCTGTGTAGAAAGAACAATTTGTTTAGATGTCATTTTCTCTCAAGTAAATACAAGCTCCACAAGGGCAGTAACTTTTTTGTTTGTTTGTTTGTGTATGTCCAGCACCTAGCACATAGCAGGTACCTAGTTAATGCCTGTCAAATTCAGTTGAATTCATTATCTGAAAACAAACCTCACAGTTACCTCAAGCAGCCTGTATCCTGGCAATGTAATTTCCTCTTTGGCCCCCAAATAAAAGACTAGAAAAGAACATACTTAAATTCCATTTTTATACAACATAGGATAATTTTTTTATGGATAAGTGTGATTTCTTGGTAAAGAAAACCTAAATGCTACATATGGCATGCTTGGAGAAAATAGCTTGAATCTAATATGGTGAACTTTAGTTATGATAATCCCAAAATCTCACAGTTGGGTTCAAAGTATTTTAAGAAGTGTTTATTAAATGCCTGTTATTTGCCTTGGTACATACAAAGAAAAGCAAAAAGAGTCCCTACCCTCAAGGAGCTCACATTCAAATGGAGGAAACAATATGAAAACAACTGTGCATACAAGATACTGACATGTACATATAAGATAATATACATATAAGACACTGACTGGGCAAATTGTAGATAATCTCAGAGGGATGGCACTAGTATTAGGGGAAGGTAAGATTTGAGCTGAGTCTTATAGGAAGCCAAGGAAACCAGAAGAAGGGGATAAAAAGGAAAAACATTCTAGGCAAGCTAGACAGGCAGTGAAACAAGGCACAGAATTGGAAGAGAGTATGTTGGGCGAGGAGCAGCAAGGCCATTATCCCTGGATTGTCAGGTACACAGAGGGGTGTAAACTATAAGAAAACCAGAAAGGCAGAAAGGGGCTAGGTTATGAAGGACTAGGAAAGCCATCCAGAGGAGTTTATATTTGATTCTGGAGATAATAAGGAGATAGTGGAGTTTACTGAATAAAGGAGAGTCAGTCCTATAATTTAGGAAGACCAATCTGAGAGCTGAGTGGAGGATGGACTTGAATGGAGAGACTTGGGGCAGGCAGAACAACCAGTACACTATTGCAACAGTCCAGGTGTGAAGTGATGAGGGCCACCAAGGTGGTGGCAATATCAGAGAAGAAAAGAGGGTATATATGAAAGGTATTCTGAGAACAGAAATCACATGACTCAGCTACTGATTTGTTATAGGGAGTCAGTGAGAGTGAAGAGTTGAGGAAGTGCCTGGGTGCCCTAGACAGTAACAAGGAAGTTGGGAAGAGAGGAGAGCATTTTTGGGGAAAGACAATGAGTTCTATTTTAGATATGTTGAATTTAAGATGTCTCTGGGATATCTACTTTGAGATGCCTAATAGGCAGTTGGACATGTGAGACAAGAAGTCTGGAGAGAGGTTAGGGTTGGATAAATAGATCTAAGAATCATCTGCATAGAGGGGATTATTGAGTCCATGGAAGCTGATGAGATCACCAAGTGAAATAATATAGAGGGAGAAGAGAGGAGAGCCTAGGAGAGAACCTTGAGAGATACCCACAGTTAATGGGAATGACCCAGATGAAGATTTAACAAAGAAGGCTGAGAAAGAGCAGTTAGTAGGAGAACCAGGATAGAGTAATGCCATGAAAGCCCCGAGAAGAGAAACTATCAAGGGAAAGAGGGTGGTTGACAAAGGCTGCAGAGAGGTCAAGAAGGATGAAGATTGAGAAAAGTTCATCATGTTTGGCAATTTCGAGATCATTGATGACTTTGTAGAGAGAAGTTTAAGTTGAATGATGATGCTGGAAGCCACACTGATTATAGATGACTTTTTTCCCCCAAATTTAGCCATAAAAGAGAGGAAAGACATGGACTAGTAGCTATTGGGGATGGTCAGATCAAGTGAGGGTTTCTTAAGTCCTATTTGACAATGGGGGTGTTTGTGGGCAACACAGAAGCAGTCAGGATACAAAGTGAGACTGACAATTACATCAAGGGTTGATAGAAGGGGGTAACCTGCTGGAAAAGATGGGATTAGAATGGGATTGAGGGGCAGGTAGAAGGGTGTGTCTTGTCCAGGAAAAGGGCCATGTCTTCATGTGACATGAAAGGAAAGAAGGTGATAATAGGAAAAGGCAACTGAGTGAGAGGAGAGATGAAAAGAAGGTTCTAAGAGAGAGAGCTCTTGGCAAATGGCCTCATTTCTTTCAGGAAATATGAGGCAAGGTTCTCAGATGAAAGTGCTGGGGGAGGAGATGACATGGGATGTTGTGGGTGGTAATGTTGGGGATGGTGAACTGATTAGAGAGGTGTAAAGGGTTTGCCTTGCTGCAGTGAGGGCCTAGTTGAGATTAGGTAACAAATCTGTAGTGGACCCAATCAGCAGAGTTTCCTAGTTTCTCTAGCTCTTTTCAGCAGCCTGTGTTTAGGAGTGAATGTAATAGACTGCAAGAGTAATCCAAGTTTGGGGCTTGTCAAGGCCCAATGAAATGATAAGGGGTCAAGGAAGTCCAGGTTAGAGGATGGTGCAGAATTGAACATGAAGAGGCTGAGATAGGGCAGGGAAGAGAGTGTAATCAGGCAGGGGAGATGACCTAGGAAAGAACTGAGGGATGATTGAGGGTTTGGAGTTTGTGGTGAAGAAGAATAACAGGACTTGAGGTTGTAAGGAAGAGGGAGAGGTAGAATGACAGCAGACTGGGAGCAGCTAAGAGAATTTCAGAGTTGATAAGCATGAAAGTAGAATGTACAGGTGTTCTACAAGGCAGCAGGGACAGGCAAAATCAAGGGAATGGCCAAATCTGTGTGGAGCTGAGGTGAAGCGGAAGAGGAAGGAGAGGAATAAAGTGAGGAACTAGAAAATTAGGGTATTTGAGAGGAAAAAAAATATATGTGTGTGTGTGTGTGTGTGTGTGTATACACATATATATCTATATATGTGTATGTGTGGTATGTGTGTGTGTGTGTGTGTATGTCTGTGTGTGTGTGCAGTCCCTTAATATGAGGGAAGGAATTAGAGTAGAGACAAAGGCTGTGAGCCCAGCACTGGGCACTGAACTCATTGAGGAAGGAAGGTAAATGTCCTGGAGGCAAGCAGAGAATAGCTATCAGAATCTTTACTAGATGATAAACATGGATTGTTTGAATGAACCTCAAAAAAGGAAAAGTTACAGAGTGATAGGAACTGAGGAAGAATCTGTAAGTAACAATGAAAGTGTAACTAATACAGTAAAGAGTGTCCAGGGAGGCTGTGTCATCAGGAGGGAGGCAAGTCTCAGAGTGCCAGAAGCTGTAAGGAGTGAGAAAGCAAAAGAGTTTAAGATAAAAGTAAGTTTGTTAACTATAGAGTAGGTGTTCCAGAGAGTATAGTGGAAGGGGTGGGTAGATCTTGAGTGGGACATTAGGAAGACATGATTGACGAGTATGGGGAGTAAGGGAGTAGGCAGTGGAAGATGGCAACAGGACTTGTGCAATGGTAACTGGAGTATGCAATCACTGGAATGGGGAATGGGTTAGAGCAATGGTTTCAAACTCAAATAGAAACTGATAGGATCCCTGCAGTCACATACTGATTTAGAAAACCACAAATTATCATTATGTTGCACTGTATTTTTATCTTTTATTAATTATCTCTCGATACATTTTAAGGTGGTTCAGGCAAGCACTAGGGAGTTTTACACAGACATGCCCACCAAATTTGACATCTCTGGGTTAGAGGATGCTAACCATTGAGGACTGAGTTAAGGCAGATCGTTAATGTCACTGATAAGTCCAATTAGGGAGGCAGGTGACGGGATTGTTCAGGGCCCTCCCTCAGATGTCCAACATCATGAAAGGTGGTGATGCTGACTATTAGGAAGCCCAGAAGGTCCACCTTCTAGTAGGCAGGAACTGGTGAAGTTACAGCTTGGAGGAGTCTGGACAGGAGGTGGGAGCTGGCAATTTGAGGTGGGTTTAACCTAAGGACAGCTTTTGGAGCTCAAGAAAAAGCCTTGAGACAGACTGAGTCTAGAAGCTTGGATCCAGGACACCCTGGGAAGACAGACGGGTTGGATCTAGAGCTGATATAGGGGTTTATGGGAAATTCCAGGGGTTTTCTGGCACAGGCAGCAGGGATAAGCAGTCAGAATACTCCTTCAGAAATACTAGAAACAAAGGTAGAGGCCATAGGCTAGTGGGGTGGATTAGGAAGACTCAAAACTTTCAGGAAATTCCTGGAGGTGAAGGTAACAGCCATAGGCCGGCAGGCTGGAGCACTCCCTGGGAAGTTCAGCAGTTTATGTGAAAAAGACTTGGGGGGGGTCCTAGTGGATGGCATGCTCAATATAAGTCAATGGCATAAAACCAAAGCTAAAAAAACCCCACATGATCTTAGGCTTCATTCATGGCAGCACATCATCCTGAAAAGAGGTGATAATTCCTTTGTAGTTGGCCTGGACCATATTTTGAGTTTTGTGTTCAGCTCTGGACATATCATTTTGGGAATGACAATCAATCTGAAACTCATCAAGAGGAGGGTGACTAAGACAGTGAAAGGACAGGAAATCATATTATATAAGAATTAGTTGGAGGAACTTGGATATTTAGCCTGTAGAGGATTTAGTAGAGACATGAAAACCATCGTCAACTATGTGAAAAGCTGTCATGGGGAAGAGGAATGAGCTGTGTTCTGTCTGCCCTAAAGGAACAAGGAACAATGGATGAAAATTGCAGAGAAGCAAAATTTTGCTTAATATAAGGAGAAAACTTCTTAACAGAGCTGCCTACACCTGGCATGGATTGCCTAGGGTGGTAGAGGGATCTCCTTCAATGGAAATCTTCAAGGGGAAGCTAGATGACTATTTGTTCAGGATGGAGTAGAAGGGATTCTTGTTCAGTTATAAGTTAAACTATCTGCATTTTCTTTCAACTATGAAATTTTGGGTCCTCTTTCAGATTAAACTTCTTTTGTATCCCAAGCCTGGCACATAATGAACACTTAATAAATGCTTGACTTAACTCCAACATAAATGAAACTATTGTTAAATAAATCTTTAGCAAAGTTTCAAGTCTAATTTTATTTACAAAGGAAAAAAAGTTGAACACTGACATTTCATGTAGTACCATTATTTAAAATGAATAGAACTTTTTTTCCAATTCAGTTCTCCAAGATAAGTCGTCAGCTGTTGTCTTTCCATTATAGATATATGCACGCACGCACACACGCACACACACACACACATTTATGGAGTAATTTTGATCTTGGCCCTTTTTGAAAAGCGTAAAATTTGGAGGGTTTTTTTTTAAAGCCGAACTTATCAAGTTGATAACCAATTGTTTCAAAGTTATATATATATATCTTTGCAGTAAAGAAAAATGAGACAATATCTAATTTGCAAGATATGGTCAAACTTGAATTTGAAATAAAGTTATCCCTTGTAAAAAGTAACAGCTGAAAGAGATGCCAGAAATCCAAATCGATTTTCACGTCTACAAGTGAAGTCTTTTGAATCTGTTTCCCTCTCTCCCCTTATGACTTAAGTCATACTCCATCATCTATCATATAAGTAGTAGCTATTTGTTCTTAAGCTGCCAAACTACTAACTGAATCCTTTTTATGTACTTCTTTGTCATCCTGTGGATAAGTCTAAAAGCTCTCAGTGCACTTCCTCCCAGTTAAACTCAAATTAGTCCCCTCTCCTGGACCCCTACTAAGATGCCTTGGTACATCACAGAACCCTGAGAAAATCTCTTTTTTAGTCTCTGCAAATCACCACAGTACCTGCTACTCTGACTAGGCCTATGCCATTATTTATTACATAATAAGCTCTTGCTGTTGAGGGTCAATTATTCCATTGACCAGGCATTACAATACTTCTTGGTAATTAAAAGAGGTACTTATGTGAATCTGGATGCATATTGAAAGAAACATTAGTTCTTTTATTCTCTTGGCAAGTCTATTGTCCTGAGCCAGGCCCAACCAATTAACATCTTTTGCCAATCCCTGTCAGCTGGGACTTGGAAAAGAGTGAAAAGAGGGTCAGTCAGATGCTAATTTAGATACAATTGTGACAGCACAGTTTGGGGGGAGTTGTTCTAAAGAAGCCACCAAGGTTTAATGAAGCAAACAGCTTGGGTCCCTGTGACCCTGCAGGGGTAATTAAAAAAGGGCTGCTCTGTGTTCCCCTGCCAAATAGGAGAGTGGCATCATAAGCCTTTCCATTAAAAAAAACAAAACCCAACGAAATACAACAAAACCCACAACCTTTTTAAGAGATATAATCATCCATTTAATCTGCTCATTAAACAAGTCTCTCATGCGCACTTAACACAAATTAGCACTTCTCTAAAAAGGTAAAATGAGACATAAATCGGAGGCTTCCCATAATTCCAAAGGTCACTATTCATTTTTTTAAAGTTGCAAGCTCAGTTACTGTTGATGTATTAATATTTTGGGGTATCAACTTTTGAGCAAAGACTGTTGCCTTAATTCATTTTGAGTGACTAAGCCTCCAAGGCTTTCCAAACTCAGGAACTGGCCATTTGCATCTGTTGTTCCGCCCCCAAGGATCTTAAGCACAACCAAAAGGGAGTTGACATTCTTTTGATTTTAAGTTCTCTTGGTAATAGCCTGTATTTTAACTCAAACTTCTGTCCAATGTCTCCCTCACACTGTTCCTCTTCTGCCCCCCAAATCTGCTAACACATGTGAGGAAAGTAATTCAACAGCTAGGTTGATTTCAACTCAGCCTTGAGCTCCATAGGAAACCACAGAAACAATGTGTGTTCCTTCTGGGGGTTTTAAGCTACCATTTGGTCCAACAGAAACATAGTTTTGGATGCAGTTGCTCAAGTTGCTTCAAGCGTCATGAAGATTTACGATTGGCAGGGGACTGGTAACACAACTTCCTGGAAAACATTTTAAATCTTTGTTCATAGGCACAAAACAAACATACACATAGGTCTTCCCCCAGCTCCCTCAACCCAAATCTCTCAGCCCTGGGAAAAACAGCAAAATTTGTTGTTACTTAACATTTACTCACTTATATTTCTTTCAATGCCTCAAAATGTTCTGTTATTTTGCTTTCAGGGAAGTGGTCATTCTGGCTGGATCTTCACAGTTTAGAGCTGTTTACTTGGAAAATAGTCAGATGGGGAGTGAGTACCCACTAAAGAATCATTTCATCCTTAAAAGAGCAAAAAGTTCCATCTTGGTTTAGTTTTTGCAAATGTAAACATGACTCTCTGGTCAAAAACCTTTTGGACCATAGGGAAAGTCATTCTACCTTGGCAAAGCAATGTCTGTTTTGCTCTGAAGTTTATGCACACAAAAATTTTATTAAGTTGATGGGTAGCTCTTAAGGTAAATATGGATTACTAAACCCTTACCTTCATCTCTCTCCTAAACAAATGCAAGATGGGCACACACACACACAAAAAAATTGGGCATTTATTGGTATAAAGTTATCTTGGTACATCAAACCTCAATTAAATTATAGTACTAAAACAATCTGAAGACACATATATGATTAAAATAATAAGATATTTATCATGAATATTCCTCAATGAAGAACACTAGTTTATTTTGTCTTCTAAAGTGCTTTTCATTTTCATTGATATGGCCTTTACAAGTTAAGTAACACATTCCAGTATTATTCAAACTCTGTTGGTCAAACAAACTCTCTGAAAAGTCCAGGAAACTTTAAAATACTGCAGAGGCAAATGGGACAAGGATGATGTCTGTCATGGAAGAATTGCTCTCCAAATGTTTATTTCTCTTGAGCAAAACAGCGGTCAATTGGTATTTGAAATGTTTTCTTTATTTAGAGCTTGTTGCTCGAACAATAAGTCATGACAGCTCTGGCTCAGCCCCCTTGAGGCCTGAACCAAGTGAACAGCCTGAAGTTACTATGCAGCAGCAGCAGCAGCCATAGGATGTCTGGAATTTGTTGTGTGCACTGAGCCTTAAAATGGAACAGCTGTTGAGAAAGGCTGTTACAAGACACCTACAGGGACATAAGGCTTCGTGGACAGCCTCATCTACCCTGAATAGGAAGGGTAATTGTGGCCTCATTGCACCCTTGCCAGACAAGAAGTTACAAAGACAAATGAACCCAAGAAGAGCCTAAAAGCAAATGTGGATGATGTCAGGACTTCTTTCTGTCATTAGCTACGGAAAAACTCCTGAACGACTGAAACCATGTTCAAAAACTACTAAAGTAAGTGTGTGGGCACTTGTACTTCTCAAAAAGTTGTTTTTCTTAGGTGATATGTCCATTTGTCCCTTGCACTAAGTAAAGGCAAGACAGTTCTCTGATAATCCTCTAAAAGGAATGGCCAGGAGCTAAAACGACAAAGCTTCAGAAGTCTGAAGACCACTGGCAGGGTCTTGTGAATTACAGCAATGACTAGGGACTTGCTGGAGAGAGACAACTCTTTAAGTCCCATTGCTTTAGCAGACAACTTTTAATCTGCTCAGACATATTTCCAGCACACAGAAATAAACCAGATTCTTAAAAACCAACCCAACCAAAACCAAGACAGAGTTAGTGCAATTAATTAATTGCAATTAATGCAATGAGATAAATAAGAATCAGGAAATTACTGACCCAGTTTTCACTATAAAGCAGATCTCAAGAAGAAAAAAAAGCCAAATGCAAAGCGCCTAGGATTAGAAGGAATGGAAAGAAAGAAGTATCTATGTTCAAAAATACAGCTTGGGGTGGGAGAGGAAGGAAAACTTGTAAGCCTAAGAAACAAATGGAGGAGGGTCTTTTAATAAAGGCCCTAAAAGCCAGTCTAGGATAATAGGCATTTTGGTAGAAAATATGCCCCAAGACACATAGAATTTTAGAGCTAGAAGAGACTTCAGGAGGTCACTACTTTAAGAAAGATTAGTGACTTACCTGGGTCACATAGCTAGCTAGCAAAACTGAGACTAGTACCTGGGACTTCTGAAATCCTAATTCAAAGCTCTGTCTTCTTTATAACCTGTCTTTCTTTCAATAAAATGATTATACACATGATGCAGCAGTAAGTGAGGTCATATTGGAGCAAAACTTTGAATATTAGAGGTGGAAGGAGGTCTTAAAATCATGTATTCAATTCAGTAAACATTTACTAAGTTTTCAGTATGCAGAGTGTGTTTTTGTTCAGCCATGCCTGACTCCGTGACTCCATGTGGGGTTTTCTTGGCAGAGACACTGGAGTGGTTTGCCATTTCCTTCTCCAGCTCATTTTACAGCTGAGGAAACTGAAGCAAACAGGGTTAAGTGACTTGCCCAAGGTCATATAGCTAGTAAGTGTCTGAGACTAGATTTGAACTTGGGTCTTCCTGACTCCAGGTTCAGCGCTTTATCCACTGCACCACATAGCTGCCTCTATAGTGTCTATCTTTATCTACTATCTATAGTGTCTTTGATAGTGTCTATCAAAGTTTAGACTGAACTATTACAGCTTAAAACTGTACTAAGCCTTTTGAGATACCCTGTATATAATGGATTATGTTTGGTGTTGAGAATACCAAGATGAAAACAAAACAAAATTCCAGGAGTTTCCATTCTCCTCGGAGGATACTCCATCAACACAGAACAATAGGCAGCACCCACAGGAGGAACCCGT
The DNA here is from genome assembly GCF_900497805.2 of Vombatus ursinus. Lineage (NCBI taxonomy): Eukaryota > Metazoa > Chordata > Mammalia > Diprotodontia > Vombatidae > Vombatus > Vombatus ursinus. Next base: position 15,588,373 of record NW_020954591.1, on the reverse strand, counting down.
CAACTCCAGATGGATACCTGAAGCTCAGAAAAGAAATCTTCAGTGTACTCTGACTCAAGGATTAAGGGCCTATGGCTGTGTCTGAAAGAGCAGGCTCCTTTCCTTCATCCCAAAGCAGAAAAGGGAAAAAGGAAATCTCCCTATGGGGCAAGAAATGAGCAAATGGAATTGAGGGGAGGACATTAGGAACCTAGGAAAGTCGGTCATGAGAAGATATAAGCTTTGAGTGGATGGGAAAAGAAAGCACAACCTTTTTAGGGCTGCAAAGCAGATTCTGCTGTCTTCCTCCTACCATGGCCTCTGCACCCCAGAAGCTTTAGTTGCACTGCTATAAGAAGCCAATGAGCCTGATATTAGGATGGTGTGATAAAGGGGTTAAGTGCAAGTCAGCCAGGGGGATGCTGAATTCTAGTGTGTGTGTGTGTGTATGTATAAAGGGGTGTGATGGCATCAGGGAAATGGGTAGAAAGGAAAATCAAACCACCTAATGGCTCTTTAAAAAAGGCAGTAAAGTGATCTGGAGAACCACAAGCAAAATCTAGATAGTATAACGTAGACAGACAGAATGAATCTCAAAGGAGGAGAGGTTTGTGGATTATGGTATAGAGAGAGTCTGGAAGTGGCAGCAGAGATCAAGGAGTCTGCTAACTCCTCTTCCTGGCCCAGTGTGTCTCAAGACACGACAGAACTGACCAACACAGCAATGGATGTGGCAAGGGATGAAAGGTATGCAGGAGGAAGCCAGGTTTTTCATGAGCATCAGAAAGTAGAAAGAATGTACAAGAAAGAGATCTAAGGTAAAGGACAGTTTCTAAATAAATCAGGGATTACAGAAGGTGAGCCAGAAGAGGAGTGCAGAGAAAGACTGAGGAGGAGTAGAGCTGAGGTATATAGGGATTAGAGCATAGGGACAGGTGGGGGGCAGATTTTTATAACTGTAGAAAGTGACAACCACAGGGAACCAGAGGATCAGAAGGTAGAAATTTGCTCACACTAGGACAAGTGTGAGAGATGAGAGGATTGATAGCGATGGTGGTCAGAAACACTGAGTGGTAAAATGCATTGATGGTTATGGTGTCTAGAAGGCCACCATTAGAAGGGAATAAGGCATCTGATCCTGGGTAACCTAACGTATGGGAGCTTTTTCTCCTTAACAGGGGCAACCTTTACCTTCTCCCCTGATTGTGTTGTGAAGGATGGAGACATAGGAGTGGATTTCTGCATACTGAGGCACATTTTGTATTGTTATTTCTCTTTCAGGGGCTAAGATGGCCAAAAAATTCATGACTTACTGGAAAATTTCACAATGAGGCTCATCCTTGGACAGCACACATGGTCTATTGCTGGGAGTTTATTCCACAAAGAATAATAAACATTTATTAAGTGCCTACAATGTTTAAGGCTCAATGCTACATACTGGGGAATCATGAAAGATCACAGTCCCTATTCTCAAGGAGTTTATAGTCCAGTGGGAGAAGATATATATGATGTGCACAGTTAAGTACCATGGAAGGTAAACTGTGATAGAGGAAAAATTAAACCAAAAAAACCAAACCCCAAACACAAAAAAACCCCTCACCAAGTGCTATTGTAACAGAGGTTTGAGAACTTAGTGGCATTGTAGGATTCATAGTTCAGAAGAATGAGCATTCTCTTAGCTTCAGGAAGAAATGTGGACTATCACAATATTTGAGCCAGGAGACAAATGAGTCATGCCTCAGAATCACCAAAAAGACAGTTTGTAAGGGGCAGACCTGTGTATGAGAAAAGCAGCATGAGGTGCTTGGGGGAGGTGGAGTCCTCAGTCTCCAACTGGGACTGACTGAACTGAACAGCCATGGGGCAGCTCCCCAACCCTGACTTGGGTTTAATTAGATGAACTAGAGAGAGAAGTGCGGTCCCTTCTGCCACAAGGGAATGCTGGGTGAAGAGAGAATATAGCTGAGCTATGGCAGACAGGCTAGAGACCAAGGAGGGTGGGGGTGGGGGGGAGGGGAAGGAGGAGGGCGGGGCAGGAATCTTGGAACAAAGAACTTGGAGTGAAGCTACAGGTTGCCTCTTCAAGGGCTGAGTGCATTTTCAAAAAGTCTATTCTTTCCCCAACTTTCCCTTCCCATGCAGTCTGATAATGGACCCTGTTATATACTCTTTTCCTGTTTCCTTTAAATTACTTCCTTTATCTGGATTTTGCTTCATATTAAAACTAATGGTCACTCATGAAGAATTACATTGCACATCTATATACTTAGTCTATGCCAAGAATAGGGGAATAGAAGAAACCAGTGTTTAGGTGGGAATTCGGGCAAAAAGTGAAACTTCTTTCCAAATATTAAGAATTTTCTTAAATGGTGGCTCTGACCTATTATGATTTTATTAATAACTTTTCATCTGATATGAACAAGCAACCATGTGGATCTCTGAGAGCAATTATTTGACCCCAGGCTAGAAATGTGCTTAATTAAAAAAAAATTAATAGGGTGTAGATGATTTAGATTAACTCTCCAGTCAAGAAGAGAAGGCAAGGACCAAAGAAATGTCATACCCTGAAATGATCTCTGGCTAGGAGATAAGTGAGGCCTGGGAGGTTTTAGCTCCACCCCTTTCCAGAAGGGAACTGACCCATTCTATCCTGCAGAGTGATACCTGCTGGTGTTATGCTATAATAAAACTGAGGAAAGAGAGATCAATTGCACATTTGAGTATCTAGGAAAGTTTCAAGGAATAAGTGATATTTGATTTGAGCCCTGATTAAAGGGAAAAACTTCAACAGAAGAGATAGTTAAAGCAAATGCCCAGAGACAAGAAATGGCAGGCTGAGAACAGACAGAATAGTCCAAATTGGGTGTAATGCAGGATGCATGAAGGGGGTTAAGGGTGGTACGAGATAAAACTGGACAGGCAGGTTGAAACCAGATTGAAAACGTACTTGATTGCTAGGATCAGACATTAAAATTTTGTTAACGAAGCAATGGCAAGATTCTGATAGGCAAAAATGACTATTAATGATCCTCCAACAATACCTTACACTGATTACAATATAACATGGGCTAGCTGTGAAGAGGGTGGACTGAAGAGAAAACAGATTGAAAGTAGGAAGATCAGTTAGAACAGCATAAAATATTCCGGGCCAGAAAAGGTGAGGCTGAATATAGTTGTAGCAAAAATAGAGAAGGGCCAGATATGAGAGATTATGGAGTTAGAAACGACAGGACATGGAAACTCTATGGATGCGTAGGGTGACAGAAACAAGAGTCAAGATCTTTGCAAAGTTATAAGCCTAGGTGGCTAGGAGGTTGTTGGTAGCAGCAGGTGAAGCACCATCTTCTTTATTTTTAATTAATTTTTTTTGATTTATCAATAATCACTTCCATATGCTTTTGAGTTTAAGATTTTTCTCCCCCTTCCTCCCCACCACCCTCCCCAAGAGGGCACACATTATATATAGGCTGATATAGGCTACACATTTACATTCATATTAAACATATTTTCACATTAGTGATGTTGTAAGTAGCAATTAAAACCAATAGGAGGAACCATCAGAAAGAGGAAACAAAACTCAACAGAAGAGGAAAAAAATAACAATTCGGTTTCCATAGTTCTTTCTTTGGGTGTGGATAGCATTTTCCATCACAAGGCCTCTGGAGATGTCTTAGACCCTTGTGTTGCCAGGAAGGGTTAAGTTTATCAATATTAGTCATCACACAACGTGGCTAGCACCACCTTCTAAATGAAGCCTTTTCTGAGTCCCTTAACTAAAACTGTCTTGTATTTAACCACTTCATATTTATCTAATATTTATTCTGTAAATGCTTGTCCACATACATGTTGTCTCTCCTGTTAGAATGAAGACATAAATGCAATTTATATCTAATGGCCCTGAATACAATGTGGTCCCCTTCTGCTTCCTCAGAAATGGTGGAAAAATAGTGGAAAAGGGACCAGACGGTGTTAAGAATTCCAGTTTTTAGGTCATCTATAAACTTAGAATGTTACAGTTGCTTATTAAGCTTATTATTAGGCACCAGACACTGTGTCAATTGTTTAATAAATGTCTGATTAATGGGATATAAAATTCAATACTAGATTGAAGAGTTCTAAAAGCTAGATAGAAGAAATAAGACTTGAAAGAATAGGTAGGAAAGAATATTTATAGGTTCTCAAGCAAGAAAAGAGTATCATAATGATTTTTTAAAAATAATATTCATATGACAGCAGTGCTCAAGATGAATTGTAAGGGAAAAGGGATATGAGAGGAAGTCTTGAAGCAAGGAGAAAAATGAAAATTATAATAACCCTAAGGTTCTCCCTCATACACTGAAGATTGGCACAGACAACTCAAACTTGTAACAGTCAATGCTGGAGGGGTTAGAGGAAGATAAGCACAGTCACATATTGTTGGTAGATGAATTGGTCTAAGTGTTCTGGATAGCAATTTAGAATTATGCAAGAAAAGTGTCTAAACTGTCTGTACTCTTCAACCCAGTGGCACCCCTCCTAGGCACATACCCAAGGACATCAAAGACAGAAATAAAAGTACAATATATACCAAAATATTTACAGAAGCACTTCTTCTGGTAACCAAAGAACTAGAAACAAACTAGCATAAGAAAGTGATGGAATATTATTGTGCATTAACAAGTGATGACTATAAGAAATGATGACTATAAGAAACATGGCAAGATTTGTATGAACTGATTCAGAGTGAAACAAGTAGAACCAAAAGAATAATATATGGAATGGTCATAACAATGCACATAAAACTACTGAAATGAACTTGGAGCATTAAAAAAAAACAACAACAAAAAACTAATAATGGTCCTGGGGAACAGATAATGAAGGACTGAAACTTATCTCCCTTTCTTAACAGAGAGGTATGGGGACTATGATGGTAGAATACACTGTCAGACAAAGTCACTACATCAAATGTTTTTGCTTAACTATTTGCCTTTGTTACCAGGGAAATTTTTGTTTCAAGACAGGGCAAGAGGAAAAGGTTATTTCTAGAAATGACTATGATGTAAAAATAAAACACATTAATAAAACTTATTTATTATTTTAAATGTCTTTAGATGACCTTCAGCATCCTGGTGGATCTTCTGCAGAGGATCTATGGGAAAAAATGGACAAGGGGAAAGGGAATAAGCATTTCTATGACATCTACTATGTGCCAGGCTTTGTGCTAAGTGCTTTTGACAAGGATTGTCTTGTTTATCACCCAGGATGGGAAGGTATGAAACTAACTGATGAGTAGGACACATATCAATGAGGTCACAGTGGATTGTAAAGTGCTGTTGTAGGAATTTACAGATTGGGGTAAGTGGTCTGAAAGCTTTAGAACAGAAAATATCTGGAACAGGATTTATGAGGAGTAAACTTGAGGATACACAAAAGGTGAATAAAAACTGAAAAAACCCAAAGTTTTAGGTAATATATTTGATGAGGACTAGAAGGGAGAACCTTAGGGTTATTATAATTTGCATTTTTCTTCTTGCTTCAAGACTTCATCTCATATCTCTTTTCCCTTACAATCCATCTTGAGCACTGCTGCCATATGAATATTATTTTTAAAAAATCATTATGATACTCTTTTCTTGCTTGAGAACCTATGAATATAGGACAAGTCCTACTCCCTGGCACAGAGGGAGAAGCATGAAAAGATAGTTCAAGTTGTTAGATATCTATGGGGATGCGTCCTTCCTCTATTCAACTAACTAAACAATTCAGAGATCATTGCAATTTTGGTACACTAAATTTTAAAATGCTCCATATATCTAAATCATCTGGTCTTGTATGATCGAATGGAGAAAACCCCTTGAGTATTTTCCTTGCACTAGTTTCTTTGGGATGAGCTCATTTTCAGTGACTTAAAGTATAATTATAACTTAATTAGAGGCATCTTGTCTCTCTCACAGGATTTTTGGACCTTTAAATGGCATCTCAATTTATAATCCCATAAGTAAAATCTTACTGTGCACAGCAATCATTTGAGTGCAACTCTTCCCTTTTTAAAAGAAGTTGTCAGCAATCAATAACAGACTTTTCAAGAACAATTATTTTTCTTGATTGACCTCTGTTATAGTTGTGACCATGAGTTTCAAAAGAAAAAATGCAATTTTCCCAAACATTTCTGATCTAAAATGCACATGGTATTCATATTTGATTCCTTCTTTTCCAGAACAGAGTGCTTTCTATATGAATAGGAAGGCGGTACTATCTGAGAAATGCCTCTTATTCTGGCCAACAATATAGTTGGCCTGAGTAGGTTGAACGATATTCTCTGGAATTTCTACAAAAGTTATGCTTCCTCATGCCAGCTTGGAAAAAGAAACAGCATAAGTATATTACATACCAGTAGATTATTTCTTCTGACTGGTATCTTTTTTTACAATTGTAGATACATGATAGGATTCTCTTTGCTTTATGAAATTCAGAGATGAGAGTTGGGGGTTGGGATGATTTCCCGGAGATTTATTCAGTAACCGTCAATTTTTCCTGCTCAGTGAACTTCATAACTGGCCCATTAAAATCATATACTCTTGATTGGCCAGTATTTGCTTATTTATCTTTACCTTCTCCTATATTTGATAGCTTAGCTCCATAGGGTCCCCAATCCATCTTAATATACTAAAATTACTGTGAATTATTATGTACTTCTGCATCTCCAATTTTGATACGTCAGCTAATACTATACAGCTGATATTTCCATCTGAATCATCTGTACATGCATTATTAAACAGAAAAAATCCCTCAAGAGCCCTAGCAATGATCTATTGTCAGCCCCCAAAATGATCGTTTACAAATAATCACCATATCTTATTTGGAGATAATTTCTTAGCCACCAAGCCAGGAACATTCTCCAAAAAATTATGGTAGTTTAGTTAATAAGCTCTAGAGTGAAATCTAATCTAACTTTAAAAACTAGGTCAACCATAGCAATTTTTATGTTATTTGTGCCATATAAAGGAATACTGACATGGACAACATTGCCTCTGAAACTAGTGACCTCCAGTTTTAAAGATCTGAATTTGGGGGTGGGAAACTTGTGAAAACTTATGAACATTTCTGTATTTCCATTAAAATGATTTTTGTCCTTCCTATTCCCTGGTTTGATTTTCTCCTAACAATGGCTGGAATCTAAAGAATTTTTGAAAATTTGTAGTTTAATATTTCATTTATTGGAAGGAATAGAATGTCTGACATAATGCATTTTGAGCTGCCAGAGGTCTTAGAGGTCATCTAGTCCAACTCCCTCATTTTACAAATGAGGCAACTGAGGCCCAAGAGAGGTTAAATGACTCATGCAAAGTCATACAGGCAGTAAACTGTAGAGGTGAAATATATAATACCTAGGATCTACAGGTTTAAGGTTCAAGATTTGCAAAGAACTGTACAAATATTATTATTATTATTATTTTTTTTTTGGTGAGGCAATCAGGGTTAAGTGACTTGCCCAGGTCACACAGCTAGTAAGTATCAAGTGTCTGGTCTGAGGCCAGATCTGAACTCAGGTCCTCCTGACTCCAGGTCTGGTGCTCTATCCACTGCACCACCTAGCTGCCCCTACAAATATTATTTTATTTTATCCTCTAAATAACCCTGGAAGGTAGGTGCTATTATTACCCCCATTTTATAGCTGAGGCAGACAGAGGTTAAGTGACTTACCCAGGGTCACAAACAACTAAGTAAGCATCTGAGGCTGGATTTGAACTCAGGTTCAAGTCTCTATCCACCATACTACCAAAGTCAACCATTTGTGTGACTTCGTATGTGTGCATATTTTAAAAACTACATTTTAAATAAAATGTCTTTTGATTCTCTCTCATATGCTTAAGATCACATTTTTTTTTGGGGGGGGGAAATGTTACTTAAACTCCCTTTCCTAGAAAAGTCCTTCAACCTAACAGAAGCTTCAGGCCTTCCTTGTCACTTTACTTTCTTCTCCTACTCTTTTCTGTCCTCTTTGTGACTCAATTCTTAAACTCTCTCATTCCCATTCTGCTCATGAACCCTCACACAACAGCCCAGTAACAATCAGTAATGTTCATTTGCTACCTGGGCTAACCAAGGCCACTGGGTTTTTTCTGAGTACAGACATCCAAGTATGACTTAGGCATCCTTCTCCTAGTGCTCACTTAGCCCCAGAACAGACTAGCTATTAAAAAAAAAATCTCAGACTTACTGTCTCCTATAATCAGGGAATTTCCTTTCCATTCCCAAATGCTCAAGTAGGGTTATAATGGAATCTTGCTGGCTTCTCCAGTGCCATCTCCTATCTCTAAATAGAGTCCAAATATGAGCACAATGAGAGTATTTACATCTCCCTTGAGAAAGCTAACCTCCTCCAGAATCAGACCTTTGCCTAGTCTGTCCAGTCAGCTTTGAGGAGGTGGGTTAATTTCCAGGCTTCTCTGATTCTAACCTTGACACTTAACAGTTAAGGTTCAAGGCAATAGCTTTACCACACAATAGGTTTTAACCTAGCACTTTAAGCTATTAAAAACAACCACCACCTAACAGCAACCACACCACTATCAATGCCTAAACCCAGATGAGATTTAGGTCACACTTACCCTACTACCTCAAAACTTTGAAAGGGGAGGAGAACTCCAGGAAAAGAATGCAGCTCTTACTCCAGTATAGACCAAAAGGTACAGTTGTCAAAAGAAGGGGAGAGAAGAAAGAAGTGACAAGTTACAGGGACTGTGAGAAGAGAAAGAATGGAAAAAGACAGGAGAAGAATAAAGGCTATTAAAGTGTTGTCAAGTTAGGAAACATTTATTAAACTTCTATTAAGTGCCAATTATTGTGATAAACTCTGGGACTACAAAGGAAGATTCAAAACACAATAGGGATGATAGGCTTTAAAGCAACTTATAAGAAACTAAGCTTCCAATAGTAAGTCACTGGCCAAGGAGTTATTTCCTAACTGAACTGCAATTTTAACAGTCTTGAATGTGGCCTTCAATATTCATTTGAATGTATCTTATATGTACATGTACATATCCTATATGTACTTTACCTTAGTATTCAACTTGTAAATTTTCTCTGTAAGCTAGATTCATTCACTGTATTTCACTAAATGTCTTAATTTCCTGATAAACATTTTACCCTCTAATTGCTTTATGTATGTCAACAAATTGTCTTGCTTTGGATAATAAATACATGGAGCTGTGCCCACTTTGAACTCATTGGATTATGATGTGAACTTTTCTGCCCTCCTCTACATTTCCTTCATGCCATTCTTCTTTTCTGGTAAAGAAACAAAAAAACAACAACCCACTAACAAATCAGATATCAGGCTCTTTGGTCGGATGTAGCTAAAAGGATTGCTCTCTAGTTATCAACAGAGCCAATGTCTTTGGATAATGAACTAAGCTAAATGCTTCCATTATCAAGTTCCTGAACCTGTACTTGATCTCTATGATCTACATGGTGAAGTCTTCAGATGTCTCATTTTATTTGCAGTACCACAAATAATTTGAATTTGAGGAAAGGCAATGGCTGTCTGTTTTTTTTCCAAAAATAAAATTGAATTTCTGTTTTGATATTTATGATTTAGCTGAGAACTCTGCTAAATAAATTTAATATTTACTAGTGACTTTTCTGCATGATTTTATTTTATTTAGATTTTTGATGCACTAACAAAATAACTTTGGTTGCTCAGTTTCCTGTTGCCTTTTCTGCAATATGGGCAGTATGGTATGCTATAGTCTGGCTAATAACTTAAGCATTCAAATAGACTTGGTTAGGGAGTCCAAGGCAGCAGTGGGTCAGCCTTCATAGGAGAGCTCAATTTCCTACCTGAAACCTTCCAATTGCTAATATTCTATAAAGGTGATCCCATCACTACTTCACAACAGTAAATTGAGTTTTATCACATAGGAACTTTGCCTGGCACAATCATATCCTAAAAAATATCATATGGATTGAAGAAAACCATATATTGTCACTATGTGGTAGAAAAAGCCCTGGCTTTGGCCTGATGAGAATCAAAAGAATCACGAATGTCACTTCCTGTAACTTACTACCAGTAGGAGCCTGAGCACTAACCTCTCTGGGAATCTGTTTCCTAATTTATAAAACTGAAGGATTTGGCTTAAGTCATCTCTGAGTTCCCTTCACAATCCATTTTACAGATGAGGAAACTGAAGGCAAAAAATGTGAAAAGGAAGCCAAAAGGCAGATGGCTAAAAATGTCAGTGCCATAGAGTTCAGTTCTCCACGATGTCACATACTATTAGGACAAAGCCTTTTATGGGATTGGATCGTTATTGGAAGGTATGACACTGTACGTGAGAACATGAGATAATAATTGTAAAGTACTTAGTTAAGTACGTGGCACATGGTAAATGTTATTTAAGTGTTATCTTCACTATTATTATTTTCTATTTTGGGGGAGCTAATTCCTTAATATGTGGGTGATTTTAGACAAATCATGTCACTTTTTAGGTTCCCAGGTTTCTCATCTGTAAAAAGAAGGCATATTTCAGTGGCCCCAATCTCTCTGGGTAAGAGGATCTCTCTTTTTTTTTTAATTTAAAAAAAAATCTGACCCTCCTTCCTTCCCTCCATAGTTGTCATACTATTAATATCTGTTGATTGAGAAAAATACATCATAACAAAATGATGATACTTGGAATATGTATAGATTAGGAAACTTGTTGAAATAACTTTATGCTCTCTTCCCAACTCCACTGGAATTTTTGCCCCACAGGAATCATTGGATTAAGTGATCTTCAAGGCCTTAGCTCCAAATTATGTGATCAATGATCTATTCCCATTTTCACTGATTGTACCAGAAAAATACTGATGTGTAAGAGATGACCAATAGATAGCTTGAATGCTATACTGCTATCCTTACTATGTTAAGAGAATGCAAGACAGGCTCCTAGTATGTTTAGTGGATTCCATGTTGAACTTCCAGAGAGATGAAAAATGCACAGGATGAGTAGTCATGGGTGACTTGCAATCTGTGTCACTGGAGGGAATACCATCTTGATGAAATCACTGATCCATGGAATTATTAGGGACCAATTCCCAAACTTAATGATAATACTACAAGCTTGCTTAAACTAGGTCTTAAACTTAAGTACTATTAAAAGCAGTATTACTGACGGAAAAGAAAATCTAATAAATAAAAACACTACCTATTTTCAGCTGGAAATTTAAATTACATATGAAGAGATTAAAATAATTTTCTGAAAAAGACATGAGATATTTCATAATCCACCACCTGACAGAGAACACGTGGCATATCACACAATGGAAGGAGTTTTCTATCATTGCAGACCTTTATTTTTCCAAAGCTCTGTTGAGTTGTAAAAATTCATTCCAGGTTGCAACTTGGCAAACTAAATCTTAACCTGGGAGCAATACTTTAAAACAAATTTTCATAACATCTGTTGTGTCATTTTTAAGTGATACCTTCTGTTTCCATAGAATTCAAACACAGCTTTGTTTTTGAAAGTGAAATTTCTTAGGCTTTCCCTCCAACTGTATGGGATATTCATTTTTGGCAATAAAAAAAGTACCCATTAGGGACAATGAATCCAAATGTCTAAATATTCCTACCCCACAGATCTATGTTCAATTCCACTCTATTCCACAAAGACAAAATGAATTCTGAAAAGTATAATTTCAATTCCCATAATGGGTTTCCCACAAAGTGTTATATATAAGGGAAATTCCTGGTCAGGAAAAGCCCAACATGAGAGTTACAGATAGTTATAGCAGAAATGTTCAGATAAAGAGAGAAAGGTGGCTTGCCAAAATGTCACTATTGTTCACGTCTTTCACTAGCATAAGATCTTAGTTAAAAAGAAATGCAGAAATTATGGTGGTAGCTTTTAATGTTGTGATGTCTCTCCTTGGAAAAAAATGTTTCATATAAATTCCTAAATATAATAATAATGTGTCATTATTTATAAATGAAGAATACTTAATGACTTACCATGGTAGCACGGATGCCTTAAACTATTTTTCTATCCATGGTGATAGATTTGTACTGATCCATACACATTTTCTTTTTTCATTTTCTTTTTTTTAGGCAATTGGGGTTAAGTGACTTGCCCAGAGTCACACAGCTGGTGAGTGTTATGTGTCTGAGGCCAGATTTAAACTCAGGACCTCCTGACTCTAGGGCCAGTGCTCTATCCACTGCACCACCTAGATGCCCCATATTTTCTTTTCAAGATGACCCTCCTGACTAATGGCATTCACTTGAAAGATTAGGTGTGGGATCCCCAGCCATGGAGTAGAATGAAGACAGAGGGTTTTACATGACTATGGCACTTCAATTCTACACTCCCTACTACCATGCTCTAGCTAATCTAGGGATTTTTCATGTATTTTAAAGTCACACAATTGTTATCTTAATAACATATAAGGCAAATGGTAATTAAATAACATAAATTCCAGCCAATAATCTAGAGACAAAGAGTGGGTCTGAAATCTTTAAAAAGTTGTTTATAGCCATGACTCCATTTCTTCACACCCATTTTCTGCTTTTTCTCTGTTCAATTACAATTTGACTTGCCTGTCTACCTAGTCTATGGACATTGTTCACTGAAAAGTAGCCTATGATCTCATAAGAACCAAATTTGATATACATTTTACCACCCCTTTCTTCTGTATAGTCTCTCTTTCTTTACCTTCATAGACACCTTACCCTTAACCTTTTGGTTCTCCACCTTTCTCTTCAACAACTTTTTTCTCTGTCCTTCATTATTTCATTGTTTTCTTCCTAATCATTTAGAGAGGGGATTCCACAAGAAACTGTCTTTGGCTTTTGGTCATTTCCTTATGCCATCTTTCTTTGAAATTTTATTCACTTCTACAACTTCAACTAATGCCCCTACACAGATGATTTTCAAATATCTCTTTCTAGTCCTTACCTCTCTCCCAAGTTCCAAATCTACATTTCTTACCACCAATACTTACTCCTATCTACATATTTCTACCTAGATAAGATGCTACTCTTACCTCAACAAAATGTTTTATAACAAGGTAGTATTTTCATTGAGACCTCCTTTGGACAAATATTTCTTTCACTAGCAACATTTTTTCAACTCCTCTCTCATGTTTAAAACTTCAGTATTATCTGTTAGGCCCCCTCATATCTCATATGCCCTGAGTTACCAAAGATTGGCTTTCCCCCCCCCCCCCCCCCCCCCCCCCCCGGCCCCAATCTCTGCAATACCTCTAATATCTATCTTCTAACAATGATAGAACTCAGAGCATCTTGAAATCTTGGCATTTTGTACTGATCCACTTAAATTCTTTTGTTCAGAATTCACGTACATTTGTATCCACCCTTTTTTTCCTGGACTGCTGGATTCCATTAAGATGACATCAACCAATAGTTCTTTAGGATGGTTTCTGAGATCTTCTTTTATAGATAAAGACATCTTTTTTTTTTCTTGCAAAGCAATGGGGTGAAGTGACTTGCCCATCACACAGTTAGTAAGTGTCAAGTGTCTGAGGTGAGATTTGAACTCTGGTCCTTCTGAATCCAGGGCTGGTGCTTTATCCACTGTGCCATCTAGTTACCCCTAAAGACATCTTTCTAGACCATTTTCAAAATGACTAGGAATTATTAAGGTGCAGTTTGTGAAGCTCCTCAGGCACATTCCACTCACCCAATGAAAATATGCCTATTCTTCTTCTAAACTTTTATCTCAACCAATCCTCCCATTCTTCTGGCATTGGAGAGTCACCAAAATCAAATTTCTCAAGGTCAATATCATAATATTGCCAGATTTATCTTCTTTGTATGTAGGTTTGCTCATATCACTTCTCTGTACAAAACCCTTGAATGGCTCCCTATTGTGAACTGATGCATTTCAAACTTTTCAACATGGTATTCAAGAGTCTCCACAATGTGATACATTCCAAATGCAATTCTTTGACATAGTTTATGCTCCAGCCAAACTGAACTATTCACTATCCTTCATACCTATCCCATGCTTTCCCTTCTTCATGACTCCTCATAATCTTTACTGTGTTCAGAATGCACAATCCTATTTTTTTACCCTACTCAAAGGTCACTGTTTCAAAGAAATCTCCTTTCAGTTAATCTTGACAGCTTCCACATTAAACTTCACACAATACTTCACACAGACCTCTGTTCCACATTCTACATAGATTACCTTCAAATACAATGAGCATGCCATTTACATCTTCATCTAAGACAATGATAAAAAAATTGAACAAAATTAGGGCAAAGATTGTAACCAGTGCCATTATACTATATATTTCCCTCCAGGCTTCCCTATCCATTAATTATCCCTCTTTGGCTCTGGTTTTTTTAACCAGTTTGAATCCACATAGCTATCTTTATATTCAATCTGTATTTCTCCATTTTGTTCAAAGAGATTATGAGATTTTGCTTAATTTTCTGTTGAAAGCCAGGTAAAAATATATTCTCCTGGTTCATTAATCTCATAATCTGGTTTAAAAAAGGTTAGTTTTCTGATTTGTTTTTGATTAACTCAACATTTTCCTTAATTAGTGCTCATCCTATAGTTTGAAGACCCTACTTTCTTTCTCTTTGGAAAATTAAGACTTTCCCCCATCTTTAATCCTCAAGTCATTCAGCCAATAAACATTTATTAGACACTATGTGCCAGGTATTATTTTAAATGCTGGGGACACAAAAATGGGTAAAAACCCATTCTGTTCTCAGGATGCTGAGTCTAATTGAGGAGACAACATATTACTTGTCTCCTGTTCTCCATAATTTTTTAAAGATCACAGATGTGGTGGCAGCTGGGTGGCACTGTGAATGGACGGCTGGATTTAGAATGAATCAATCATCGATCAATAAATATTTATTAAGCATCTACAATGTGCCAAGCACTGTACTAAGGAAAAATCTGAGTATAAATCCCTCCTCTAATACTAGCCATGCCATCCAGGGGAATGTACTTATATTTTCTCAGCCTCACTTTCTTCATTTGTAAAATGAGGGGATTGGACTCAACAGCCTCTGAGGGACCTTCTAGCACCAAATCTATGATGCTATCATCTTAAGGCAGAGGACCATCAATAATAATCATATCTACTTCTTTCAGCAATCTGGAACTTGGGGCTTCAGCTGAGCTTCATGGATTGATCTTATTCCTTAGCCAACTAGCCACTTTCTTATGATCTTCACACGTATTTTGGCACTTTATTTTCTATTAACCACTTTTGTTGTATATTACCCAGAATGAAGATCTTTCTCCTTACTAGAAAAAACAGTGCAATGCAGGAATTGAGTAGCTCTTCCTTCTTCCCACAGGGGTTATTTTATCTCCCACACAAGAAATAAGTAGTCTTATTCCTACTTTAATGTTCTCTTTCCCCCTAATATGTCTAAAAAAGCCTTTAACTTGTTTTAGAGCTTAGCATTGCTGATATTAATTTTACAGACCTCTTCTTTCTATTCATCTTGAGGCAAATAATTAGAAGAGAGATTTATTAAACACTTACTATATGTTAGGCACTATCCTAAGAGTTAGAAAGGAAAAAAATGAATGTATGCCCTCAAGAAGCTTACAATCTAGTGAGGGGAGACAACTGGCAAACAAATAGGTACATACTATAAACACAGACACAGAGCAGAAGGAAGGTAGCCTTGGAGAGCAAGGCTCAAGCATTGGGAGGTAACCAGGAAAAGCCTCCTGCAGAATGGGGTGTTTGAGATGACTCTTTAAGGGTTCCAGGGAAGACCTGGAGGGCAGCCAAGGAAAAGTCATGAAGACAAGAAATGTAGCATCATGGTCAAGGAGCAGCAAATAGGCCAGGATGGCTGAACTGTAAGAAGATCAGAAAGGTAGGAAGGGACCAGATTATGAAGAGCTTTAAATGTCAAACACAAATGTTATATTTGAACTTGGAAACAATGGGAAACCATTGGAGTTTATTGCTTAGTGGTATTGTCACTTGGTATTTGTGTGGAGGATGAACTGGGATGTGAGGAGAATTGAGGCAGGGAGACCAATTAGTTATTAGTTATCAGGGAAATTGTCCAGGTTAGAGATGAGTGTCTAGGTGAGGTGATGGTTATGTCATTTCTATCTACTCAGTAGATTGCATATTATGGGATAAATGTGAGTGAGAAGTCAAAGATGACGCTGAGGCTGTGAATGTGGGTAACTGAGAGGATGATGGTAAACTTGACAGTAAATGGGAAGTGCAAAGGCCTGTTCCATCGTTCAAAGCTAAGCTTAACTCCTAGCCTTATCCAATTGCTCTGGTCAGATCAATCAACATGCATTTATAGTGTCTGCACTATGTGCCAGGCACTACGGCAGGTACTGGGGATACAAAGACAAAATGAAAACTGTCCCTAGCCTCCATTGGCACTTTTCATTTGCTGTTTTAAATTGTGGTAGACTGTAAGCTCCTTGAAGGCAGACATCATCTCCTATAGACCAGCATCCCTCTGAGCACAGCTGTGATAATATGAACATGGTAGACCCTTGACACATTGTTTCTGATGATGAAAATTTTAAGTGACGTGCAAAAGTGAACAGATTGAGCTGGTAGGAGCAGAGCAATTCAATACCAACATTCAGATTCTAGACTTGTGAGCAGACTGTTGAGTGTGCTGCTCCTCCTAACAATGCAAAGTAAAACCGTTTGGATTGAATTTGAAGATTAAATGCATGGTAATTAAATAAAGACCTGACACAAGGGCTATTCAAAAGTACTGGATTACACCTTTAAATTCATTTAAAAATAATTATTGGCCAGTTAAGGCATAGAACCTTTAAACAAAAGAAATTAAAGTACTAAATAACAAAAAAAAAACAACAACAACCAGTTACCACTCAAGCCAAACAAACAGGAACCATGGCTGAATGCTTCTCAATGGCATTAGGGTGGATTGAGGACAGAAGTTTTTCCTTAACTTTAAAAAGCCTTTCCATTATAGGTCTTAGGTCATACTTTTAATATTGCTTTTATGTAGACCATATAAATATATTATACAGTCAACTAGTATATGAAAAGAGTTCCTGGGTCTGCCAGCTGGACAGATATTATTAAACTTACCCAAGCTGCTTTATTAGTCTCTTTTTTTTCTTTTGGAAAACTCAACTTTACAAAGTATAACCACCAATTCTATGCATAAAGACCATCTTCCTGTTGAACACAGGAATTTCCTGGCCTTTCCTCTTGGCAAGTTGGATTAGTGCTTGGAAAAAGGGCTAGATTGGCAGTATTATTCCAATCTGCCCAGATTTCTCCACCAATGGCTCCTAAATCTTAATCAGCCAGGGCCAGTCTATGGGAATAAATAGACCTCTTTCCACACTCGCTTAAATTTGGACTATGCTGCCTTTTGTGATGCAGTCAGCTAGGGAAGGGGCTAAGCCTAGAAATGTTTTTCTCATAGACTAACTGAACAGCTACCAGATGGCACAAGAGTAATCTGGGTTGATTCCAACTGAATGACCCAGGGGTGATGAGACTCCAGGAGGTCTGATCCCCAGAGCTCTTCATTTCTCAGTAGTTGGTGTCCAACATACATGCTTGAAAGCGATTTCATATGGCCATGCAAGGCGTCAGAGGCATTTTATGCCACTAGGTTAGATTCAGTGACCTGCCTTCAAAAGGCAGACCATGCCTGCAGATGTGACATACAAAAGTGGAAATGGGAGTAGGAGAAGAAAGGAAGAGAACAGACACAAAAGGGATTTTATATAAAACCCAAACACACAAACCCCTCCAACTATGAAAAACCACAAAGCAATGTTCAGTCAAACTAAATGCTTTCCCCAAATGCCACCATGTCTATATTTACTACCTTCTAGAATGAAAAAAGGCAATTTGGATTCATTACGCAAACCCACAACGAATCTTCTTATCCTGCCACCACAATCCTACCCTCTTTTGTTGTTGTTGTTATTGTTGTTGAGGTTAATAATAATTTGGAAAACTTTCCGGCCATTCCTGAGTAGTTACAGA
Organism: Vombatus ursinus; assembly: GCF_900497805.2. NCBI lineage: Eukaryota > Metazoa > Chordata > Mammalia > Diprotodontia > Vombatidae > Vombatus > Vombatus ursinus. The sequence continues at coordinate 15,570,421 of NW_020954591.1, read as the reverse complement.
TGTGTAAAGATGCACACCACAGACCACTATCAAGGGACTGACATAGCCCTGCATGCCAATTTCCTAAGTAGCTAATATGAGCCTGCATCTGAAGCAAAGACAGCCTGAAAACCATTTGTACAACTTTGAAAACCATGGGATAACAGGCAGCATCTGGCAGCATCCTATTCCAAGAGATCACACTCTTAATCCACTCTTTATTTCCCTCTACTCCTTTTGTAGGTATTTAATTCAGAATCCCTCTTTGGGATTCTGAAACAGCAATTCCACTGGGTTTTCCCTCCTTTACAATATATTATTTAAACACTATCCCTGGACAGGTAGTCAAGAATCCAGGTTATTATAAGTTAATAATTAATTATCTGTAGCAACAGAGAACATAGATAACCCAGATAAGCCAATTCATATATACACATGTAATTCCAAAATCATTATCAAGGAATGATGCTTAAAATAATTTTGTAGATTTAACAGAGGCCCAGGAAAGAAGAAGTGACTTATGTATCCATAAAAGTCCTGCCTTGATAAAACTCCTCCCAGCATCTGATTGTGATTTCTAGTTCTAATAAGACACAAAGCTGTTGAACCTGTGAAGGAGGGGAAAAATGCACAAACATAAAAAAAGCAGTTGGAAGGAATGTGCACTTAGTGATGGGCAGACCTTGAGATTTCTTCTAGTTTAAGTGTCTGTTTATTTTATTGTTAAGGAATTACTTCTTTGTTCTTGTGACCATAGTAAAGTAGAAAAAATGCTAAACTAGAAGTCAGGAGAGTTGGGTGCTACTCCCAGGCCTGCTATTAATTCACTGTGTGACCTTGGATAAGTTAATTTACTTCTCTGTCACTCAGTTTCCTCATATGTCAAAGAAGAAGTCTGAAATAGGGGGTCTCCAAATTTCACTCTTGCTGAAAAACTCAATGAGTCCAGAAACAGGCACAGCCAATCTCTGTCAGTGAAGTTAAAGGATGACACAGGCAACTCAGATAATTAATTCTTAAATCGATTTTTTAGCTCTTATATTCAACCTAACCTTGCTACCCATCTTAAATACTGAGAGGATTTTTTTTTTTGAGGAAGCAGGAAAGAGAGAAACAATAGTAAGAATAAAGTACCTGCTAATTTGTACTTTGCTCAACAGTGTACAATCATCAAACATTTATTATAGTGCATATAGTGATGATAGGAAAAAGAGGCAAGGGATTCCACAGTAGAGGACAGTGTATAACTTTAAAGTGGTTAACTATCAAATCATTATTGGAAACGGAAGAAAGTAAAGGTAGGGCAGGAGTGATGGCCTGGGAGTATACTGAGTAATGGAGAGAGGTGATGATTATGATAAGTGAGTTTAGGAGAAGTGAGGCATAGGAAGAAATGGAATGGAGCTTATGACTAGATAAAGGAATTTCAAAATTCTTGATCATGGGCCCAAGGAAACATATATGTTGGTTAGGCCCATGCATCTCATCATGCTTGCTGCTACTGTAGTGGACAGGAGACTTAAATGGCAGGGCAAGGCCTGAGGATAAAAGAGTTGATGCTTAGGAATGGTAATTAAGATGGACTGGCAGAGCAGCCAGAGCACTATGGCAACAGGAGGACTCCTGAAGGAAAGCCAAAGGTTTATCCAGGGGAGAACAGATAAGCAGAAGGAAAGATATGGTAGCCTGAGTTCAAAGGCAAGAGGAACATTAGGAACAGCAAGAAAATCAAAAATTTAGCAATGCATTTAGGAAACAGTAACTGTAGTCTCATTCCCTTAGACCTTCCATTCCTCTCCCAACTGTGCTAATTCTCTTCACCATCACTCTTAGTTGTTTTTTCATCATCCTAAACTTCTCTCAATACTGGGGCCTTTTTGCTCCAGATACCTCCCTCCTCTCCAGTTCCTTTCTCCAACTGGTGAGTTCTTTTTGAGGTCTCCATTTTGGGGAGGGACCCCAGCTGGCAATCCTTCATTTTCTGTTGGCTTTGCTTTTGACTTTTAAGACTTCATTCATGTTGCAAAGCAGGTCCTTGCCCTCATCCACACTTCCCTCCTTTTCAGCATCCTTTTCTCTCCTACTCTCTTCTGCTTTTGATTTAGCTGATGGGACCAGAAAAATGATGGATCTTTCCTGGTTCCTAAAAAGTTACTAGAAGTATCTAATGGGGAACAAGGAAATGGCATTCTTTTCTGTCACCTTCCTCATCCTCTTTTGAAGGATCTGAAGCCTCCTTCTAACCCTACCCCATAGGTTTCCAGTGATCATCTATTTGCCCTTCCCAAGTTGCTACTCATCAGAGGTTTCTGGCTCCTGGGCAGGGCAGAGGAAGGGTCTACAGCTCCAGTAACTACTCTTCCTCCTCAGGCTTCTGACTCTAAAGGACAAAACTTTATAGACAGAAGTAGAAGCGCTCAGTCTAAACGGGAGCCCTTTGACCTCACTAAGGCCTGTTTCTTCATTTTGCTCTTTGAATTTTCAAAGAAAGCAATGGGCATCTTACAGGCCAGGGTTAGGAGTGACCTGCCCTATTCTCAGAATAATACTGCCTAGTTAGGTTTATGGGAAAGTTATTAGGCCAGAAAAATAAATGCAAATTAAACATACAGGATTTTGAGGAGGCAGATATCTATCTAGTTTTTCTCTCAGCCAAGCTCTGAGGTCCAGAGGAATATTCCAAAGATAGCAACTCTACTCTTCTTCACTAAAACTTTTACCCGAATAACTAAAGTGGTAAAACTGTTCCTCCCTCTCCCTTCCACAACTCATCTTTTGCTAATGAAAAGTGAAATTCCCAAGAGGCAGTCAGGAAAGGGGAGTAGGAAGAAAAGCAAGGGACCTGGATAATCCACAAATGAATCAGTCTCTGAATATTTGGGAATTGGCTGTTGAACTGGATGACTGACAGGAGAGAATGAAATTCTGAAGCTGTCTTCTTTCTCCAAATATCGTATAACAGATCCTATCAATCCCAGGGATTTGTATGAATGTGCAGAATCTCATTGCAGTACTGCCCGGAGGAAGAAGTGGGTAAAGAATGATTAAAATTCAAGTTGCCCTAGATTGCTAAAGCCAGCCAGAGGCTACTGACCCAGAGGCAGATACTGAAAGACAGCAGAGGTGAGCAAACCTTACAGTTGTTCTGCTGCTTAAAATCTCCCATTAGATGTTGTTACAAGTTAGTAATATTGATGGCACATGCTGGGTAGGAAAGACAAAAGAAGAGATGCAACTTCTCCTCCCCCCCATCTCTCAAAAATAGAAAGGGTGCAAAAGGGGGATGAGACAGCTAGAAATGTAAGCAGCTTGCTCTGCTTTCTGTCACTCTCAGCTGGGTTTTAAATCTCTCCTTCGATGTTAAAAGCAATGCATGTGCCAAAGTTGTCAATCAAGCCTCTCAATGGCCTGCAAACGTTATCTGGTGTATTTTCTTGATACACACTTGCAGGGCCCATCGATGTTAATGGGAGCTCCACAGAGGCATAGCCAACCATAACTTGGTGAATCTTTCTTCAGTTTTAATTTGAGTAGCCTGTGTGGAAGTATTGTTCTCTAGTGGTTTAGAAAAGCAGGAGAAAAGTCAGCAGATCTGGACCTGGATTATCCTTTTCTATGGAACAGCCACAAGCCTGACATAGTGACTTAGGGTTACACCTATAATCACACATCAGCTCAGGCACAGTCAAGTCATTTCACTTTTACAGGTTTGCTTCTCCATCAATTAGACCTGGGGGAAAACAGCAGCTAAGATGTGAGGTTAAGGTTCTTGGATAAAATAGAAAAGGGATTTTTCTTTTTTGGACTTCTTCTATCAGTCAATCAATCAAATAGCATTTATTATACACTTGGCACCCTGCTAGGCACCGGGTATACAAAGATGAAAGTAAAACAGTCCCTGCCCTTGAGGAACTTATAATCTCCTTATTAGGTGAGCTTATAAGGTGAGGGGAGACATCGTGTACGTATATAGACATACATATTCAAAATAGATACAAGATAATTTAGGGGAAAGGTACTAGTAGCTGGGAATATTAAGAATGGCTCCGTGTAGAAGGGGGCTGAGCTGAGCCTTGGAGGAATCCAGGGATGCTGCAAGGCAGTGGTGAGTGGGCTTCTGGGCATGGTAGCTGATGTAAAGGTATGGAGAGACGAGATGGATTGCTGCGTGTAAGGAAGAGAAAAAGGCCTATTAGGTTGGATTATAGTAGTCATGAAGGAGGAATATGTAATAAGCCTAGAAAGGTAGGTTAGGGTCAGGTTCTGAAGGGTTTTAAATGACAAACATAAGAATTTATATTTGATCCTATAGGTAATAGGGAGTCATTGGATTTTTTAAATAAGGTAGTGACAGGGTCAGATCTGAGCTTTGGGAAGACCACATTGGCAGGTACATGGAAGATAGATTGGAAAGGGGAAAGAGCAGAAGCGTGGAGAAAGATTAGGAAGCCATTGCAATAGTCCATTTGAAAGGTGGTAAAGGCCTGAACTAGTGACAAGTGACTTGCCCAGGGTCATTGTGCCAACATGTGTCAAAGGCTGGACTTTGAGCCCAGGCCATTCTGACTCTGCTTTCTTTATTTAATTCCATGCTACCTATTAAAGGGGAACAGCATCATTACTATGCTAAATAAGCATCCTTTCCTGGACTACTAAGGATAATTGATCGATTTGTGCTTCAATCTCATATTGAGAAATTTAGGTCAATTCAAACTTTTATTAAATGCTTTCCAGAGGAGGCTAGGTGGTGTAATGGATATAGCATGGGACTTGGAGTCAGGACCATGTGAATTAAACTCTTTTCTCAGATCCTTAATACCTGTGTGACCCTGGGCAAATCCCTTAACCTTTTGAAATCTCAGTTTCCTAATCTGGAAAATAACAGCAACTATCTTGCATGGTTGTTGTGAGAATTAAATGAAATGAACAGCTCTGCACTCTTTAATGCACTTTAAAGCACTTTTTAAATGCTAGCTATGGTGATGATGATGCAGCTCCCCCTCCCCTCCTGCTAACCATAATACTATACGCTTTTCTAGATGCTGAGCAAACACAGATGAAGGAGACAATCTTTGGTCTCAAGGACCTTACAGTTTAATAGCAGAAACAAAATACATTCTTTCACTTTTGAGCATTTTATGTCATTAGCAAAAGAACTTTCAATTCATGTCTGTCTTTTATGAAGTTATGAAATATAGGCAAACGACTTCTCTTAATGTCAATATCAGTTTTAATATGACCATCTTAAAGTGTAAGAGTTACTCAAAATATCTTAGTGGACCCACTATCATGACTAAATCCTAGCTATCGTTACCTATATACTAGACCCTAAAGTCTTAGGGGCTAACTTTCTCCCTAGCTCAGAGTCTTTTCTGTCAAAGAAAATCACTGGCTAAAACAAACAGGACTTTAGTACTCTAACACATTTCTTAAAGTTGGCAGAACAGGGTCATCTCTCAATTTTCTGCATGACATCATAGAATCTTAGAGCACAAATGACCTGTGAAGTTATCCAGCTAAACCCCAATACTGTTGGTTTAACCCAAGAAGTCTGAGGGTTTCCTTGGGGTTTCATAATTCCCTCAGGTTCTTCCTCCTATCGAGTGTTCTCTAGGGACTTACCAACATTCTCTATTGTGGCTCTCCCAGCAGAAGGCTAGGCAATAAAGGACAAAGTCAAACTTATTCCCCATGAAATACAGTCTGTTCAAGTATCACTGTTGGCTCCACATGAGATGGTTTCATAATATGCTGCACTTTATTAACAACTGCCCTGGGGAGCTGATGATCTGACTTTGCTAGTGAAACCATAGCAACCCAAGCAACACCAATAAGCCAACATCTAAACTACATTTGGGCCAAGCAGATCTCCTGACCAAACCTGTTTCTATTTATCCCAAGGTGGTAGGTCACATTCTTCTCCACGCTAACCAATTAGGCATGGCAAAGACTGTAAGCTCCTTAAGGTCAGGCTTTATAAATTAAATAAATAAAATAAAAAAATAAATAAGAGACTTTATTCCTCTTTGCATCTCTAGCACCTTGCTCACTGCCTGATTCACAGTACACAGTTTTTAGTGTTTGCTGATGATAATGAAAATGGATGCCTGTAGACCTCTCCTATACGTGACTCATTTGGATCCAATAGTAACAGCAGCAAACCTATTCAAACAGTATGCCTGTGCCAAATTAAACACTTTATTTTCTTGAAAACATTAATAGGTGTATTACCTACTGTGAACTAATTACAGCATTTGAAGAAAACTAAAGTTATATTTTTAAACAATAATACTTTGGTTCTTAAAAATAAGCGATAAACATTACATTTGAGAATCAAATTTCATTTTCCCACAATAACAGAATTTCAGAACTAAAAAAAAACCTTCAAAGACCACCTAGTTCAACTCTCTCAATTTACAGACAAGGAAACTGAGGCCTTGGGAGGTTAAGTGATTTGCCAAAGGTCATATAATGAATAAGCAACAAGACTCGGATTCAAATACAGACTTTCTGACTTCAAAAGTAATTTTTTTTCCACTATGGTATGGACGATCCCAAAGTGCTCTTGTAAAACTCCAAGTTTCTTATGGATTTTAATATTCATCTTTAGGTCCTTTTTAAGTTAAATAAAATTTCTGAGTTCTCATAAATTTTATTATACTAACTTAGCAGATAAGGAAAAATTTTCCACCAGGATACCTTCTCATTGACTTACAGGACTATAATGGACAATCAGAGATTATTTCATCCTATCCCTTTATGAAGAAAGTGAAGGCCTGGGACAGGTAGGTGGTGCAATGGATAGAGTACCAGCCCTGGAGTCAGGAGGACCTGAGTTCAAATCTGGCTTCAGACACTTGACACTTACTAGTTGTGTGACTCTAAGCAAGTCACTTAACCCCACTGCCTAGCCGAAAAAACAACAAAAAACAGCAATAAAAAAAACCAGAAGAAGAAGAAACTGAAGCCCAGAGATGGGGAATAAATTGCCAAGGCTACACAGCAAGTGTGGGAAAAAGATGATGAGAACCCAGGTCACCTAGTACGCAGTCCAGTGCTCTTTACAAATTAATGCACTATCTTCATGTACTTGCTTGGTACCAGGATACCATTGCCTCTCAACCTAAACAAAACCATCACTTTCTCCGATAGAAGCTACTTCTTAAATTAGGAAAAATCATGTGCTTGCTCACAAATAATCACTATCAATGACTGCCAAGCTAACAATAAATGGCTAGGTGAGTTAGGTGTACAAAGAGAGCTAGGACTCTCAGGCTTGTAATGAAATGAGTTGCCCTGAACTCACTGAACTCAACCTTTCCCAAGGCCCAAATTCCAAGTAGAATAAATGAATACAATCAAGTTATGAACCCAGTGAACTGAAGTTTATGATGGAAATGCTGACAGTCTGTGGGCTACAATGGTGCTGACATATTCATTTTAAGCTCCCAGCACCCCACTACCCCCAACTTGAGCTGTGTTTGTAAAAACACAGAGGGAAATCAGGTAAACCCAATGCTTTCCAATGGTTAAGATCTTGCCTATGAAAAGGAGCCTCCAGTTTCCCCTGGCTTGGCACTTAGCAGCTCTTTTTCAGTCTTCTTAAAATGATAACTACATCTTTTCAGTAAATATCTTCATTATTGTTTCCTCTCCTGGCTGCAGAACCGTCTTGCCTGATACTTCTCAAAGAGAACCAGGTTTTCTTGTCCATTGGCCCCTGCATTCCTGCCAAAGCCCTGCAGAAACGAGAGCTGCTGCAGCTGCCGAGGTTTATTTACACACATTCCTCCCACAAATTAAATTAATGAGCATAATTTAACTCAGGCAATGTCCTCCATAGCTCTTGTTTCTTTTTGCCCCACTTGACATTTCTTTCTTAGTCCCCCCTCATAACTACTCCTGAAATCCTTCCAGGAGTAGGCTTATGTAGCTTTGGTAGGATAGGTTAAGGCTGTGAAGGTCCATTGGAGTGGAGACTGGTAAATAAATCTCTAACTGAGCAACCAAAGGAGAATTCTGGTCCAAGCTTCTTTCATCATCCATAGAACCATAGAATCATAAAGCTGGATGGGACCTCAGAGGTCATCTTGTCCAACCTGTAACCGAGCAGGAATTCCCAACCCAAGATCAGGTAGCATCTGCTTGAGACCTTCAATGGAGGGGAACCCATTACCCCCTGAGACAGTTCAAAATTATTTATCAGTTCAAAGACATCAGCTCCCACTGCCTTCTGTGGGAACCTATACCAATTGATTCCGCCTACTCAGCATAACTTATAAAACTCCAGGGCAGAGCTAAGCCAAGCCAAAACTCCTATTACTTCCTAACACAATCCAAATCTCATCTCTAAACTAGAATCTAAAAACCATGGAACAGGAATTCTGGGACCCTTAACTTTTACATGAAAAGTAAAAATAACCCCCTATGAATGGCTTCAGCAAGGTATGGTTATTTGCAGGAGGTCTATTTATTGCATTGGACAAACCAATGAGGAATTTCCTGAATGTTATGCCAAGGGCAGAGCACAAGAAAATTTCTCTGATGTCTGTACAATGAAATCAACAGATCTCCTGTGTATTAACATATTATATGGCTTTGCTTGCAATCCGTGGCAAAACCTTCATAATTCAACTAAAAGAGGAAGAGAAGGAAAAGGAGGAGGAAAAAATTGGAGAGTGAAAAAACAAAAGGAAGGAAGGAAGAAGGTAAATTACTATCACTTTGCAAACAAGTGTCATTGTACTAGATTTCATTCTTCCTGGATCTGAATACACGTAATGCCTCCAGCAATAAATACCCTTAACCTTGGACCTGGAAACTGTTTGCTCAAGCCCCTATTAACTCAATATTTGACTGCCTCTATACAGAATGCCTTTCATGTTGAATTATATGTGAAGGTGGGATTGGGGTGTGACTTTAAAGGGTAGCTTTAATTTATCTTTTAAGCCCATTTCACTGAGGATCCAGTAAAAAAGAACAACATTTAATTTAATACCCAAACCACAAAGACGGCAAATTCCTTTTGAAAAGTTTGACTCCTGCTGCTGGAAAGAATCCTCTTCAGCTGAAAAACTTCTGGGGCACTCAGGGTGGATATGATCACATTTCCCATTTCTGGGTACAGAAGTTATAACAATAAATACTCTCCTGGGTGGAGAAAAAGCAACTCACTGACAGTATGTTTTCACTGTACTGGTTATTACACCATCTTTTTAAAGTTCAGGCTTGTTTTTTCACATTGGAAATAGCTGAGTTTGAACTAAGTAGGTAGCAGAAAGACAATGAAAATATCTATGTTCTCCTGGGAATAAGCTTGTCTTCAAGCACTTGTCATCCCCATCCTTACTCTAAGAAATAATTTCTTGGACAGGAGGGCAACTTGCTTTGATTGCAGTACCAGATATATTCAATTTGGACTATAATCCATCTGCTACTCCACTCGTGATGTATTATCTAGCATAGTAAAGGATGCTAATTAGTCTTTGTCTTCCATTGTCTGTTTTTTGCTTGATCAACACTGATAGAGCACCAAGGCAATTATTCTTTTTTTTCAGCAAAAATATCATAATGTGTTTTTGGAACATCAGACTTCTTCTCATTGAGCATTAGTTTGTGTGTTATTACCCTACGGATCACTGACTGAATTTCCTTGAAGCACAAATTCTGGATAATTATTTACTGTTAATTCAAGATCAATCAAGTAGTCCCCTGACATCTAATCAACTTCGTTTCTTCGTACACCCCTCTACACCAGCCAATCCATTCCACGCAGCTTGGTAAAGTGCAAAGTGCGTGGGATTTGGCCAGAAGACTCACTTCATCCCTGTGTGATGCTGGTAAAGTCAGCGAACCTCCCTGGGATTTGGTTTCCTCATCTGTAACATGAGGTGGCTCTCAGGACCTCACTACACTTGGTGTCCTTGCCTCAAGTATCTCCCCACTCCAATCCAGTCCACACTCAACAGACAGAATTTTTTCCCTCAATCATGTCACTTCTCCACTTAATAAATTCCAGGGGTTCCCATTACCTCCAAAATCAAGTATGAAATAGTCTCTTTGACATTTAAAGTTTTGATCAAGCTGGTCTCTCCCTTGCCAATTTTCTTCTGCCTTCTTTTACTCCAAGTACTCCCGCTATCCAACTACATGAGCCTACTTGGTGCTTTTCACACACAACGTTCTCTCTCCTCTATTTCTGCCTTTGCACTGGCTGTGTCTGACCCCTGTGACTGGAATACTGGAATACTTGCCCTTTTCGTTTCTGCCTCCTGGCTTCCTTTGAGACGCAGCTCATTCTGCCTCCCCTTCCCCCCACCCCATGAACTCCTCTCCCTCATCCCCTCTGACCCTGCCAGTGTCTTTTCTATGAGACTACTTTCCATTTACACTTTATGTATTTATGTTTTATGTACACTTTATATTTATGTACCTTCCACATACATAGTTGTTTACATGTCCTGTGAATTTCTTAAGGGCAGAGACTATTTTTGCCTTTCTTTGTGTCCCCACTGCTTTGCACAGTGCCTGACACACAGTCATGTGCTTAATAAATGCTTTTTAACCTACTGAATCTAAAGGCCCTACCAGCTCTAGGTCTATGATTCTATCATCCTTCCTGCCCACATGTTCTTTGTTTCCACATCTATAAATCTGTTCATGCTATTAATCCTACCTACATTGACCTCTCATCTTTTCTATACTAAATCTTTCCTTTAAGAACTATGTACCTCCTAGTTTACCTGTCAGATCTATGGAGAAGGGAAGAATTTATGATCAAACAAGAGATAGAGAACATTATGAAATACAAAATGAATGATTTTGATTAGATTAAATTGAAAAGTTTTTGTATAAACAAAATCAATGCAACCAAGATTGGAAGGGAAGCAGAAAGCTGGGAAACAATTTTTACAACCAGTATCTCTGATAAAGGTCTCGTTTCTCAAATATATAGAGAAATTCATTCCCCAATTGATAAATAGTCAAAGGATGTGAACAGGCAGTTTTCAGAAGAAGAAATTAAAGCTATCTATAGTCATATGAAAAAATGCTCTAAATCACTATTGATTAGAGAAATGCAAATCAAAACAACTCTGATTAGGGAAATAGAAATCAAAACAACTCTGAGGTACCACATCACAACTATCAGATCGGCTAACAAGACAAAACAGGAAAATGACACATGTTGGAGAAGATGTGGAAAAATTGGAACACTAATACATTGTTGACGGAGATGTGAACTGATCCAACCATTATAGAGAGCAACATGGAACTATGCCCAAAGGGCTATAAAATTGTGTATACCCTTTGACCCAGCAATAGCACCTTTAGGGCTGTATCCCAAAGAGATCATAAAAATGGGAAAAGGACCTACATGTACAAAAATACTTATAGCAGCTCTTTTTGTGGTGGCTAAGAACTGGAAATTGAGGGAATGTCCATCAATTGGGGAAAGAATGAACAAGTTGTAGTATATAAATGTAATGGAATACTATTGTGCTATAAGAAATGACGAGCAAGCAGACTTCAGAAAAACCTGGACTTACATGACTTCACGCTGAGTGAAATGAGCAGAACCAGGAGAACATTGTACACAGTAACAGCCACGTTGTATGATGACTGACCTTGATAGACCTAGCTCTTCTCAGCAATGCATGGATCTAATACAACTCCAAAAGACCCAGGATGGAAAATGCTATCAATATCCAGGGAAAGAACTTTGGAGTCTAAAAGCATATTATTTGCTTTCCTTTTCTTTTGTTGTTTTGTTTCTTCTTTCTTGTAGTTCCTCCCATTAGTTCTAATTCTTCTTTACATCATGACTAATGTAAAAATGTTTAATATGAATGTATAAGTACAGCCTATATCAGATTGCATGACATCTTGGGGAAGGAGGAGAAGAGGGTGGGAGAGAAAATTCAAAACTCAAAATCTTATGGAAATGAATATTGAAAACTAAAAATAAATTAATAATAATAATGATAATGATAAAAAAGAACTGTGCACCTCACGTATCTCCAAGGTCATTGACAAAAAAAGGTTCCGCATATGCCAAAATATTTATAACAGCACTTTCTGTGGCAGCAAAGAACTAGAAACAAAGTAGATGCCCATCTATTGGGATATGGCTAACCAACTGCTGTACATGAATATGATAGGATATTTCTGTCCTCTATGAAATAGCAAACATGATTAATACAGAGAAACATTAAAAGATTTATATAAACTGATGGAAAATGAAGTAAGCAGAGACAGGAGAATAATATACACAACCCTAACATTGTAAATGAAAAGAACAACAATCAACAGACACTGAATATTGAACAAAATATAAACTGAATATTGTGAAATTTAAATGACTAATTCAATAAAGGATTTGAGAGAAATTGTGAGGGGGGAAAAGAGGAAAACATCAGGTTAGACAGAGAAATAAGAGCTATGGAAGACATCACTGGGGCTAAATCAGGCTGGTTTGGTGTGATGCATGTAGTAGGCCCTTAATAAATGCCTACCTACCTAATGAATGCATCTGTTCCCTCTTAAGAGAAGTCACTTACAGGCTATGAAAGAGGCACTTATTACTCAGCATACACCATTCTTGTTTACTGAAGAACAGTATGTGTAAAGTGAAAGACTCTTAAAATAAGAAGTGTCGACAAGTGGTTTGGAAGATGTGACATCCTTGAAAAAAACTAAACAATCTGGGTGTTAAATGCCCGTCTGTATTCTTTCTCAGTAATCAAAAAAGAAACATTTCAAAATAGTGCTTATGAGAAACTTCTCTTATTATTAATTTCTGTTACCTCCCATTAAATACTGATGGTCAAAATGGACTCTCTCAATCCAGAACAGCAAAATACTGGATCTCTTCTGACATCTGATGAAAGGAGTTTTAAAGCAAATAAAAGGAAAATACTTGTTTACTGCTGTAGATACGAAACATGGCACTTTCACCTTGAAAGGTCATATGTGTGAAAACAGGTTAAAGTTCAGGAGGGCTTTAGATACAGTCTTGGATGATGAAGCTAAAATGCGTTATTAACAGAAAACTTGCATGTTCAAAGGAATGTGCCATCTTCATCTTTTGAGGTTGATGCCCTGGAGAACAACCAAAAACTGTCACTTGGAGCCACAGCCAGAGAGCAATTATCTTCTATTGGACTACTGGTATCCCTGAGGAAAGTATTAAGAGAATGAGGAAGTGAAATTATGGAATCTTTTCGAAGGGTGAAAATTGTATAGAAAATTAAAATTAGCCCAATGTTAATATTTCTGCTTAAGTTGTTGTAGTCTCTGCCTCTCCTAAGTAATAATAATAATAATAATAATAATAATAATATTAATAATAGCAATTCACATTAACACAGTACATATAGAAGACCACCCTCGGAGTCAGGAAGACCTGGGTTTAAGTCCCGCCTCTGACACAAATTAACTGGGTGACCATGAGCAAATCACTTAACTTCTCAGTTGCCCAAGTAACTCTTTAAGACTATAGATTACAATGAGTTGACAATGTACATTGGAGGAGGATGTTTCTATATTAATAATTTCCTATATGGAAAAAAAAGCATAGGTCTGGATGAAAAACATTTCTCTTCCAGCCTCTCAACCCCCCCACCCCCATTACATTCAGATAGACTTTTAATAATTGCCTCCCTCTCCAGTTTCCCTGGCTTCCTTCAAGGTTTGGCTTAAATGCTACCTTCTAAAAGAGGGCTGCCTCCCCTCCCCTTTTCTCCTATCCTCTCTCTCCTATTCCCCACCCCTCAAGCTGCTAATTTCTTCCCCTTTCAGACAATCAGTTTACCTTCTTTTATTCTGCATCATTAAGTAATTATTAAACTCCTACAGGGTGCTGGGACTATATCTAATCTGGGGAGTACAAAGATAAAAATGTCACAGTCCCTGCTTTTAAAGAGCTTACATTTGATTGGAGAAGACAACATATACAAATATAAAAGTCTATACAAATAAGTACTGGGTAAACTAAGGGGGGGTATCACTAGCCACTGGGGGTTTCAGGAAAGATCTCACACAGGAGATGACATTTGAGCCAAGTTTAAAGGTAGAAACAATTCTATTGGCCCATGCAGAAAGAGGCAAAACCCCATTATCAGCTTTTTACCTAGAATATTCAGCAATATTCAGCCTCTACCTCTGCAAAGGAACAAATTACAACTTCATTCCTGATTAAAAAAAACAACAACACTTTAAAAGGTAAGTGTTTGCTCCTGTTCTGGAGATAGAGATAAGACAATTAAAGTAAGCAAAGTTTGTCTTCAGTGCCTCTCCTTTCTCCTCAGGACTCCCACTCTCTCCTACTTCAGGTGCTCTTATTAAAACCTACTGGCAGACAAAGGACCCGATACTAATGATTTACACTTCACTGTGAACTCAGTCCCTCTTAGAGATATATGCATCTTATGCCTTATTTACAACTGTAAAATGAAAGACTTTGTTTCTTGTTACAGAAATTTTGGGTAGTAGCAGGAAAGTGGGAGCGATCACACAATCACAGCATCTTGGAGTTGAAAGAGGCCTCAGGGACTACCAAATCTAGCCCTATTTGAAGAAGAATCCTTTCTGCAACTCATCCAATGAGTGGTCACCCAGCCTCTGCCTTTAGACTTCCAGCCAGGGGGAGCCCACTGCTTTTGAGACAACTCATTTCTTACAAATAGCAACTTTCCCCCTTACGTCAAGCCTGAATTTCTTTCTTTTCAATTCCAATTCATTGCTTCTAGTTCTGTCCTCTGAAGCCAAGAATAAGCCTAATTCTTCTCAGCCCTTAAAATGCCCGAAAACAATCTTCACGTTTTCCTTGCAAATCTAGTTTTTTTCCCCCCAAGGCTAAACATTCCCAATCTTCATCTGATGTGAATCTGACATCCTCCACCATCACAGTGACCTTTCTATAGACACACTCCAGTTTATCAAAGTCCTCTTGAAAATGTCACCCCTACCTGGGCACAATACTCTAGATGAGATCTGACCCAGGCAAAGTACAACAGTGCCATCCCTTCTCTAGCCTGGACATAAGGTCTCTCTGAAAAAAGCCTTCTTGGCTGCCACACTCCAGGGCTGACTCATAATGAGCTTTCGGTCTTTTCAAATCCCCTGGTCTTTTCAAGATGAGCCTATTAGCCATACTTCCCCCACCTTGTACTTGTGAGTTTCATTTTATAAAAACAAGACTTCAGATTAATCCCTGACATTTTATGATAGAGTAGATGGCCCTGAAGTCATAGCTTCTAGGTAAATGACCTGTTTGGAGAATTTTCTAAAGAGCTCTTTATTTCTAACCATGGAATGAAAGGCAGAAGTACCCTTTGTTAAAAAAATTTCAGGTATAAATAGGCAAGTGAGGAGATAACAGAATCTCAGAGATAGCAAGAACCAGGGGTCTACTAGTTCAACCTCTATCTCAACAAGAATCTCTTCAGTATCAGAAGACATTTCGTGCCCAAATCAACAGGGCCGTTTTCCAAAGTTTCTTCCAATAAGTTTAGAGGCAAACTTTTCTATATAAACTCAGGTGTTATTTTTTTAGGAAAAAAAATAATAATGCCAACATGATGTAGGCTCCAGGCTTACCTCGGACAATGACTAGCTATCAGTGTGATCATGAGAAAGTAAAATCAACCTTTCAGTGTCTCAGTTTTCTTAACTAAAATGGGCATAATACTTGAGCTGCTAACTTTATGAAACTATGGTGAGGAGAGTGCTTTGCAAATGTTAAAGTTTGCATAAGAATGAATACTTCTTGGAAAAAAGAAACATATTTCTCATAAAGCAACAAATCAAGATACTTTGCTAATCATAAAATGTGATGTCCAACATTAGTGATTATTGTACATGATGAATTGTCGGGCACATTTTGTCAATGCTGGCCTGGCTAGTTCTTTGTTCCAATCACTCTTCTTTGGAGATTTCTCATTCAGGTTTAACAAGTTTATTTTTCTAAAATCCAGTCATGATACCCAGATGAAGCATTTAAGTTTGACATTTACTTTTACTTAGCTGGGAGAAGGATTCATTTAAAATAGTTACATGGTTTGAGAGATGGTATGAAAGGGTACTAATTTTTCCCTTAAAGTTAAAAAAATTTTTTTTTATTAAATTTCCATGTTGCTGGCAGAAAATTCAAGAATTCAGAGCTATTATGATAGAAGGGAAATGCCTGTGGTTAATCTTAAGAAGAGAAATAAAACATTCTTAATGTTATAACCAATGTTTCCATCAACTGTATACTCTTTCTCAAGTTAAACTGTTAAATTCCTTCCTTTCAAATTAATGGCCCCACCTGGCCTTCCCTGATCTTCCCCATCTCACTACTCTATTCCCTTCCACCCCTATTTCAGTCTTTCAGCTTTCTACAACAACATTCACGGCACCTTGATTAGTTTATCTAACCCAGTCTCATTATTTTGTATGCCAAGTTTTTTGTATGTAGCCTTCTATACTTCCCAAACTTTGAAACATCAGGATATAATTTTCTTTCATTTATTAAGTCTTCTGTCCCTCCCCATGTCCTCTGTCTACCTTAGCACTCTCAGGTCACTTGTCTAACTCAGGCTTCTGGGTTACCTCTACAGTGGTATGGAATAGTTATTTTTTCCCCCATTCAGTCCATGAAGTAGCTTTTTTCTAAACTATATCTGAAGTTCCACATTGCCCAGACTGATTATAGGCCAGTAGACCACCCCTCCAGCCCCCATCTCTAACTAGACATGGAATTTCCACAGCTAACTCAGCCTACCCCAATTATATATTGGAGCTTGCTACCTCTTAATACACTTAGCCTTGTCACGTGCATCTCACTTAGTGGAACCATCCCCTTCCTTTCTCAAGGAGTTCAGAATATAGGTCACAGACTTCCTATCCAGGAAGGCTCAGGCCTTACCCTCGTCTTTACTGATGTCCCTTGGGACACCTTAGCCTTCCATTCCAACCACCTCCTCAATTCCAAAGACCTCCAAATCCACTCAACCTCAGATTCCCGCAATGGTAGTCACATAGTGGATTTCACCATGATGCCGTTTTCTTGCCTTTTTTGAAAAGTATGTCAACCCCATGATCTAGAAGCATTTAAAATACTCCTAGAGAGAAAACCATACCAGAAGAAATTATTTGTTTTTCTCTTCCTTCTAGACATAGCTCAAGCATGACCTTCCAATGCTTTTCCCAATGCCCCAACTGCTAGTGCGCTCCATCACCTTATATTAAACTAATTTGTATAAACTTGCATTTTAATTTTTATTCTCTATCTGATTAGATACATTGATGCCTAGAACATGTTCAACACATGCTGTTGATTAATTTTGGATCAGGATTTTATATCTCCAACAGTAACTATGTTTCATTTCACATGTCATCTCCTTGGTCGGCCATTTTGTGGATGCATGACATTATGCAAAACCATTGCCACCAATAAAAAAAAAATATTTTCCAAGTTCAGGCCTTAGTGGTGGTGGGTCAATAATGCCATCTTCATGTCCAAATTATACCATGTTTGCTCATTTAATGTATAAATATCTAAAATATAGTATAGAAATCATAAGAGAAAATATTAAGACAAAAGAAAGCTGCCTTATTTTTGCTCTTTATGAATAGACTTGTAAAGGCTCCATTTTGAAAACTGCTATATTTATGCATATGTAGTGTCCAGGCAATTTCAGTCTTAAAAAATATTTTCAAAGGAGTTACTCATCCTCCAAATTTTTCCACTAATTCAGTCTTCATCATCCTTCCTTCAGTAAACTGGGTAATTTGCACCCCACTCCCAGATAACACACAAAGAGAAGGAATAAAATGATGCAAATATGGTTGACTCACTTGCCATAAAGCAGACTTGGAATCTTCCTCTGTCAATATTCAAAATAAAATCAATCCTAGAAAGGTTTGGGAAGAATGAGTCATGGAGTAGGATAAATGTATATTTGGCTGTGTGTCTCTTAAGTATAAATCTACAAGCAATATTTAAATGAATGATCACTTCTATGATAATGCAGTTGCCAGAGGAAGAGCTGGGTTGGTTGAATTTTGGAAACTACACAGTATTTTCAATGATCTTGAATTGCTTGTTACTACAAAAATTCACATTTCTAACATTAATATTCTACCCATGATGCCATCCAGCTGCAAATACCTGAAATACAATGGAACAGAAGAACTGAAATTATAAATACTCAAACGGCAATAAAGAATAATGCTAGGTATAGGCACCATGTAACATGTTCCCAAAGACAGAGTGCCTGAATGACATTACATTAAAGAATGAGAATACACATGCCCAAAATCCTCCATTAAAGTCCTGCTTTGATGCCTTGTGTTGTAAAGGTGATCTTGAATTCTCAAAAACACAGAGCTGTATAGGATCTTATTGGTGATCATCTCATCAGTTTATAGATGAAGAAACTGAGGCCTGGAGAGGTTAAGTAATTTGCTTAAGGTCACAGAGGTAGTAAGTAGTAGATTTGAACTGGAAATCATAGAGATTATCTTTGATGTTCCTAAAAATCATAGAAAAGCCTTTTCTGCCACTTAGTCCAACCCTCCATTTCACTGAAGAGGAAAGTGAGAACCAGAGAGGTTAGGTGATTTGTCCATCAGAACACAAGCACATGTAGGTCCTCCTAAGTAAAGTTCTGGCAGCCAATTGTCATTGTAGGGTTAGCTTAGTTAAGTTAAAGAGAGGTTCATCACTAAACGGCTAGCTACCATGTAATACATTTTTTTGCCATAGCAACCCAGGAAATCATCTCTTGGGGCATGTAGATGTTGTAATCTGCACTGGTGGTGAGAATACCACACTGATGAAATCACCAATCTTTTGAAGTCTTTAAGTAATACCAGAAAACTAAGTGGACTGATCATGTAGCTAGAATGAAAGACAATAAATGGATGACTTTATTAGTATTCTGGTTCTCTTTGACAGAACAGCAATCCAGAATATTGGTGAAGATACTCTAGGGGAGATTTTCAGGCAGAGTATGGAAAAATTAAGAATCATATATGAGGAAAGGAGACTGAGAAAATAGAGAGTTGGCTTCTGAGACATTCTGATACATTCTGGCTGTGTGAACCTGGGCAAATCAATCACAATCTCTTAGTGCTTCAGGCAACTCTCTAAGGCAGCGGTGTGGAACCTGTGGCCTTGAGGCCACATGTGGCCTTCTAGGTCCTCAAGTGCAGCCCTTTGACTGAATCCAAACTTCACAGAACAAATCCCTTAATAACAGGATTTCTTCTGTAAAACTTGGACTCAGTCAAAGGGCCACACCCAAAGACCTAGAAGGCCACAGGTTCCCTACTCCTGCTCTAAGGCTATAAATGACAAGGAAGGTGCAAACGTGCACTAGTAGGGAAAGTTTCCTCATTTAGAAGATGCTTATATCAATGAAATGACAAGTCCAGACCTTATTTCTATCCCAACAGGACAAAAAAACCCAGAGTGGGAGCCCTGGGGTAGGAGTGGGAGGGTAGAGACTAATTTGAATCAGTGGATAGAATACTACTTTATCAATGAAATCATACATATTTTTAAATTTTTCAAAGTATGTTAAAGGAAATTTAACTGTACTTCTTTTATTCAAATATTAGCACTCTCCTTAGCCCCCTTCCCTCTAAAATTCAGAAATATATGTATAGAATACTACCCAAGCTGCTAAAAAGCCCTAATCTACTATGCAGAGCCAACTGCATTGGATAGTAGGTGACCTGTCAATACCTGTCCTTTCCCTTCCCCCTTTTACTCCCAGCGTGGATTTTTGACAGCCTCTCTTATCCTCTTGCTCTGCCTCTGGCTAACTGTGTGGCCTTGGATCACTTGGTCTCTCCAGGTCTCAGTTTCACCTATAAATTGAAGGATTTAGCCTTGATGATCTCTAAAGTCCCTTTTAGCTGCTATGTCACATGATTCTATAATTCTGAGTCACTTACATCACTGCAATAGCCAAGAAGAATGATAGGACCATAGATCGAAGAGCTGGATGGGATCTTAGTGGTCATCTCATCATTTTACAGATGAGGAAACTGAGGCCTAAGTAAAGTTAAGTGATTTACCCAAGGTCACATAAATAGTAAGTACATTTTAACCAGAGAGCATAGAGATAATTATTTACAATCATGGAGATCACAGAAGAGATTCATAGAGCATTTAGTCCAATCTTTCATTTTACCAAAGAAGAAACTAAGACCAAGGATATATAAGTATTAAGGTCAGAGGTGGGATTTCAAACTAGAGACTCTCACCCCAGAGTCAACTGTACTTAGCACAGTGACTGGTAAATAATAGGTGTTTTATAAACGTTTATTGATTTGAATTCCCACTGTATCATACTGTCTCTTTACCAGTGTCCTCTGATTCCAAATGTGGTATTATTTTCATTGTACCACACTGCAGTATCCATATGATTGATCATTATTCTGTCCTTATAGGACCTCCAAAGTCAGGACTCGCTAGCTGGAGGAGATCTTAGAGCTCAAGGCCAACTCGTTTATTTTGCAGATGAGGGCTCTGGGGCCTCAAGAAGGAGGGTAAATTGCCTAATGTCACAAGCCAGTCAGTGGCAGAGCTGGGAACCCCCTGTCTCCTGACTCTCAGACAAGGGTTCTTGCCACACCATCATGGTGACTTGATTATTTTTGTAGCTCCTCTCTGGAGCATCTCCAACTTCTCCACATCCCTTTGAAGATGGAAGAACTAACACTCGGCAGTACTTTTGCCCAGGATGGAAGAAACGTGGTTTAATTTACAGGCAGAGCAATATAGTGGAAAGAGTGTGGACTTCACATTGGGATAATTCTTGGTTCAAATCCCATCTCTGACACTTAGTAGCTGTGTGAGTCACAGGTGTGTAATTTCACTGTTCTGAGCCTTTCCTCATTATAAAATGGGGACAAGAATATCTATGGTACCTACCTCACAGAATTGTTATGAGAATCAAATGAAGATATGTAGATCAAATGCCCTGCAAACCTTAAAAGAGCTCCATGAACATCTATTGTAATTACTGTTATCATGGTGAGAAGCATTGGCTGGCACAAGCGCGATGATGCTGTTCGCATGGCAGATGTCAGAGAAGTAAAATGTAAAACACCATTTGAACATGAGTGCTCCATATGCATATATTTTCAAATGCTGTGAGAATGGAAAGGTTCCAAAGCCACATCAAGTATACTCTGCAATGCGCGGGCATAAATAAGAAAAGCAAACAAAATCAGCATGTCCCGTGAACATCAATTTGCAGACAGATTTCTTTGACTAACTTCAGAATGAACATACAAGTGCCAGCCCCACAACCTAATATGCAAACGATCAGATACACAACCCATAATGAAGGCAGCCAACCTGGTTAATCAGTATGAAGAGTTTTTTAAATGAGAGGCCAAACTATAATAAGTTAAAAACAAACCCACTACCCCTAAACTGAAGATGAGAGCTGGACTATGCGGTCCAGGAGACGGGATAGTAGAAAGGAGGGGGAGAGGGAAGACCTCAAGAAATGCTAAGACTTTCCACATTAAGTCAGGGAAAAGAATAATAATTTGAAACTTGCTCGACAGAAGCAGTTGGTCGGTTGGTCATTATGGATAAAGGCTTCTCAAAACTGCTGCTCTTGTAACAAAGTTTGATTGTATTTCCTAGCTCCTTTTCCATCAATCACTTAGCTCCAGTTCAGGAACATTCACCTAATTAAGATCAGTCAGAAATAGAGAAAGGCTGAGGGGGACACAATTATGGCTGACAGATGTGCACATGACACCTTACTTTCCTTTTTCCTTCCTGAGAGTTTGACATTGAGAAAAGCTCATCTGGGTTAATTTTACCTTTCAGCCATGCTGATGGCCAGTTTGGTTAAGGCCCAGGAGGCCCCTCAGTGAGAATTTAGATTGATACTTGTCTAGAAGAGGGATTGGTCTAATCAGGGTCAATTCAATTCATTGTAGTCCCAAGAGACTAAAAGCAAATCAGGGCTCGTGACTGTGGCTTATTAATTCACATTTCTTCATAAGTTGCTGAATAAAAACACTGCTTGATTTCATGGAGTATCCTTTCAGTTGGACTATGTGCTCAAAGATAAGAACTGTGTTTTTCCTTTTGCCTTGTGAATGAAATATAGGCAGTGCTTGATATACAGCAGGGATTCAATCGATGCTAACTGATCACAGGTTCTGGAGCCAATATTGCTGCCAGGGACCTCTGGTAGGCACGCTTGGACGTACAAAGTTCATTTAGTGGTAGACCTGAATCCTTGGACCAACACTATCTCTTAGGAGTCCTTTGAACTAGACTATATGGACTTCTCTAAAGATTGAAATTGAACTGGTCCTCTGGGTTGAGGAGTTTTAAAATGAATCCTTTTCAGTACTGGTATTTCAGTCCTTTCCTTATTTAAAGTATACTTATTTAAAGTATGATTGGCATTTAGATATAAACTTAGGGTAAGTGACAGGGCCAGGATTTGAACCTAGAGAGAAAATAGCCTTTTCATTACATTGCACCACTTTTACAGAACAGCATTGCAACTATGCCAATAGAAATCTTGCATTTTCTTTTCAGCAGATGATGCTAGGGCCCATCATCCACCCATAGAAATGCTGGGGCTCCTCCACTCCTTCCCAGGGAAATAACCACCATGGCACCAGGAAGAGTCCTAAGCCTGGCAAAGAGAGAAGACCTATGGGAGGACAGGAATAGGGTAAGGACACATAAGGGGTGAGGTCTGCATTTTAAAAGGGCATTTTCGTCTGCAGAAGAAGAGGCATTGGGAGAAATGGAAGACAGACAACACAATGCAGCAGACAGAACACTGGATTCGGGAAGGACTGAGATTGGCACTTCTGTTTTGCCACTTTGTGACCCACGTGATCTTGAATGGGTCACCTTAACTTCCCCAGGCCTCAGTTTTCTCATTCGTCAAAAGAGGGAAGGGCAGGAGATTGGATCAGATGACCTCTGAGGTTCCTTTCAGCTCCAAGTGGTCTTGATCCTACGGTCTCATGAACACAATGGAGGGTGTGTATCCATATTGAAATTTTGTAAGCAGCCAAAACTTAACACCGATAGTAAACTTTCTTGTCAGATGTTGCTAGACACAGACAGTCCATCTCTCACCTATATACTTTTGTACAAGCTGATTCTTATCCCTAGAATTCATACTTGTATCACTTCTTTATATTCTGTATACATTTTATCTCCCCAGCAGAAGGAAGAAAGGAAACAAGCATTTGTTAAGTGCCTACTATGTGTCAGGTACTATGATAAGCTCTTTACAGTGATTTTATTTGATCCTTATAACAACCTTGGAAAGTGGATGCCATTATAATCTCTGTTTTACAGTTGAAGAAACTGTGGCAAACAGAGATTAAATGACTTGCCCAGGGTTACACAGATTGCAAGTGTCTGATGCTGCATTTGAACTCGGGTCTTCCTAATTCCAGCAATTAGATTGGTATAGCGATATAATTCCATTAGTACAACAATGCAATATACCCACACATACTTGTATATGTATATATTTAATTGCTATGGTATGAAAATATATATATATATGTATGTGCATGTGTGTGTGCGCATGCACACACATGAACGTATGGACGTTACAGCAACAGAAAATAGCCTTCTGTAAGAGAAAGCCTTCTGTAGCCAAGTACCCTATATTAGTCAGAGCCTTCTCCTAGCTGAGATCAAGTTAATCAAATGGAGAAGGGAAAGTATGCTAAACAAAATATGGGAAGAAAGTTATTTAAAGTCAATTCACTTTGTACCCAAAGGCAATAATAGGGGAGAGCTGTAATTTACTCTGACTGTTTGGCAGAAAGTACTACTGTATCATCATGAAAAAAGCTTGGCTGCAGTCCCTGGACCACGGGCAGCCCTGATCCTATTGAACTGGTAGCAATCTCGACAGAAAATGGTATAGCAGACTCTGTGTCTCTGCATGTTTTCACAAGACAATGGAGGTCTAAAACAACAACGTCACCCGAAACAATAAAAAAATAGCTTATTCATTACCAAGAAAATACAATGACAAAAATGTTTATTTGTTGGAAATATGCAAAAAGTTCTGAATTTAAGTGCATAGTTATTTCTTACAGATGACCTTTCACAGAGGTACCTCTCTGGCCCGCCCCAGCATCTGACAGGTTTGTGAAAAAAATAAGTTGCCTTCTCTTTTTCAGCTTTGAAAAATGTCCAACAATTTGTACATTCAAGCAGAGGATGGATTTCACTAGTCCATTTTTTATTGATAACATTGGAAGAGGAAACACATGAAAATGTATCTGCCCACAGGAATATGTAGTGAAGATTTCACTAGTTCTCTTTCAAACTCAAGAGTTATATTTGTAGGCCTAAAGATGGATAAGCTCTCAGATGTTATCTAGCTCAATCCCTACACCTAAAACATGAATCATTTCTGTATTTGTGCTTTGCAAACCTTAGACTGCCACATATATGTTAGTGCTTACTGTTCTTATATTCTAAATATGACCTAGCCAAAGCAGAGTATCTCCTTTGTCTACATGCTATATTTCAGTTAATATGCCCTTGTATTTATATGTTCTATTACAAGCTTGTAGCAACTCAGACTATGTACAAAAGGGGCATGCAGAGGAAACTCTGTTTGTCTTGCAACATAACTCTTGAAGAAAGTGTTGATGATTTCATTTAAAACTGTGGAATATTTACCAGAAGCTATTAGTACTCAGTAGGCATTAAAATTGTTAACAATATTATGA
Source organism: Vombatus ursinus (assembly GCF_900497805.2). NCBI lineage: Eukaryota > Metazoa > Chordata > Mammalia > Diprotodontia > Vombatidae > Vombatus > Vombatus ursinus. The sequence goes on along the minus strand of NW_020954591.1, from coordinate 15,545,695 downwards.
TGGGAAGGGAAGAATTTATGACCAACAAGAGATAGAGAAAATCATGAGAAGTAAAATGAATAATTATGATTATATGAAATTAAAAAGGTTTTGCACAAAGAAAACTAATGCAGTCAAAATTAGAAGGAAAACAGTAAACTGGAAAAAATTTACAGCCAGTTTCTCTGATGAAGTCCTCATTTCTCAAATATATAGGGGACAATCAATGGACCATTCCCCAATTGATAAATGGTGAAATGATTTCCAGAAGAAGAAATCAATGTAAATGAATGCAAATTAAAATAACTTTAAGATACTACCCTACACCTATCAGATTGGCTAACATGATAGAAAAGGAAAATGACAAATGCTGGAGGGGATGTGGAAAAATTGGGACATGAATGCACCGTTAGTGGAGTTATCAATGACTCCAAGATTTACAGAATAAATCCTTTTATTAAGGGTATTTGTTCTGTGAAGTTTGGATTCAGTCAAAGGGCTGCACTTGAGGACCTAGAGGGCCACATGTGGCCTCAAGGCTGCAGGTTCCCCACCCCTGCACCTAAGGGCTATAAAACTGTGCATACTCTTTGACCCAGCAATACCACTACTAAGTCTCCATCCCAAAAAGATCAAAGAAAAGGAAAAAAAGGACGTATTTGTACAAAAATATTTATAGCAGGTTTTTTTTTGTGCTGGCAAAGAAATGGAAATCAAAGGGATGCTCATCAAATGGGGAATGGCTGAACAAGTTGTAGTATATGATTGTGATGGAACACTATTATGCTATAAGAAATGACAAACAAGACGGTTTCAGAAAAACCTAGGAAGACTTATATGAACTGGTGCAAAGTGAAGAACCAGGAGAACACTGTATACACTAATAGCACTATTGTATGAGTGATCAGTTGCGAAAGACTTAAGTTACTCTGATCAAGACAAGGACCCAAGAAAATTCCAAAGGACCCTTGAGGAAAAATGCTATCCACCTCCAGAGAAAGAATTGCCAAACTTTGCATATAAATTGAAGCATGCTTTCTAAACTTTTTTTTCTTTTTTTTGTGTCTTCTTTTGTAACATGTCTGATACACAAATATATTTTGCTTTATTTCATATGTATAATCTAAATCATATTGCTTACCCTCTCAAGGGGTGGGGAGAGGTAGAAAAGAGGGAAAGAATTTGCAACTCAAAATTTTAAAAAATGAATGTTAAAAATTGTTTTTACATGTAACTGGGAAATATTTAACAAAGTAAATAAAATATTTTTTAAAAAACATTATTACGATTCTTATGGTTTTAGAGCTCAGATCTCTCAGTATGAGACACAGGAGCACAAGTTCACTGCTCTCTATGGCATCTGTTGAAAGCAATTGATCTTGCTGCTTGATAAAAGTTCAGAGTTCCAAATGGAGTTAGAACCGTACTGTAGCTCCAACTGGACTAAGAGTGAAAGTTATAACACCACAAATGGGTTCAAGACAGTGCCAAGAGTTCTTTCCCTGCCAGAGAGGGAAAAGGTTAAGATTTCTGTGTCAACAGAATATACCAATGATAGTAAAGTGGTCAAAATGTTTCTTTGCTCCTTCTTATGAGATCAGAGACCTACACTGTGTACACACATGTGTGAATGTAAATTCTAAGTAAACTTTATCCTGTATTTTACACAAACGACTGTCATGGACCAGGGACTGGCTGGAGATGGAAGCTTGGCTCCAAAGGCAAAGTTAGTAGTGTTTAGCCTTTGAAGTGAAAGTGGTTTCTTTTATCCTCCCATTCTCCTCTTTTACTAGCAATGAAAAGGAATTTAAAGAAAAACAAGAAAGTTGGTGAGAAAGATTTTTCCATAGTGCATACGATGTGATGCTATTTGGTATAGCTGCCTATTCAGAAAGTTTAGCTCCCTTAAAAGGATTACTACCATTACCTGAATGCATCTCATTTTCTTCGGCTAGTTAGTTATATAAGTCCACTGTGAAGAATTTAAGTATACTATCCTCTGCTGTAATAATACCAAGCACTAACTGAAAAAGAGACGGTCAGAAGGTAAATGGTTCGCATACAAGAGTATGGCAGAAAAAGTTTTGAGACTACTCTGAAAACTACAAAAAGTCAAAGATATTTTGCAAAGACAATAGTGAATTTAATGACAAACTACATTTCCTTTCAAGAATGAATGAGTAAAGCATTTATTAAGCGTTTACTATGAGGGTTTAAAAATCTAACCCAATTAATCTTATACACTGCAAACCAAAAGAGGGACACAGCCCCTCAGACATGAACAAAGCTGTTAAAGAAGACTCTTAGGCAGTGGGATATGTGTGAACATAACTATAAGGCAGCTTTTTGATCTGGCTTTATTATCAAAGGATCACACGGGTCTTGAGCTGGAAAGAACGTCCGAGGCCACTGGTCCAACACTCTCGTTCTGCAGATGAGTAAAGTTAAGTGATTTGCTCAAGATCACACAGGTAGTAATTATCCCCAGTGAGATTTGAATACAAATCATACAAATTGAATACAAATACAACCTTCTTTTAAGATCACATTTTCCTTATCTGTAATCATACCGAAATCCACCTTTTTACTTTTGCATTAATGCTTTTTAATTTATAAAAATAGTAATTATTAAAGACAATCTTAATTTTTCCTAAAGGAGGAGGGCTTCTGAAAGAGTATATGTTTGTTGACAAGTCCAGTGGTCATATAATTGATAGGAATAGTATGATTCTTTGTGGCAAAATTTACTCCATTATCCTAGCTGATTTCAGATTTGTTGAGCCAGTTTTATCCTTGATTATTGTCAAAGGTTCTCAGTAGTACTGGGCTTTTAATCATTTTCATGATTATTTAGGCTCAGGAAAATGGAAGAGCAGGAGGCTGGTTTCCTTCTCCCATCTCTCATTTTCAGTTGCTAGAACTCAACCCACCCTTAAAGTCCCAGATCAAATGTTCTCTTCTCTATGAAGTCTTTCCTAATTCACTCCCTAATCTCTCCCTTTCCATCCATCTGGACTCATGATAGGAGAGAAGCGATTTCTCCCTTCCAAATCCTACAAAGTAATTTGCTGTACTTCTCTTACATACTCCTTATAGCCTATTTTGTATTATAATTATCATGTAATTCTTATTTCCTCTACTTGATGGAAACATTCTTGACGTCTGATATCTTCATATTTTCCTCAATGCCTATACCACAGTTATCTGCAAATGTCTGTTGAACATATGAACAAATGGTTTAAGTTTCCAGGCAGAGAAAGAAGACAGATAATTTTTTTGATTTAAAAAAATTTCCCCTGGGACTTCCCGGCTGATTTGTCTCATTACATTTTCATATTCTATATTGGAAGGTTCTTTAAGAAAGAGAGTCTTTGACAACAAAGAAACACTTGATTCGATTGTTGTTCCTTCCCTTTGCCCTCAAGGATAAAACCTGTATTTTCTCCCTGTGAGAAAGCCTCCAAATATAAAGGACAAGATAAAGAAACATTTAGTCAAAATGGTTCCATAAAATCCATCAGAAGCAACATAACTTTTCAAAGAATTTCCATCTGAAAGGTTCAATGAAGACATTTGATGACTAGAGAGAATCATATCTTCTGAGTGTCCGAAAACACTGCCAACCTGGCAAGAAATTTTGGCCACTGTAAGACAATGGTTTACTTCTATAGCTCTAAAGAATGGAATCATTTTGGCACATTGTACTTACAGGACTTAAAAGAATTAATTCATAAAAATGCCTGAAAATGCGGTTAAAAATGAAAACAAACAAAAAAAAGAAACTATTTACAAGCATCCTCCTAAATATTTTTCAATTGCCTAGAACCACACAGACAAAAATGGCTTGGACAAAGCCTAAGACTTGTCTTAAGGGAAAAAGAGAGGTAATTCATTTTATTAACTAGTGCCAAACCCAGCTGTAGTTTACTTGACCATCGGCCAGTGTTATGACAGCATTTAATTCCTCTTGTGTTTACAGAAAGCCTTCCTGAAACCTAATGCCAGTTTCATGCACACCCTCCACCTGAATGGTCTTTCAGCATTTTCAAAAGGTGACCAAAATGACTTTTAAAAAAAATCACCTTTTTACACTCTCCAAAGAAGTGGCAAATCAATTAGTCCAAATAAAGACCAGATGGCATCAGGACAGGAGGGCATTATTCAAAATAACTCTGAACCTGGAAGAGAGACACTGTATTATGACACCCCTTTCCCAAGAGCTCTCCTCTGGTGAAAGAATGAAAATGATGAACAGCTCTTTAATGCCTCAGACAGCAGAATTCCAATACGGGAACATGACTGTATGAGCACTTGACTCCATTAATGATCTCATTCAATCACGCAGGGTAAAGCCTGTGCACTCCATGAGTCTAACTCCACAGTATTGTTTTACTCACAGCCAGATATTAATGTCACATCTCAAGACATCAATCAGGGCAGGTAAAAAGAAAATGGTAAAATAACATGGGCTAAGTAGAAAAAACATTTTTTGAGACAATTTTCAAGCAAAAATGAAATGCTAATTAACACTTAATTTGCTTTGCTTGGGACCTATGGGTCTACACATCAAAGCAGATGTTAAGTCACAAAGCAATGCACTAGTTTGTGTCCTACCCCCATTCTAATTAAAAAAGAAATTTATCCCATTTAACTTTTTAATATATGTCCACCCTCTATTTAAACAGTGAAAATCTCTGCACAGTTATTACTGTATCATGAGCTTATTGTTCTCCATTGAAATCTTTCAGGGTAGGAAAGAGTCAATCAAATTTCAACTTAACTTAGGGACATGTATATTAGAGTCAGTAACTGAATGATGCAACTATGCATTATTACCTAGTGTGAAAATCCATAGGCAAAACACTGTGACATCCTATCAAAGGAACTGGCTTTTGTCTCAGTCACTGTGCCAATTCCTTCTTGTCACTTGTCACTCTCTTTCTCTATGTCAGAAAGCTGTCCATGGCAATTGACTGAAGCCCCACCAATTGTCTGTCATTCAAAAGCCCAGAAAATTTTACATACATATGTATAGTTAACATATATACAGATATACAGACATATAAATATATATATGTATATATATATACACATATATATTGGACTAGACTTAGCATTAAAAATCAGAGGAATGACATATAAAACAAATACAGTAAGCACCAATGCCTTACAGAGTAGGTGTTACTGTAATATATGCTTTTGTTCCCTCCTTTTTTGATCAAATTGCATGTAATACTTTAAGTAAATTTGACGTGTTTCATTTCACAAAGTGCACTTGTTAGGAAAGCTCTTTTCACTACTTAGCTCAATGTCTTTATTAGCGAGCAAGATATTTTTAAACACTAAGCTATTTCTTTGATCCTTAAGGTTTGGTAAAAACCTGGAATACATTTTGATCTCTTGTTTTCTCATTTAATTTCACAATGCTAAAATACATTCCAAAAGCAGGGAACCCTAGTGCTACAGAAAAGTCTCAACTTCATTCCTGTACCCAAAAAAGATATAATATCCTTTTATCCAGAGAATGTCAGAAAATCCTGAAGTATAAAACTGATTGCGATATGCTGAAAAAAAGCAGTCGTTCACAGGGGGTACATACAGCAGTCCTGTTCCTCAGCTTTGCCAGGCCATGATTGATACTTGGCCCATATCCCTTGGAGCAGCTCCAGGAATGTGAGCTTGGACCAAGGCAATCTCAGGGGCTGCTTCTAGTTATCACCATTCTAGGACTTCAGTGCCAAAGATGCTTAGGCAGGCAGGGAAGAGTTATCGAAAATCTCAAATATGTTTGCAAAAGAAGGTCTTAAAAATCTAGTCTCTAAGCACAAACTATGTAATTTTTAAACTAGTCAGAAATTTTATATAGCAAATGTCCCATTCCACAATGATGTGGGATAAGAATTCTGGTTAATATTCTGGTTTTCTGCCCCGACATATATGCCATATACAGATTGTCAAACTTCAAACAAATAAATCCAGTAAGTAGCTCATATTTACTCTCTTCTTTATGATTCAGAAAACCACTCCAGATTTCAAGAGTGCTTTGCAGTAATCATGATGACCCTTAGCTCCCATGGTTAAGAACCTTAGCTATATGGCAGTGCTGGTTAAGGAACAGTTTCAATTTCAGTTGGATGGATGTGTTTTTACTATAAATATCAAACACTTCACATAACATTCAGCTAGCTTAGACAAACTCTGAGGGTTCTTTTGATTCCTGGCCTTTGCTTTTCTTCCTCTTTCTTGATGTAGGCAGGTAACAATAGCTGTGATTGCTGTCAAAGATAGTAAGGAACAAAGAGCCACTCTGGAAAGCACATTGACCCACCAGGAGGAAGCACTAACCTGCCCAAGCATGTCTGGTGCAAGGGGGATGACGGGCCAGAAGGTCGAGTAGACTCCAAAAAATGCCAGCCAGAGCACTATGCTTCCCCAAACAGCCAGGTGACTAAACTATAGAAGAAAAAAAAAACCAGAGAAAAATAATTCAGTTTTTTCTATTCTGAAAGGTTTGGCTTATTATACACCTCCTTCAACTCTGGTATTCCTCTCCCTTCAAGTGAATGTTCCTGCCTCTTGTATAACTTTCCATTCCATTCAAACCAAAGATTTTTGGCTATGGATTCAGGTGACAGCTGACAAAAGGAGTAATAATGACGATCTTGTACACAGAACACTTTCCTCACAACAATCTTTCAAGGATGGCACTCTCTCTTTAAGTGCTAAGTGGAGGTGTATGGCCAGAGTTGTCTTTGGGCTTTAGAATGAGTAAGATAGTTTGCATCAAAAACTACCAAGATAAGGAGAAAAAAATATCTGGCAGAAATAAACTTTAGATTATCACTAGATGAAGGAAGACATTTTTTCCAGAAAAATACTTCTCTATATTTCTTAAAGAGAAATACTATTTTTGTTTTTATTAATAATACTCACTGTAATGGAGCTCTAAGATCCATAAAGTACTTTCTATCATAAGCCTGTGAATGAGGTAGTGTACTTATTATTATTTTCATTCTACAGATTAGAAAACTGAGGCTCAGAAGTTATAATAACTTGCCCCAGGTCACAAATCAAAGTTGGAATTTGAGCTGGAGTCTCTTCTCAGTTGGGGACAGAGCTCTAATGCCTTTTTTTTTTTTTAATGACACCAGAGGGGGAAAAGAGTTTAAAGGATCCATACGCAAAATTCAATTAGCTAAACATTAGCAAAGAACACACATTTAAGGATGGATTAGAGTTAGAGACAGTAGAGTCATATATGGAAATAGTATTAGACTTGGGGCCAAGCATTGGGTTTGGAATCACAACTCTGACATTTACTAGGTGGGCAACCATAGCCACATGATTCCTTGCTATGAACCTCAGTCTCCATATTTGTAAAAATGAAGACTATATAGCTTTTACTACCTATATATAACAGGGTTGTTATGAAGGAAGTACTTTAAAAACTTTCAAGTACTCTAAAAATGTGATTTTAATTTGTTGTTGTTCAGTGGTTTCAGTTGCATCTAACCTTTTGTGACCTTTTGGGGTTTTCTTCACAAACAGTGGTTTGCCATTCCCTTCTCCAGCTCATTTTACAGTTGAGGAAACTGAGGCAAACAGGGTTAAGTGATTTGCCCACGGTCACATAGCTAGTAAGTGACTGAGGCCTTTGAGTCCAGGGCTGGCATTCTATCTTCTGCTGCTCTGCGATTTTTAATAGTTGCACATGATTGCATCAGATTGTGCCTAAAATTAACCTCTCCATCAACAAGGACTCATTAAGTGTGCATGATATATCAGGCACTGCGCTCAGTTCTGGAAATACAAAGATGGTAAAGTCCCTGCTCTCAAGAAGCTTGCGTTCTATCAGAGGACATAATAAGTACATATGTTAGTATATACGCAAAAGAAATGCAAGGTAATTTGGGGGAGTCATGCTAAGAGGTAGGGGCAAGGATCATGAAAGGCCTTATGTAGAAGGGGGCACTTAAACTTAATTATGAAAGGAGCAGGGCATTTTAAGAGGCAGAGGTGAAGAGGGAGTGCATCCCAGACCTGGGGGATGGCCTGGACAAAGGCCTGAACAGAGGCTAGAGATGGAGTATTACATATGACAAACAACAAGAAGGCCTTCCCGGTCTCCTCTGCTAATTGATCCTTTTACTCTAAGGCCACCTTTCTTTTACTCTGTATAGGTCTCATCTGTTCCCATTTATGGAAGCTTTTCCATGTGAGCTTCCCGAGGGTAGGGACTGTTTTTATGTGTGTGTGTGTGTGAGTGTGTGTGTGTATGAGCTTGCCTTTCTTTGTACCCCTGGCACTCAGAATAGCACCTAGCATGTGGGAGGTGTTTAATAAATGTTTGTTGACTGATTGAACCTACAAGAATACGAAGCGGAGCAGTGTATAATAAGGGTAAAAAGGTTGGCTGACGCTAGCTTGTGAAGGGGTGTTTGTAGCTGATCCTAGAGGGAGCCAGTGGAGATTACTGAGCAGAGGGGTAACCTGGTCAGATCTGTGCTTTAGAAACATTGTATTTTTATACTTGTGTGGAGGAGGGATTGTAAAGTCGTCAGACAGATTAGTGACAGGGAGAACACAGAATGATGTTTGTAAAAATGCAAAGAATCTCCATAAAAAATACAAAAACAGGAGGGAGAAGACAACCTACTGCTGCAACGCTAGCTGAAACCACGTATGGATGTTTCAATGTGAGGCATGTCCAGGGGGTTTTTAATAAAGCACTTTTCAAAAAATTCCCCTGTTCCTCTTCAAGCTGACCGTCCCTTGCCAGACCTGCTGAGCTGAGAGTCTTGGTCTCCTGGGGATGTGCTCCTTGTAACCAATCCACCTGATGATGGAGATGAAGATCAGCCCAAAGCTGGTAACTTCATACTTTCAAAATAACGCGAGGGTCTTCACTGCTGACTCTCCTGCAGCTGAAATAATAAGTGCTTTGCAGTTCTAGGCCAGCAGGTCAGACCTTGGCACTGCATCGTGGGTGAAGGCTGTCCAAGTGGTGGACGGGAGAGATCTGCCACATAGACAACTTAGCTGCCCTCCCCAAGAAAACACACTCTCACACACATATACCAACAAGACAGAAGCAAAGAGTCTTCCTAATTCTCAGGGAGGCTTGAGAACACAGACATGTCTTTTTCATAAATAGGAAGTACCTGGGAACTATCAAGACAGCTCGGGGTGACTTACAAACTGAAGAAACTGAAATTGAGTTTTACCCAGATCAGTGAGTAACATTTTAATCGAAGGGAGACATTAATAGCTATTATCATATGTTCATAGTCCTGGGGGAGAATTGAAAGCTATCCAACAATCATAAATGCAGCAGATCTCCGGGGGATGTCCCACTGTCAACAACGTGACTTTCTGACTACCTTAATGGTCATGTCTTTCTTCCTACACCAGATGGAAGAAGCAGTGGGCATCACTGATTCCCCAGACCCTGCGAGGTGGATAAGGACATTCACAGGGCCAAAGAAGGCCATGATGGGAAGGGCTAGAACCGATTTTCTCTCTTGATTGACTTAGTCTCATGTTAATCCCTGTACTTGGCCCCTAGGTTTTGGAGGAGGAGCAGGGGACAGTAAATTAGGCACACTCCAGAACACAGTCCACAGGTGAATGTTCCTAAATGGATTCAAAGAATCTCGGTGATAGGGGCTAGTCTAACAAGTCCTGAATAAGAATTCTCTCTGAGCTGTGCCCAAAAGGTGGTTTGAAGATCTCAATGAACAGAGATTCCACCCCCTTCTGAGGTAGTTTGTTCTACTCTAGGGTGGCTCGAATTGTTTGGTAGTTTCTCCTCACATTAAGCCTGTTTGCCTCTTTAACTTCCACCTTTTGCTCCCAAATTCTGTCCGAGAGGCCAAGAAGAACAAATTTAATCCTTTCACGTAGCAGTTTTTCAAATAGGTGAAGACAGTCATCATGTTATCACCTCCTCTCTGCAGAGCCTTCTCCAATAAATGCTTCAGTTCCTTCAACTGAACCTCATACAGCATAAATTTGAGGCCCTTTACAATCCTGGTTGCCAAAGTCCTTCTTAAAATTTAGTACCCAAACCTTCCTTTTGTTATTTCATTTATTTATTTTTATTTTTTATTTATTATTATTTATATTATATTATTATAATATTTATATTATATCATTAATTATTTATTTATTTTTATTTTAATATTTATTATTATTAATAGTATAGTATCTAACATAACTTACCAATCAATAACTTCTCTAACATATCCAGTTTATCAATAACTTATCTCCAGGATATTAATGTACTTAAAATTTGGTGACTTGAACATGTTACCAATATTGTTTGACCAGGGTAGTGAACTGCTGGATTACCAGCTCCCAGATCTTTTTTTTTTTTTTAGAAAATTGCTATCGAGCCATGACTCATACTTTGTATCCTCATGAATTTCATTTCTTGTGGTCCTTGTATGTTTTTATTACACAAAGTATAATTTACCTTTATCCTTATCAAATTTAATTTTAGATTCAGTTCAATGCTCTGGCCTGTTCATAATCTTTGTGCATTATCTCTGTCTTCCAGTGTGTTAGGTAATGTTTCCAGGCTGGGCTCACTTACAAATTTCTTTGGTAAAACAACACGGGAAATTTATGCTGATAATGTAAGAAGTATAAGGCAGTGTGGCACTATGCACATGTCATCTCAGTTAGAAGGTCTAGGTTCTAGTGCCACCCCTGACACTACTAGCTGTGTGATCCTGGGCAAGCTCCTTAACCCCTCCAGGACTTAGTGCAACTTCCCCTATATCAATGAAATCACAAGATCTATCTCAAAATAACTGGGAAGCATACAAATTATAAAATGTAAATAATTCTTTCTTTGCTAGTATATTTTGCCAGCTTTGGGGGTAGAGTCCTGAACCTGTGAATTTATCTTTTTTAGGAACTCTATAGTATGGAAAGTCCTTATATTCAATAATTTCCTTCTATACTATGATACATGTGGTAATCTAAGAAGCTCGTTTCTGAAGGCCTAGCAAGAGTCTGGACATTTGTAGTTGCCAAATTTTCTACCCATTCTCCTTACTAATAAGCTAACATACATCTTGATATATTAAGTCTAGCATGTTATTTCATAGGATATGGATAAAAGACAAGTGACCACATATCTGAAGACTATGTCAAACTTTAGGAAATGAAGCAGAAACAGTAAATAAAGAAGAGAAAAAAAAGTAAGAGAAATGAGGGCAAATAGTCAAATACATGTAAAGGTGTGAAGATATCAACCTCATTAGTTGCTTTTGGAATACCCACAGCCATATTATTTCCTAATCAGTGAGGCCATAGATCAGTCATTACTCTTGTTATTAATTTGCCTCAGAAAAAGAATATGTGGTAAGCTATATAATCTAACTGTTCATAGGTGACAAGCTCATAAAACCTGATTTTCTTCCCTCACAATATTCAGAGTATACCTTGGCGCAGAGTGATGCCATGAGGCATCATAACAGAGGTCTCAGTTAATGGAATGCTAAATGAAGTCTATTTCAAATGCCAGGCATGCAGATTGAATACTGGAAAACTTCAGATGGGAAATTAGTGTGATCTAAATCAACCCACAACATGAAAATGCAAAATGAAAGTTTTATTTGTTACCCAACCTACCCTGACTCTCAATGAGAAATCATAGCATATACAGTGATAATGGCATTAGATAGTGCAGGCACTAAGATATACTATACAAAAGGAATACTTACCTTTGTCCAAGCTCTTGTCTCTAAACCAGCTTTCAGACAAACAGTAACAACAACATACTGTGGAAAGAGGAATGGAGTCAAAATGTGGTCTTGTGCTATCACATTTCCCCCTTAGAAATCATCCTGCCCCACCCTTCACGGCAGTCTCAATGATGGAGCTACTTCAAAAAAAATCTGGCTTCTGAGGAACACAGGGGCATATTTCCCCCACCTAACAAAAGATTTTCACCTTGAGTAGTCCCCTTCTCTTCTGATCAAGTTATCATCTCAAGGCTTAGGAAACTTGAGGTCATATCAGACCTGCTTATTTTATTTCTTCCCATTCTACTTAAACAAAACAGACCACTTGGAGGGGTTGGGAAGAAACACCCAAGGTTTTTATTTCTTTGGATATACATACATACACATATATGCAGATAGGTATATACATACGTATGTCCTTAGACCTTAATCTTTTACAAATTAATAGTCAAAAATTACTACCCAGTAATTTCTGTTCTTCAGTAATATACGTCCAATAGTTAAAAGCACAATAAATTAAAATTAAAGAATCAGTATTGCTCTTAAAAAGAGTAAAAAGAGTAAGCCATACACCATTAAAAACAGCACACCTTAAATACTACATAAAAGGAAGTATATTGAAAGACTTACTGTATAAACAATATTTCCAACAAATAAATAGTCTACAACACGACCACTCGCCAACACTGCATCTGAAAAACAAAAAAGTCATTATTATGTCCAATGATATAAATACAATTTTAAGAAGAAAACCATCTTTTAAAAAAATTCAGGATTGTAAAAGTTGAGAACGTGTATTTTCATACACATAATACCAGAGATCACACATTCCAATGTGGAGAGTAGGCATTTGAATCTGATTTTATCCAGGGAACAAATATTGATTAGATAGTAGGATGGTTACATGTTAATGGTTATACTTTAAAGTGGTTATATTTTAATGTTGCATTGGGTGTGATACCCTATTTCTTTCTTCTCCTGATGCTTCTAGTTTTGTTCATTTCAAACTCTTTCCAAAAAGCTACTGTTAAATGTATATATGATTTAAAAAAAGAGTTATAATAAAAATGGAACATTTCAGCTTTTATTAGCATTTTTACTATGATCCCTGACTAGTGCTCTAATTCTAACACCTGCTGTTTCTACAATAAAAAAATAAGCTGTAGAGTGAGTATCTTTAGAAGGTACCAATTTTGGCAGTTTTGCAAATGTCCATTTCTAATTCTTGCTGGGCTGGAATAGAAACTCTATATAAGAAGATAACAACTACATATATGCCAAGTGAATTTATGATTGGACTCAGAGAATTCTAAAGCACGATCATTAGTCATGTTTTTACATGCTACTAAATTGGGGGCACTTCTACTGCTTTGAGAGAATCCTGGGTAATAGGAATGGGATTTTATGGATTCAAATTTAATTTTTTTTCCATTTGTCCTTTCCAGAATAGTAAGCACAATATACCATAATAATGAAACTATAATTCCAATAGTTACATAATTCATTTCTACTAATACTAAGGCTGTTATAAAAAAGTCCAAGCTGTAGTTCTACTGGTAAATTGCCTATTCTTTAGATCATGAAAAGTTTCTTCAGATGAATTCTTCCTTCATCTTCAAAACCAGACCTGTGGCCTGTGGCTCTGGCTTACATTTGCAGACTCAACTTCATTTTTACCTTAGGAGTCTCAATAGACACTCTCACAAATTCCCCTGTTCTTAATAAAACTGAACTAAGGGCCAGCCAAGATCCAGTTTCATCGCTGAACAGTTGAGTCTACATTCCTCTGTACCTAAAACCAAGGAGGCAACTGAGGGCAACTAGCTGTTGGAACCTGCTGTAGGCCTGGATTCAGAAATAAGGATGAAGATTCATGGGGCCCATTTTTCATTATCTATCTTTCTCACCCTCCACAAAACAAAGGAGTTAGAGAAAACTGTACTAAATAAAATTCACTTAGCCATTTTTCTGGTTCTTAACAATTATGCTGCAATTATTGTCCCAAATGAAATTTATTTGACCATTCACCTGTTGTTGGATGTTTAGGTATATTTCAGCTTTTTGCTATTACAAATAAGGGTGCTACGAAAATTTGTGAAGAAGTAGATAGTTGTTGTTTTTAAAAAATACATTTAAGCTACATTCCCAGCCTGGAATTATTGGGTCAAAGGTAAGGATTGTTTTCTAACTTTTATTGTGTACTCTGCCAGACTGTTTCTCAAAAAAATTCTTCAAGTTTGAAATTCTACTAGTGATGGACAAGTGCATCTGTTTCTCCACAACCAACCAGTACTGAATTTCATTGCTTTTTTTTTGTGTGGCTAACGTGATAGGTATGAAGGGTCCAGTTATTCTTATTATGGTAGTTGAAAGAACAATAATTTGAAACTTATACTAGTTACCATCTGGTCACTAGTATACATTCATAATTGTGAGGAACTAAAATTCTGGGAAAAGTGTTGTTTTTTATATATAGTAGTTAACTATGAATTTAATGGTTAAAAAATTACAGCATTTGATCTTCTAATCATCCATCCTAGCTTAAGGTACATCTCCTGGCCTCCTATCTCTTTATCTGTGAACAAAAGGGCATACGTTTTAACCTTTATAGGAACTATTTTTATTAATTTATTTTAAATTATCAACAATCACTTCCATAACTTTTTGAGTTTTAAATTTTTCTCCTTCTCTCTCTCAGCCTCCCTCCCCAAGACGGCACACAATCTATATAGGCTACACACACATATTCCTATTAAATATATTTTCACATTAGTCATGTTGTAAGGAAGAACTAGAACCAATAGGAGGAACCACAAGAAAGAGAAAACAAAACAGAAGAAAAAAATAGCAAATAGTATGCTTCAATCTGCATTCAAACTCCATACTTCTTTCTTTGGATGTGGATAGCATTTTCCATCATGAGACCTTTGGAGATGTCTTAGATCCTTGTATTGCTGAAAAGGGTTAAGTCTATTAACGTTAGTCATCGCACAACTTGGCTGTTACTGTGTATAATGTTCTCCTGGTTCTGCTCACTTCACTCAGCATCAGTCCATGCAAGTCTTTCCAGGTTGTTCTGAAGTCTGCCTGCTCATCATTTCTTATAGCACAATAGTATTCCATTTTGTTCATATACCACAACTTGTTCAGCCATTCCCCAATTGATGGACATCCCCTCAATTTCCAGTTCTTGGCCACCACAAAAAGAGTTCCTATAAATATTTTTGTACATGTGGGTCCTTTTCCCATTTTTATGATCTCTTTGGGACACAGCCCTAGAAGTGCTGTTGCTGGGTCAAAGGATGTGTGCATTTTTATAGCCCTTTGGGTATACTTCCAAATTGCTCTCCAAAATGGCTGGATCATTTCACAACTCCACCAACAATGCATTAGTGTTCCAATTTTCCCATATCTTCTCCAACATTTATCATTTTCCTGTTTTTTCATGTTGGCCAATCTGATAGATATGATGTGGTACCTCAGAGTTGTTTAGATTTCCACTTCTCTAATCAATAGTGATTTAGAGCATTTGTTCATATGACTATAGATGGCTTTAATTTCTTCATTTGAGAACTGCCTGTTCATATCCTTTGACCATTTATCCATCGGGGAATGACTTATATTCTTATAAATTTGACTTAATTCTCTACATATTTTAGAAATGAGGCCCTTATCAGAGAGACTGGTTGTAAAAATTCTTTCCCAATTTTCTACTTTCCTTCTAATCTTGGTTGCATTGGCTTTTTTCGTGCAAAAACTTTTAATTTAATGTAATCAAAATTATTCATTTTGCATTTCATAATGTTCTCTATCTCCTCTTTGGTCATGAATTCTTCTTTTCTTCATAAATCTGATAGGTGAACTGTTTCTTGCTCTTCCAGTGAGCTTACAGTAACAGCCTTTGTATCTAAATCTTTTTCGGGTTTATGGGTTTATTTTGGTATATGGTGTGAGATTTTGGTCTATGCCTAGTTTCTGCCATACTCTTTTCCAATTTTCCCAGCAGTTTTTGTCAAATAGTGAGTTCTTATCCCAGAAGCTGAGTAGATTACTGTAGTCATAGACTACTGTTTCTTGCATACCTAACCTATTCCACTGATCCACCACTCTATTTCTTAGTCAGTACCAAGTAGTTTTGATGATTGCTGCTTTATAATACAATTTAAGCTCTGGAACAGCTAGGCCACTTTCCCCTGCATTTCTTTTCATTAGTTCCCTTGATATTCTGGACCTTTTGTTATTCCAAATGAATCTTATTATTTTTTCTAGCTCTATAAAATAATTTTTTGATAGTTTTATTGGTATGGCATTGAATAAGTAAATTAGTTTAGGTAGAATTGTCATTTTTATTATATTAGCTCAGACTACTCATGAGCAACTGATGTTTTTCCAATTATTTACATCTGAGTTAATTTGCATGGAAAGTGTTTTGTAATTGTGTTCATATAGTTCCTGGGTTTGTTTTGGTAGGTAGACTCCTAAATATTTTATAATGTCTACAGTAACTTCAAACGGAATTTCTCTTTCTACCTCTTGCTGTTGGGCTTTGTTGATAATATACAGAAATGCCAATGATTTATGTGGGTTTATTTTATATCCTGCAACTTTGCTAAAGTTGTTTATTATTTCAAGTAGCTTCTTAGTTGATTCTCATGGATACTCTTGAGTATATCATCATATCATCTGCAAAGAGTGACAACTTTATTTTTTCTTTGCCTATTCCAATACCTTCAATTTCTTTTTTTTCTCTTATTGCTAAAGCTAACATTTCCAGTATGATATTAAACAACAGTGGTGATAACGAACATCCTTGTTTCACCTCCGATCTTACTGGAAATGCTTCTAGCTTGTCCCCATTACATATGATGCTTGCTGAAAGTTTTAGGTAGTTTTTTTAGGAAGGTTTTAGGTATTATTTTAAGGAGGACTCCATTTTTTCCTATACTCTCTAGTGTTTTTAATAAGAATGGGTGTTGTATTTTGTCAACAAAAGTCTACTTTGAAAGCCTATGAGGTTCTACGTATAGCGGACAGTGATCAGAGCTAGAAAAATCACAGTACAGGTAAGAACTTCTAAATAAACATAACAGAAGCAAAATACAAAATGGAAAGCCAGGCTTGGGCAATTATTTGAAATGTCATAAAAGGTTCACAGAAAGAAAAATCCTATCAGATATGAATTGATTCAAGGAGTAAATGACACAGGGCAGTTGATTTGAGAAGATTTTAGAGTATGTTTTATGCCTATGCAATATAAGAAAAAATAAACAGCAGATCTAGGAAATTCTATGTTTATAAGAAATGAGAAGAATCTGTAAAGGGAAAACCACTCTTTCATCAGCAGAGGTAGAAAAATGAGTTCTAAACAATAAAATAAAGCAACTTAGGGGGAAAAAAGGGAAAAAATAATGTGGAACATAGTCACTTAAAGGGGATATTTCTAGAAAAGAACAAACAGCAAATTAGGTATACTACGACAAAAAAATCCACTAAACTAAGATCCCTGTGCTTTCAATAAAATAAAATAAACCACAAAAATCAGGGATGTGGGGAGAATTCTGTAGAGGCTACAGTTCTTATACTGTGTTTACTTTAAGGCACTTCATTATTAGAAAGATAAAGATGAATAAGAGGAGTTCAGAGAAATAGAACATAGATAATTATGAGGAAGAGGGACAAACACGAAGAAAGAACTAAAATAATGGACTGTTTGGCTGAGGGAAAAGTGAGTGTATGAGACATAATTGTCTACAAATAGCTGGGGCTTACACATAGGAGAACAGAAATGCGTAGCTTTGGGTTAAATAAAAGGTGTCCCAAAAATAAAAATAACTTGATGGAATCAAAGTTTGGTGGGCCTTATATCCAGAAATATTTCCCTTCTGTGAGATCTATTGGAATGAAGACTATTCATTAAGAGAAATAAAGGAAACTCTTTCCAGAGGACATTTAAAAATAGACTGACCAAAGAAATAAAATATTTATAAGATGATTTGGCATCAAAAAAGGAAAGGGATAAAGTAACCTAACAGATCTGTTCCATCTTTACTTTCTGAGGTTTTACCAAATATGTTTCTTCTATCTATGATAATGAATGCCACTGGCTTCAATCCTGCAGACACTACTATCTAACCAGAATTTCTTCTCCTACACATAAAATTAAATTAAGACAATGTTGCAATTAAAAACATGCTGGATTTGGAATCAGGAAACCGGGGTTCAAGTCTTAGCACTATCACTCATTGTGTAACTTGAGACAGGTCATTGGGCCTTCCTATGCCTCGGTTTCCCCAACTTTAAAATGAAAGGATTGTAGTATGATTTAGATTTGCAATGTCCCTTCCAGATCTCTGTGTACGGCTCTATAGTTCTCAAAGTAACAAATCACCTTTCTGGAGTTAAAGTCAAGTACCATGCCAGGAATTTAAGTCCAGAAAAGTAGAGTTTCTTCAAAAGTCAGGTCTAATGCCATCTTGAAATAATATTCTCTTATTCACTTGAAAGGAGAGGCAGCATAAGTTAGTGGATAGATGGCCAACTTTGGAGTCAGGAAAACGTGGGTTCAAGCCTTCCCTCTGATACACACTACCTGTGGAACTGTGGAGAAGGGCCTGACGGAACTCTCTAAAACTGTAATATATAGATCAGGATTTGCTAAGTGCCTTAGAAAATACAGCTGATTTGAAAACATCAGTATTCAAATGGTTGTTCTATGCACCCTACTGAGGAAATCCTCCCAGAATATGCTTTTTCACTGACAGCAATTGAACTACTTTAATAGCAAGTAACTACGGGCTCTATTTTCTAGTTATAATCTGCCAAAAAGTTAGCCTTGCAAAATATAAGTTCTAAAGAATTTTCTGTGGATAAAAACAATCATAAGCCACAGTCTACTGAAAATTCAAGGTTATAAAACACCAATTAGGTTATTCCATTTGTTCTTGAGGCAAACTGCCTACCATGCATTTCTGCCTTCTTTGTCTAGCCTAAATTTAATATTGGGATTCCACCATTTCCCTCGGGGCAATTTCTTTCCCATAGTTTAGCTGATGTCATTGTTAGTCAGTAGTTCCTGTTTTTAAGTAATTTTCTAAGGTTCACATTTGCCCTCCTCCCTCCTTGATTATTCCTGCCAATTCTTTTATTTGGAGCCTTCAGATATTTCCAAATGCTCACTTTTGTCTCTCCCTTGAATAATTTATAAATTATCTGAGTGTCCCAAACATGCAACCCTGGACATGAGTTCTGGGAAGTTTTCAATGTAAGGCTCTAAGAAAACCAATTTTAAAATATGTTATACCTTAGTAATATAATTCCCCAAACACATTTATAATTCCTAGACTTGATAATACATGGATTCTTTTTTGTCTGTAATTTTCTCTGCCCTCTTCTGGATTCTTCTCTATTTCACTGACTTTGTTCTTGACCTAACTTCACTGATGATGCAATCTGTGGATGATACACCCACCTGGGTGATGTAAGGAAGTCAGGAAGACTTGCGCTTGAATCCTTGCTCAGACACTAACTAGTTGTATTGACCCTAGGCAAATCGCTTGTCATCTCTGAGCCTCAGTTGCCTCATCGGTAAAATAGGCATAATAAACTTAGCTCACAGAGCTGTTGTAAGGATCAAATGAGATAACATAAGTAAAAACCTTAAAACACCTTATAAATGCTAATAATAATAATAATAATAATTGTTATTGTTATTACTACAGGCCACTGGAAAGGCAGGAGGAAGACAAAAAACTCCCATTAGCCAATTTTGCTAAATATATGGGATGTATGATAGCAACTCTGGTGAAAGGCTGGGTCAAAGAAGAAAATGAGTTTTGGGGCTATGCCCTTTATCATCAACAACAAGTGAGAGCTTGTTTTATCAGTCTTATCAGATTTTAGAAACGACTTCTGCTCTTTTCTAAAACAAAGTCCCACCTCTAAAAACAAACAAATTCCTCTTGCTACTCTGTAGAGAAGACATTTTACTCAACACTAAAACAAATCTGAAGCTCGGAAACATCTTAAATAGTCACCCATTTTCCACCTTTCTTCCACACCAGAATCACACCTTCATCAATCAAGACCTATGGTGGGTGGCCTCCCATAATCTCAGGGTTCATCAGTCAAAGAGAGGCAATGATTTCCCTCAATGATCAGCTCCAATGTTTAACATTAACTATCAAGGAGTTTTCTGATGTCTGACCCAGGTCTCATGCTGAAACTTCTGCCCATTTCCTCTTGTTTATCTTGTCAACACTCAGAAGCTCTGAAATCCATGTTTCGGATGGTTGCAGGACTGGAAGGCTTAGTCATCTTTGATCTATCACTTTAAAAGAAAACCATTTGGTTTTCATTAATGGCTAAACTTTAAATTCTAATGTCAAATCATGGCATAAAACCTGGTTCAACTAGTCTTGTGTTTTTACCCTGGCACCATGGTCTATGTGAATATATGACATAAATCACAGTTAAATGGTTCAAGAATGGGCTGCCCAGGAAGAGGAAACCAAATTGCAGATAGGGACATTTATTTTACTGTTGAAGATTCTATTAATAACATGTATTTCTTTCAAATATTAAACTTTTTAAAATATACTTAGAGAGGTAGTGTGTTATCATAGCTAGAGAGCTACCTGAAGAGACAGAAAGACCAGAGTTCAAGTCCCCTTTTGAAAGATAGTGGCTGTATTACCTTGGACAGGTAATTTTATCCTGTCAATGCCCCTATGTAATTCCTAAGAGTATAAGTTGTACATAGTGGAACCAGCCACAGTTCCAGAGGACTCATGATGAAACATGCTAGCCACCTTCAGATAAAGAAATGAAAGCCCATTTTCTTTCTTTTATTTTTTGGGATATGACTAGTGTGGGAATCTTTTATGCTTGGCTACATATCTATCTATCTCTATACATATATACACACACACACACACATATATATATATATATTTATTTATTTGCAACTGGTTTTATTTTTTCTTACTTTCTCAATGGGTGGGAGGTGGGGAAGAGAAAATTTGTAAATGAAAATAAAATTGAATTTACATTTTTTAAAAAAAAGTAAATTGTAGAGGGAGTTCCTTACTGAGAGATTATTATATGGGCAAAATCCCCAGGTCCAGTAAAAAAAAAGATATATACATATGTATATATACAAGGTCTTAGTGCAGTTCTAAGCTAATACAGTTTAAAATAAAAAATAATAATAAAACTTGGGGTGTCCTCAAAGTTTTAGTGCAGTTTTAAACTTTATTAGCTTAAAATTGCACTAAGACTTTTGGGATACCCTGTATGCACACACAGGCACATTAATTTATTTTAAAGTAAAACTGATGTATAAAGTTTCAAATGCTATTTAAAATCAATTTTAAAAGTTTTTTCTCAACCCTTGTTGAGAAAGAAAAAGTAAGGGGCCAAGTATTTCTCAGGTACCTACTACCAGTGAATAAATAATAACCTGAAAATTTTATAAACCAAAAGAGAAGGTAATCTTCTCTCTGTCCTCCTTGTATTAGAGAATGATGACAGTGATTAGCTAGATGAAGTCAAGGGGCAGGCAAGATTTTGCAATTCAGTGTTATAGGATCAGTATTTGTGGCTATCCTAGAGATGGGATTGGTATTTATTTCTTCCCAAATGCCATGGTATCAGACTAGATGATACAGACATCGAGACCAATATGTCTCAGTTTAGGGTCCTTAACTAAGAAAAATCCTCCCTTTGGTTCAAGTCTAAGCATTACCACAAAATAGTGTGTTCTCATTTAGATCAGGTTTACCTAATTTAGGCTTAATATTGTCTTGGCAGGTTTTTCTCATATATATATATATATATATATGTATATACACACACACACACACACACATACATATATAAATACACACACATATATATAGATGTGTGTGTATATGTGTATGTATATGCATGCAAATCTATGTATATGTGTGTAGGTGTATGTATATGTATGTACGTATACCTTTGATGGGCCAACATGGTAAAGAGGAAGAACACAGTAAGGGAGCTCAGAATATTAATAGACAGCTCACATTTATTTAGCATTTTAAGCTTTATAAGATGTTTCATTTCACAATCATCCTGAGCTGGATGGCACAGGTATTATTAGGCCTATTTTATAGATGAGGAAACAGATTTAGAGGGATAAAGTGATTTGTCCATGGTGACCCAGCTAGGATGTGTCAGAGCTGCTACGTGAACTTATGTTTCCTGACTCCAGCACTCTATATTCTTTCTACCACACTATGACTTCTCTCAGAAGATGAGTTCCTGGATGTATGAATAGCTATATGAAACAGAAAGTACACAATTTCTGTAAGCCTCATTTTCCCCATCTGTAAAACATGGACAATAATATTTGCATTAGGTACCATTAATTAAATGAAATTAATATACACAAAAGTATGTTATAGCCTTCAAATGCCTTATATATATATATACACACATATATATGTATGTACATAAAATGATATATCAGTAAAGTTGTTTAAAATGAAAAAAGAAGACCACAGTCTAGGATGACCAATACATTCTTTGGGAGGCTGATAGGTACAATGATGCCAATATGAAGTTAAGGATAAAAACAATCTAAATGGAGTAGTTGTGTCCAAGGGAGTGCCTTAGCAGTGAGACTTGGGCATGGCTCAAGGCATGGTTCTCACCCAGGTTTGTGAATGAGGTTACTCAAAGGAGACACACTATGCTCTGAAGTATGGAGCATAACCAGTGTCTGCCCTCAGACACTTCAACATCTGGAGTGACTGCAAGACAGATGTGTACTAAAGGTCTTTTGAAAATATTTGTGGGGCAAAAACTACATAGGCAATTAGTGGTATTCCAAAACTTTAAATAAAACAACACATGAGTAACCTATTTCAGCATACTCAGAGGTGCTACTTTTATAACACATGGCTGTTAGTAAATGTTAATTAAAAGCAAGTAATTTCTGTGTTTTACTACTAAACAGTAAAAAACAAAAACAAAAACAAAAACAAAACCCTAAAACTACTAATTTGGCCCTGAGAAAATTTCTGTTTTTAAAAACAAAGTTATTGTGAGAAACTGTAACTTTTCTGAGATGCCCTTAAAAAAAGGAAAGGATACAATACTATTAAGACACTTGATTCCAGGTAAAATTGTTTATATTCATTTCAGTAAGAAATGGCAGCATAGCAGAATCAAAACGACAAACACTTTACACACACGAATGACTCTGTGTCCACCCTGCCAAGGATACCCACTTCGCTAGGATCATTTCTCTGGGAGCCACTGAAAGATGCACCAAGCCCCCATTCCCAGAGCCCTGAGGTTTATATACACCCCTCTGCTGCCAGAGTCTTTTTTTGGGATGCTGCTGTGGAAATGTCCCAGCTGCTGGAGATTCTGCCTAAATTGCCTTCTTCTTCCAACACTGTCTTACTGTCTAGGCTTCAAAGGGACTCAAGGCAAAGGGGAACCAGGGCTTCAGACCTCCAGATGGCTCAGAGAGAGTCAAAGATGAGCAGGGCTACTTAATATATACTGACTGAGTACCAAACAGGCATTTGTGGGGTGTCTGGGAATAAAACTGCTATGTTTAATGCTATTTCTAGGGGGAGATTCTGCTTAGAAACAAACTTTTGGAAAACAATCTCTTAGTAACTTAGAAATTGCCTCCAATATGATCGTCTGTTTCCAACCTAGAAGAACTACAGAATGTAAGCTCTTTGAAATCAGGGGCTGTTTTCCAGGTTTTCTATGTATCTCCGGTGTTACTTAATAAATGCACATTGGATTGGTAGGAAAGGGTTTTTTTTCCTTTCACTTCACAGTTATTACAAGTCTTCTTAAAGTCACCTCTCAATTCTTCTGAAGCCAAGAGCCCAAGTTTGTGGGTTATCCAAGCTCCTGATCCCTCTCTTCCTCTTATTAGCAAATCTGGCTAGAGAACAGTAAGAGAATCATAGGATTTAGAGCTGGAAAGGATCTTAGAGATGAAATTCAGATCTCAATTGTTCTCTACAACAGCAATTTTAATAACAGGCGGATAGGGAGGAGATTGAAGTTGAGGCAAACAGTTTAGATTGAGACCACAAAACAAGGTAGTTCTGGAGGTCTCTTCGTCAGAGCAGAAGCCGGAAGCCCTTCTTGCCCTCAATAGTGAGCACAATCTTAAAAAAATAAAGGTTCTCTTCATAGGACCAATTTGTTCAAGTAATTTGTGCTCCAAATTAATACAGTTAAGGTAAATGGGAAAAGCATTTATAAAGCACCTACTATATGCAGGTACTGTGTTAAATTCTTTACCAATATCTAATTTGATCCCTACAACAACCCTGGAAATAAGTGTTATTATCATCCCCCGTTTACAGTTGAAGAAACTGAGGTAGACAGAAGTTAAGTGACTTCCTCAGGGTCACACAGCAGTTAAGTGTTTCAGGTCAGATTTGAACTCAGGTCTTCCTGATTCCAGGCTTAGCACTCTATCTGCTACACTACTTAGCTGCCTTAATCAATAGTTATTTGACAGAGAGTATGAGGCTTTTTTTTTTTTTTTAGTGAAAGTCTGGAATTGCTGAGTTAATTTGTGAGAACCAAAGAAAAAAGAATGGATAATCTTAAATATGAAATAAATTCACTTAGCAAAACAGGTCTCCCAAATCACTTCAAATCTGGCCTTATACAATCTTGCTATATATGTCTATCTGTGGATTTTTCTAGAACAAAAATATATCTGTCAAAAATTATCAAATGTTTTGCTGTTAACAATTCTTCATCTAGACAAATGCTTAATTACTCTTCCCTCTACTCTTTCCCTTTACTTAAGCCATTTCTGTATCCTTGACAAAACATTTCTTCCAGTACAACAGAAAGCTTTTTTTTAAATTTAGAAAAAAGCCGTAGGTTTAAAATTTGAACAAAGGTTTTTTATAAGCCAGAATAAATTATGACCATTAGGTCTCCTTTGACTACATGTTATTTACTTGTTTCAAGTAACTACAGCAAATTATTGTGACACCAATCAATTAGATTCTGGCAGATACACCTATCAAAGTGCCCTTTGCTATCCAGACTCAGCTTAACATGAAATCATGGAGGCCTTTGGGATTCAGATGTAGAACACCTCATC
The DNA here is from genome assembly GCF_900497805.2 of Vombatus ursinus. Lineage (NCBI taxonomy): Eukaryota > Metazoa > Chordata > Mammalia > Diprotodontia > Vombatidae > Vombatus > Vombatus ursinus. The sequence goes on along the minus strand of NW_020954591.1, from coordinate 15,520,840 downwards.
AATTTCACTTTGACAAGAAACAGGGGCTCAAGTAACACTACAGATGATGGTCCAATGCTCCCTCAGCAGTGTGAAGAAGCCCATACTCTATGATACACATACATAGAGAGCAATACTTCAAAATTTTTAGGAAGAGACTCCTGGACTGGTCAGATAGCAGCATATTTTTAACCCAAAGGATGGCTCAATAGTACTCAAACACACTAACTCTGAATAGGATTATTGCAGGGAGTATTATTTGATATCTTTTCTCTATTAAAAATGGGGCTACAAGAATGGATGAAAATATTTAAAGTTAAAACTATACTGGTAACACTATTTTTTTCCTGCTTGAAGCAATTTTTTTGCGAAATTTCATCAAGAGAAATATGAATAAACGTGTGTGTGTATGTTTGTGTATGTGTAAGATGATTTAATATTCTTTTGTCAGTAACCACTTTCCAGTTCTAGGAGGAATGGTTAACAATTCATTTAGACTCATGAGTAGAAAACATGGGAATGGCCAGCCTGATGATCAAATTATGTTGATAGGTTACAGCCAAGCAAGGTTTAAAAGTTTAAAACCAAATTTACCTTCCAAATCAAAGGATGGGTATGGCTGACAGATTATGGGAACAGGTTGTGTACACTGGATGGGGATATGAGATGTGGTGGGGGGACACAATTTAAATGAATTACCTGAGTGAAAAACACATTTTGAAATTTCAAGCAGATCTGAAGCTGCTCCTAATATTACCAAAGCAGAGAGGTAAGAAGCATTCTAACAGGCAACGTGCCCACACTTGTTTAAGGCAGTCTCTCTCTAACTAGTATACTATAGTAAGCAGCATTATAACATGGAGAAAAGTGGTTTTGCTCCAAGGGTCCTGAAGATCCTTACTTCTTAAAATAATTTATACATTTCTGTGGTAATGGCACAACCCATATTAGCATAAAAAACTTAGGGTTTGCCCAGTGGTCGTGACAAAGCAGGGTGCCTGGGCACTCTTTCCACTCCTTTGACTTCAGAGTTCTAGATTTAGCAGTGTTTGGGCGGGGGATAAATAGGGTATGTAATAATGCCAGAAATAAACTGCTGGTGGATGCAAAAAAAGCAGTTCCGGGTTATAGTCTCTTAGTTGAGTAGCTTCCAAAAGGCAGAGGAGCAGAGGGGATCGAGAACTGGGCCACGAACAAGGAAGACCTGTGTTTCAGTCCTGCCTCTGACTATATTGACTGTGTGATCCAGGGCAAATCAGAGGCCCCTCTGTGCCTTCTACAAAACTCTATCGAGACTATCCGGTCTTACAGGAAGGGCTAAGCTGCAGTGGTACATGGAATTTCCTCCTACTTGTGTGTGTGTGCCCCTTCTACTTGTGAGATAACACATCTAGGCCCTATCCCTATCTGGTAACTTGTAGTATTCATCCATTTCCCCAATTTCAATTGTCTCTCCATACTTTACTTTGGGCACAATTGTAATTTGCAATGGTGATTATCAAACAAAATGGATTTTATACATAAACTTACAAATAAAATCTATTTGAGGGCAGCTAGGCAATGCAGTGGATAGGGTGGCTGGCTTAGAATCAGGAAGACTCAACTTCATGAGCTCAAATCCAGCCTGAAACTTACTAGCCGTGTGACCCAGGGCAAGTCACTTAACTCTGTTTACCTCAGTTTCCCAATCTGTAAAATGAGCCAGAGAAGGAAATGGCAAACTACTCCCAGTATCTCTGCCAAGAAAATCCCAAACGGGGTCATGGAGAGTCAGGACTGAAACAACTGAACAGCAATGCACACTCAACCAGTAATGCTGACTGGTATTAATTTAATGATTATTTTCTTTCTTATTAATTTGAGTTGCAGAAATTGATTCTAAAACATTAATTTATTTGGTTAAATTTGCCTGAAGAAGGGAGTTAAAGGTCAAAATCTGTATCATGGAAAGAGCACAGGATATGTAATAAGCAGACCAGAGTTCATAACCTGGCTATAAGCTAGTAACTAGCTGTGTGACTTTGGGATAAGGTACTTAGAATTTTTTATGTACCTCATCTTTAAAAAAGAAATATACTCATAGTTCCTGCCATATCTACCTCATGGAATTGTTGAGAGGTCAGTTGAAAATATATGTAAATCATTCCCCAAGTGATAAATGGTCCAAGGGTATGAACAGGCAGTTTTCAGATGAAGAAATTAAAGCTATCTATAGTCATATGAAAAAATGCTTTACATCATTATTGATTAGAAAAATGCAAATCAAAATGACTCTGAGGTACCACATCACAACTATCAGATTGGCTAACATGACAAAACAGGAAAATGACACATGTTGGAGAAGATGTGGGAAAATTGGAACACTAATGCATTGTTGGTGGAGTTGTGAACTGATCCAACCATTCTGGAGAGCAATTTGGAACTATGCCCAAAGGGCTATAAAACTATGCATATCCTTTGACCCAGCAGTATCACTTCTAGGTCTATAACCCAAAGAGATCATACAAATGGAAAGAGGACCCACATGTACAAAAATATTTACAGTAGCTCTTTTTGTGGTGGCAAAGGATTAGAAATTGAAGGGATGCCTATTAATTGGCAAATGGCTGAAGAAGTTGTGGTATATGAACGAAATGGAATACTATTGTGCTATAAGAAATGATGAGCAGGCAAACTTCAGAAAAACCTGGAAAGACTCACATGAACTGATGCTGAGTGAAGTGAGCAGAACCAGGAGAACATTGCACACAGTAACATCCACATTGTGTGATGACTGACTTTGATAGACTTGGCTCTTCTCAGCAATGCAAGGATCTAAGACATCTCCAAAAGTCTCATGATGGAAAATGCTATCCACATCCAGAGAAAGAACTATGGAGTCTGAATATAGATCTAACCATACTATTTGCTCTTTTTTTTCTTCTGTTTTGTTTTGTTTCTTCTTTCTTGTGGTTCCTCCTATTGATTCTAATTCTTCTTTACAACATTACTAATGTGAAAATATTTTCAACAGGAATGTATATGTAGAGCCTATATCAGACTGCATGCCATCTTGGGGAGGGGGAGGACAAGAAAGGGGAGAAAAATTTAAAACTCAAAACCTTATGGAAGTGAATGTTGAAAACTAAAAATAAATACATTAATTTAAAAAAAGAAAAAGAAAGAAAATATATGTAAAGTGCTTTGTGACCCATAATTTTAACATTATTATAATTATTGTTATGTCATTCTCATCTAGTTCAATGGCGATAGAAGAGATGATCCCATGAAAGCAGTTATCTCCATTTTTTTATACTGAATAATTTTTGGACTATTTTGCAGTCATATAAAATGACTTATTTTTGTAACTGAATAAAAGTAGTAAAACAGCTCCTCATTGGGGTGTGAGCTCACTAAATGCATTTTCAGGATCATTTCCTTTTCTAACATGGTTCTGGATTCTTCTGCTCGTTCTCTGTATTCTGAAAGCTTTTCACTCTTGTAGACTGGAGACGATCAAACAAGAAGCGTGTATTAAGTACCTACAATGCGTTAGTCACTGTGCTAGATGATGGGGATATAAATATTAGTATCTAGTGTGATTGTTATTTAAAAAAATTACTCTTAAAATTTTAGGGTTCAAGGTTACATCCTGTAAGCAATAGTATGGTCTATATTAATGGTTTAGTTCCAATACAGCTTATTTGTTGAATTCTCACGGGTAGTGAAGATCTATATTTCTAGTATGGCAATTGTCATTTGTTTATGAAGAACAGTGAACTTCTGATGTATAATTCTGGCCATCTGATTGAATCTTTCTATATGCTGAGTAGGTTCCAGTTTTAGGAACCAGCAGTAGTATGATGCACATTTTCTATTATTTCCTTGAATAATCTGCCTTGATAACTTAGCCAGAGTTCCTTAAGTTAGCCTTTCTGTAATTTCTGGGGCTGAGGGGTTCCTGAATTGCAATCTAGGGCTGCTAGGCGGTGCCATAGTGCAGAGCACATCTGGAGGCAGAAAGACCCAAATTCAAATGCAAGCTCAGACACTCACTAGCTGTGTGACCCAGGACAAGTCACTTACCCTCTATCTGCTTCCGTTTCCTCAACCAATCTCCAGGGTTTTTGTGAGGATGAAATGAGACAGTAATTATAAAGCACATAGTATAGTAACTGGCACACAGTAAACACTATATAAATGTGAAGTTGTTGTTGTTATCTTAATCCCCTCAGTTTCCATAAACAAATTTTGTCATTGAATTTGTTTGATTCTTCTTTGTTGATATATTATTGACTGAGTTAATAAGGATTTCATTTTTGGAGGGCTTTTTGATTCTTATCTTTGGGCCTTTGCACTGGCCATCCCCTACCCCAGGAAGTGAATTTCCTTTTTATTTTTGTGGCATAAAATCCCTCTCTTCCTTCCAGACACAGCTCAAACATCACCTTCTACATAAAGGCTTTCTTGTTCCCCATAATTAGCATCCTCCTTCCAAAATTATCTTTTATTTAACTTCTTTGTATTTATTTATATTTATTACGTACATATTTACATATGTATTTGTCTCCCTGCTGGAATATTTGTAAGTAGAGAAATGTATTTGTATCCTTATGGTCCATCATGGTGCCTGGATCATAGGAGACTGAATATGTATTAGTTGACTGTTAATATCATATGGATTTTTGTTGGGATACTTTTCAAATTTACGATCCATTTTACAGTCTAGAAGGTTTATATTGAAGGCTCCTGCAATGGGTTAATTGTTTAATTGTGTTTTCCTCCCTGAGCTTGAATTTTAAGACGCCACATATTAAATTCACATTCAGGCACAACTTTGTCCTTAATAATAACTACTCAGTTAGCTAATAGGAGCTAACATTTATATGGTGCTTACTTTGTGCCAGGCTCCTTAGTTCTTTACAATTATTATTTCATTTGATCCTCCTAACAACCCTGGGAGGTGGGTGCTAGCCATGTGACCCTGAAGAGTCATTTATTCTCTGTTCTTTTTTCTCAGTTTCCTCATCTGCAAAATGGGAATAATAATAACACCAACTT
>NW_020954591.1:15351697-15515811 GCF_900497805.2 Vombatus ursinus | reverse complement strand
AGGAAACTGAGACAAACAGAGGTTAAGTGATATGTCCAGAGACACACAGTGTTTGAGGCCGGATTTGAACTCAGGTCTTCTTGACTCCAGGACTAGTGCTTTATCCACAATGTTGCCCCAGGAGCAGCCCTCTGCTTTATATTTAATGTGTCCTGCCTGATGTAGACCAAGGCATTTTAAAACATCAGCCTTCCCTATTGGCTCAATTCCACCTCTAAACTCAAGCTTAAAGGCTCCAGTCTGTCTTTCCCAGGCATCCATTAAAACTTGTAAACTCACATCCAAATGATTTTTATATAACTGGAGAAAGACACAATGAAGTAGAGGAGCTATTTAATGTGTGTGTGTGTGTGTGTGTGTGTGTGTGGCCATACAGCTTGATGTTATTCACATATATCAAGTGTTTAGAAAAAGATACTATGGTCTGCTTCTCTCTCTACTTTGGAAGTCACACATAATTCTATTTGGTACAGATGATAATTGATTTAGGGCTAGGCATAACCATAACAGGCTTCAACTGGCTCCTCAAAAAATGTTACATTTTATAAAAATCCTTCTTGACGTATTTGTGTTGGTGGTGTGCGTTCAGAAGAGAAGTTTCCCGTGTGGTTATCAAATACTCTAAATCTCATTTTCTGTGGATCAATTTTATACACTTGTAGTACACGAGTCAGGGGAAAGCCATTATGTCATAGCATAAGTGTTATATAACTTTGGAGCATTTGTTTAATAATTATTGGAATGACAAGCTGTCCCTCATTACACCTGGATTTTTTGGTATATCTTTTTCACTTTTCAGTCAACATAACATTTTCTTACCAGTTTTATAGATTTTATTTAGTGGTATAAACTGTGAATACTTTTATAAAGTACATGAATCTGTAATTGGCCCATATTTCAAGGGGCCACTGGCACTAACTTTTGGTAGCATGATGCCTTCTGTTAAGAAAGGGTTAAGAGGAAAAAGAAAAAGTGTTTTGATAGGAATTCTTGTGTAACTCGGAAGCATTTAAGCTGATAATTAATGTATCTGACCCCACTACTTTCTAGTTTGGAAGAGAAGCTAGAGTTTCAGTTATCTCCCCCTTGATGTAACTGTTTTTGCTGTTGTTCAGTTGTTTTAGTCATGTCTAATTCTTCGTGACCCCATTTGGTATTTTCTTGGCAAAGATACTGGAATGTTTGCCATTTCTTTCTCCAGCTCATTTTACAGATGAGGAAACTGAGGCAAACAGAGTTACATGACTTGCCCAAGGTCACACAGCTTGTAAATGTCTACGGCCAGATTTGAACTCAGGAAGATGAGATTTCCTGACTCGAAACACAGCACTCTATCTACTATGCTACCTAACTGCCCTATTTAACTGTTTGCCTATGCAGCATTAATTTTCCAAGTTTTTTGTTTCTCATCTGCACCAGCTTGTGTTTTTGTTGGGACCACAGAAATGACCCAAAATTGATAATGATAAGGATGATAATGATGGTGGTCATAGTGGTGTGTTTGAAGTGGAGAACAATTTTCTATGTGGACATAAAATACATTATCGATAAATTATTACTGAAAGAGTACTGAGCTTAGAATGAAAGGACTTGAATTTGAATCCCAGCTTTGGGCAAGTCACACAAAGATCAATGATTAAAAATACAACAGTTCTTTCGCTCAAGGAATTTACATTATATTGGAAAGAATACAACATCTGTACAGAAAAAAAGCCAAAAGAGACAGAGGCAAAGAAGTGGGTGTTGAAATTTAATGTAACAGGAACAGTTAGTAGGCCAGTTTGACCCGAATAGTGAGTGTATGAAGGTAAGGATGTGCCTTCTTTTCTTCAAAGTCTAGGACAAAGCCTTGAAGGACAAGCATGATTCATGGGTGGGAAACGGATAGTGAGGCAGCTACATGGCACAGTGGATAGAATGGGAACAGAGGGTCAGGGAGATCTGAGTCTGAATCCTACCTCAGATACATACTAGCTAGGCAAATGGGCAAGTCACTTAAACTCAGTCTCAGTTTCTACATTTGCATCATTGCTTATTCCTCACAGTATTCTTAAAAAGGAAAACTACTCCTTTCTTCTCCATTTGGCAAAGATATTCTGATGCATTAATAAATATGGTTAGGTGAGGAGGAGAATGACAAAAATTTGGAAAAATCATTCGAATGGCTAGTTGCCACTTTCAGGTCACTGGGAAGAGGGAAAGATAGAGGCTGGTCTGATTAAGTTCCAGTTCTAATATGTTCTCTTTCACACCAGTAGCATACTAAGGTTCAAATGAAAAGACACAGATGGGTTCCATCTCTAGGCAAAATGTCACAGCTGCCAGCATTATGCTGGTCTCTGTACATTTGTAGCTTAGATGACTCATATGGAGAACCTGAAAACACGAAGTTAAGTGATTTTCCAAAAGTCATCCAATCTGTTATGATTAAAAAGATAGAGCTTTAGTATCTAAATGCTAAGAGAGGGTCAGATCAGTACCCCCAAGCAGGCCCAGCCAACTGACCTTTTTGTTGGCCAGTGGGTGGAGTTTCCATGGGGCAGGACTTTGAAAGGGGTAGGAACACACTATATTTTGTCACCAAACAGGTCCTGGAGGCAGAGCTCAGCATACAATCACTACAACTCTCCTACTAGTCTATAAAAATTTTTGTCTGGATTCAGAGACAAAGAGGCAAATTTAACATTTTTCCTGATTGTATTCACTACTGTTCTGTGATGGATTCTTTTGTTAATAAAGATGTTAGTTATTTTAAAATGAAAATTATATGTAACTCCTCAAACACCAAAAATAATTTTTAACTTGATGTAAGAATCCATGAGTTGATTTTAAGTTTTTGACCTTTATACAAAATGACTCTTATATTTCCACATTGCTTCATGGCTTAAGGATATTCAGATCTGTTGTTATGCTTCTTAATGATCTGAAAGGGAAAGTGGCCTGATGTTACACAGAGGGACAGTCAGCTGGCACGGTGAATTGGCAGAGCATGCACATTCAACATCCTTAAGCATTTAATGGGTTAAAGAATATCTCAGGAAGAATTAATCATTTCTGTTTGAAGCTGAAAAAGCTTTTACACAGAAACACAATGAAGGATGGAAACTTTATATTCCTTGGTTCCTTGGACAATAAAAAGCCTTGTCTAGTCAAGACTAGGAATAATTTTTCCCAGGGGGATTATTACTATTTGAGGGGGATGAATAGTACACTCTAGTATACTCTTTCATCTGTTGAGACTAAAGACCTCTGTCTTTTTAAGAGGGCATTATTTTGGACTATATTTTGGGACAGGTCAAGAAGTTCAAAAAACATACAAAAAATACACTTCCTCAACTCCCACCTTCTAGCTCCAGTGAGAACAGATTAAAGCCAACTTGTTGAATTGGTCTTCATCCAGAATTCAATTTGAATGCTAAGTTCCAGGGGGAAAATGCCTGGCCTGATAGCTGAAAACCTAAATTTTTACCGGGACTTGAGAGCTACTGTGTGGATTAGAACATGTGCCTTGGGAAATGAAAAACCAGAACCAGAAAGGAACAAATCTTTAAACTCATTGACAAGAGGAATCTAAATTTCATAACAGAACTGTGTCTTCCATCAAATTTTGTGACTCAAACATTTATTAAAGATTAGGTGTGAAAGACCCTATACTCCAAATATCCATGTCAGATATAAAGAGAACTGCTTCTGAAGGTCAGAGGTGATAAATGTCTGAGCCTGCAAGCTATAAGCCAGGGGACTGCCTATTATCATTAGATTTAAGAGAAGTATTTTCCCCTCCAGAATCTGTTGCAACTTCCATTTCTACAGAAAAAGAAAAAAAAAAGATTGCAAACACATTGGCACCAGTAAGACTGAAATGCTACTTGCTGACATTTGAAATAATGAAGCCATTACCGTGCTCCAGTACTTTCATTGGACCCCAGAAGAGAATGATGGAGTGGATCAAGGCGTTGATGCAGTGACCCCAGAAAACCTAAGGGAAAACAAACCAAGGGAGTCAGGAGGCTGCCCCAAACTCTTGACCTCTGTCTAACTCTCAACAAATGCCTCATTGTGAAGTTTACTGGCAGCATGTCACAATTTTCCAAAGGCAGAATATTATTCTTCAAAGTTTTCTAAAATGCATTTCCTCATTCACCTTTAAAAATCAAATAACTATGCTATTGCAGGATAACTCTATTTCACTTCAAAAACACACACATAAGCCTGAGGCATTAATAGCCAGCACAAATCTAGACAGTGAGTTGTGATTAAGCTTCTTCCAATTACTTGAAAAGGACAATAAAAGTATTTTTTTTAATCTCCTGTAAAAAAAAAACAACAAAAAAACCAAACACCTCCCTATTAGGTCATTTGTTTAAATGCTCCATTTTGTGTGCTTTTCTCACAAAGCATTACTTTATAAGGCACATCCTTCAGTTTCATTCCTTAAAATTTGAGAATTGCTCAGCTAAAAACCCAGAACTTTTCATACTTTCAACATTAAATGCATACATTTAAAAATGAATTTCAGTATCTTATGCTTCAGAGGTTAGTCAAACAATGGAAATAGAAAGTCAGATTATTTTCCAAACCATGAAAAGAAAACACATTATAACTTCATTAGTGTATCTCAATCATCTTTTCGAACCATGTAGATGACAGAAAAACTAAAACCGTATTAGTTTTATTTTAAAAATCCACCACAGAGACATGCTTAAAATAGCCAAGCTTAAATTATATAGTCTGACTATACTGGGAGAAGTGAGTCTTACAGATAAACATCTCGTAGTTTCTCGTCTCAGCTTTGTTTTTTTTAATGGCTGGTATCTGGAAACTAAGAATCTTGAAGAGAACTTCTGTATTTTCTAACATGTTTATGAGGGGGGAAAACCAACAGCAACATGACCAGAGTATGGTCATATCACCTACATGTATGGGTCCCTGGGATAGCAAAGTAAATAATTTTTTCTTACTGTATAGTTGTAACAATCATTTGGGGTAGGAGGTACTAAAGGACTCAGAAGAGGCAGCATGTCACAAATGGCTGGCCTTGGATCCAGAAATATCTGGTCCTCCTAGCTCTTACTTTCATACCCTCTAAGGTTAATTTCCATATGTTCTTGAGTAGTGACAACTATTATTTCTCTTATGTACATATGTTGTCTCCCACGTTAGAAGGTAAGCTCCTTGAGGGCAAGGACTGTTTTTGTTTTTTCTTTTTATCCCTAGAACCTGGCAAATACCTGGCACATAGTAAGTGTTTAATAGATATTTTGTTGATTGATGAGTTGAGATCCTATTTCTGTTGCATAAAAGCTCTGTGACCAAGGACAAATTGCTTTATCTGTCAGTGATCCACACAATTCTTTAGGTTACAGATAAGTTGCTGATCTGCACTGGTGGATGGAGTTTTTACCCTAGGAGTTCATTACACAGATGAATCACAGATGAGGTCTGTGCCCCCCTCTCTGCAATAAAACAAGGCTCAAGTTTCTAAGAGGCAATATGGAGGGAAAAAACTTCAACAATAATCTACAAATGGTGAAACCAACAAACTGTTTCATTTACATAATTGCAAATCAAAGTCTATCTATTTACTAATAGTGTTTTCCACATGTAACATTTCTCCCTGCTTTCATTGTTACATTATGGAATTTCCCCTAATGAAATCTGGTACACGCCAAATTCAACTAACTGATTCTTAAGAGAAAATTATAAGTGTAATTACTGTTGATACCTAAGAATAAATATCAATATTTGAGATGCATATTTAAAAAAATTAATCATCTGTAGTTACAAAATTCAAACAATTTTTAGAAATCTTGCCTATAGTTCTGTGTCTCTATCTGAGTAATGAGATCAATATATGTTTGGATTGTGATCTGAGACTGAATGGTCCCTTCGTGAGTGTGTCTATTCAGTGATGTACATCAGGAATGGTGGGATTAGGAGCTTCCCCATTGGGAAACAGTATTAATTAGATAGATGGTTCAGAGTTGCTTAATATATGATTTCATTCTTAGCCTAATGGTGGACTCTGATGAGCTAATGGAGTTTTTCAGACTCTGGAATGTCTGATTATTCTAAAAAAGAAAAACTGATCAAGTCACTTCTAGATTATATCTTAAATCTATTAAGGCAGAAGCATTTGCTCCCATTACAACTCTTTGTTCTTAGATATCAGAAGCCACAAATATAAGGTCTTTATTATCTTCCTGGGGTTTTCCTTACAACGTATTAACTACTCTCTAGAATTTGGAAATATGGTAGGATGTGAGTGATAAGGCACAACATTTATTCTACTCAATTTTTCCAAAAAGAAATCTTGCAGTCCTATTTGGGGGAGGGGGGAAAGAAGGAACGGCAAAGTTGAAAGGGAACACCAAAGTTCTTTGGTGACTGATGCAAGGACTGTTGGTGACTGGAGAGAATAGTTCCAGTACAGAATTTTTGCTCTGTTACAAGAAGGTAGCATTTTTCTGGTTTTAAAAGTCCCTCTTCCTCCTTAATTTATGGATCTGACTAAGATTTCTACCTGGTATCAGAAATAAGTCCCAGGTTGGCTGTTTTTTCTGTTGCATAACCTTTGAAATGATACTCCAATCCATTTTTGCTGCCTGTGTCTCATTCCCTTTAAATTTCAGGTTTGGGGCCCAGCATCACCAAGAAACTTGGCCATTTGAAATGATGTAGGAATAGGGTAGGCAGGGGAAGACTACAGAATAGAAAGAAAAACAAACCACTTAAAATTCTTGCATGTAACACTAGCTCTATAGAAGCTGGGATAACCAAAAAGCAAGTTACCTGAAGGGGGAAAAAACAATAAAGAAAAAAATATCATGAAAATAAACTATTCTGTATTAGTATTCAGTATTTGAGGCTGGGGAGGTTCATTAATTCCTGTTTAAAAAAAACAATGCTACAGAAAAAGGCACAAAATTTAAGCTAGTAACAGACATGAATAACTGGATGCTTTACTGCTCACGGAAATCATGAATTAGGGCACATACAATAAGAAGTGAAGACCTACTCTGCATCAGAGATAATAGAACCAAAATGGTAATTTTCATTGTTTCCAATCCTCAACATGTTAGAATTTGTACCACGCTTGTCATGAGACTTGGGAGAAAGGGGACCAAGGGAGGTGTTTGTTAGAAGGAACAGGGAATTGCTACCAGAATTTTACTGGAGCAGAAGAACTCTCATGGTATAAATAATAACTAGCCTAAAATAGTCTTCAATAACTGATTGAGAACCTGAGTTTTGCTCCTATACAACATGTAAACAAGAAAGGATTCCATGAATCCAAAAATCTAGCATCATTTTAAGCTTATGACTTGGTCAGCTGAATTTATATATATTCTTCTAATCCCCTCGTAGGCAAACTTCTACAACACAGATTGAGCTTCCATCTTCGTCTCCTTTGATTGGCAGCCTCTGTTAATCTTGATACTTCCAGGCTTACGCACAACTGGCAAGGAACATGGCAGATTTTCTGTTGTAGCAGCCCACAGACACCCTCCTTATGTGTATCTGAGGGAACCTCTATTTTCTCTTTGGATGTTTTCCTACACATTGGATATTCCAGTTTTGGAACACACCTGTGACTGATTCTTTGTGCTCATTCTTTCCCAACTGCCATGGGGCCTCTGAACCATATCAAGAAACTAGAGGCCACTCTGAGTGAGTGGGCAGGATTTTATAGCTTCTCAGATACCCAGATAAATGACTTCGTATCCCAAGACTCACAGAGTCTTATTTAGAGTTGACCTTAAAGTGTTCAACTTTCCACCCCAACTTGGTAAATGAAGGAGAAGATGAACAGTGCTTAACAATTGAATGGATACAATACTTTCCCTACTCCCCTCCAAATTTAAGTCTTCTTCTCCCTCGTTTCCTATTTAAATTTAATAATCATACTTTCTATACTCCCCACCACTCCTCAATCCCAGGCCCTCCCTAACATTTCAATGGTTACATTATGTGGGGAGGAAATGAGCCCAGTGTTCTAATCTGCTGTGGTTCAATTTCTTGGGATAAACTGTTTGGTATAACTCAAAAATTGACCAGAACTAGAATACAGAGAGCTAGAAAGGGGGGGGAGAAGGGAGTGGGATAGCATTTTAGAATGAAGTACCTTCAATAACATTTTTTGCTCACCTTTGTGTTAAACCCTTCAGCATTCTGGGTAATACTGTAGAGCTGTGGAAACCTGAGCATGCTCTCCTGAGTACAAGTCCGCTCAAAGATTCCCAGAGTGAAGGGTGGCAATGCAGTGAAAATCTATTCGGAAAGAACAATGATCCATTAAAATGGCTGGTTTGTTTTGCACACTTTCAAAGTGTTTCAGGTTTACAGAGCGATGACTTAATTTTCCTGTCAAGTCCCAACCTGAGAATCCCTGTGATTCATAACTCTCTAAGCACCTTCAGCACAAAGGAAGGGAATCAAAGGATAATTTCTTATTCTTATTATTCCTTCATTGGCCTAAAAACGAATAAATTGAGCTTGTTATAATTACAGGATACATAATAATGATTAGCTAACAAGTCCAGATAGATTAACATCCATTTTCCTTTTCAGTAGAGGCTGCACAACATACCCCAGTCAATATCATGGAACTGTATTCAGTTCCAAAGGAACTCAAGGTATAAGTGTGTTTTTCTGAAGCTTACTAAGGCAAAATTTACAACTCTAATCACAAATTCCAGTCTAGGAAATTCTGAACCTTAAATGTCAGGAAAATAAATCAGGTTCATTCACAATAAGCAAAAACCTAAATAGACTGTTTGAAAATTATTAAGATGTAAACATTTTCATTTTAATCACAATTATCTTGCCTCAGTGTTATCTAGTACAAACACACCATGATCTATTAGTGAAACACCCGATCCATGTGCATTTGCTTTGGTATTCAGTCACTTATAGACCTTCTTCCCTCCATTCCCACATCAGCAGAAATACCCTGACCCTTGATTCATGTACATAGCGATGTCAGAGACAAGCAAATGGTTCTTAGAAAGTCTTTAGCCCATACAAGTTAGATGGAGATTGAGCATCTATGCCAGGGAAAGAAAATTTTTTTTTAAAAACCCATCAGTTTAAAGCAAATAGAGATGAGGTGACCAAGATTAATAAAAATCTCAGTCTCATCATACTTAAGTCCTGAATCCCATCCAAGGAAAAGGGCACTGTCTCTCTACTCTCTACTCTACCTAGCCTAGAGTGATTTTGTTAGGAGCTTCCCGTAGCTTCAGCATAATGAGCTTCATAGTACTCCTGGATACTTTTCCGATGTCCTATTGAAAGCTGAAAGGTCTAGGCAGGAAGCAAGAAACTGCCAAGTCCAATAGAGAAGACCCCTATGAAGCTATATCCTCAATAGTAACTACTATCCAAAGGAGAAATGATTTATGTAGTCTTCTGTAAGACCTGTGTCCAAAACACAAAAAAGCTATTGAGTGAGTGGCAGCATGATAAAGTGGATAGAGTGCTGGCACAGGAGTCGGAAAGCCCTAGGTATAAAGACTATCTCTAACATTTATTAGTTTGTGACCACAGGTAAGTCACTTAAGCTCTCGGAGACTGAATACCATCCCCTGTAAAATGCAGATCATAGAATCATCTGGGCCAAATGACTTAAGATCTTCAAAGACAGCTTAATAATAATAAATGATACTTTCAGTACCTACTTTATAGGGTTATGAAGATTTAATGTTATGTAGAGCATGCTATAAACCTCAAAGTGTTATATAAATGCCAGCCATTATATTTTAACAGCCATAAAATGTGAATATGAAGTACACTCTAAAATCACAATTTTGGACACCATTTTTAAATTTGTCATATAGGGAAATATCTAAAGAGACTCAGACGATGGAGGTTCAAATCTCAGCTTGTGTAACAAACTAGCTATGTGACCTCAAGCAAACCAGTTCATGGTTCTACAAAATGGGAGGGATAGAGTTAGATGATCTCCAAGGTCTTTTCCAGAATGAAAGTCCTAAAATTCTTGCATCAAAGATGATAAGCTTGGAGTACAGAGGGCAGTGCAGAGACAACCAGCTGAAAGCAGTGATCAAATTTTGAGATGCTATGGGACCTCTGAGTGAGTCAAAAGAAGACTGTGAACCAACGTAATACATTCTTTATTTGCATAGACACTAAAAAGGTCACCTTAGTGGAATGGTAATCAGGATGGTACTATTTTTAATGACAAACCAGGGAGGGATAATATAAATAACTTACTTATTTACTATAGGAACCCAATGGAAGGAAATGTTACAGTATAAACATTATTGTAGGACATTGGTCTGTAGATCACCTGGAAGGCCCACAAGTAATTTCTCTGGCCATATTGAAAAAACCACTAGCCTAAATGCCAATGGGAGCTAATCTGATTTGCAATTATTTTAATATTTATGCTTGAAGTGTTTACCTCCATTCTAGGCAGCATTTTAAAGTCCACTGAAGACTGTCCCTAAAGACCTACAAATTGTTTCCAAGTATCCTAACAAGGTGAAGGGAGGATAGTGTGAGAAGGAATGTGCTTGACTTCATATACTTTGATTTGTTTGTAAGTGCTGCACATTGCTATAATAAACATTAAAAAAACCTGTAAAGTGGGGCTTGTTAGTTTGAAAACATACACCCATATGAACTACTTCTGTAGGGAAAAAAGGGAATTAAAATTCTGAATTAAAGTACGAATGATTAAAGTTGCAAGAGTGTTAGGAATGAACATGGCGATGTCAGACACAAGCAAAAAGGGAATTACAATTCTGAATTAAAGTATGAATGGTTAAAGTTGCAAGAGTGTTAGGAATGAATATAGTATTGCTATTAATACCTCAGAAATCGGGAGAAGAAGAGCAGATGTGCCAGCTCAGTTCTAGCTCTCCTTTCTGTTAAGTGGTAGATAGCCAAAAATAACACCTGGAATATAATCTTGCCAGAGATGCTGGCATAGCTAGGTAAATAGTCCTACCAAGCTGCCATCATATAGTCACCTAGACTAAGAAAGGTACTTGGAAATGTTAAAATGGCTACAGATCATTAAGATCTGATGCTGAGATAAAAGAGCCAGAGCATAATGAGAAATTGCAAAAATTAAGCTGCAAAACTAAGCCAAAGAATTCAGAGAGCAGCCATGATATGGTAGGAAGGTACTGGATTGGAAGTCTATAGATCGGGATTCCAGTCCTGCCTTTGCTTTCATTAGCTTTGTAATCACAGATAGGTCATTTCACCTAGACAGAGACTTCAGTTTCTTCATCTGTACAATGGAGAATTGGACTAGACTTGCAGGGGTGGGGAACCTGCAGTCTCGAGGCCACATGTGGCCTTCCAGGTCCTTGGGTGTGGCCTTTTGACTGAGTCCAAGTTTTACAGAACAAATCTTTTTATTAAGGGGATTTGTTCTGTGAAGTTTGGGTTCAGTCAAAAGGCCATACTTGAGGATCTAGAGGATCACAGATGGCCTTGAGGCTAACAGGTTCCCACCGCTGCTATAGTAATCTTCAGGTCTACTCCACTTTGAACTCTGAGATGCTCTGATTTGAAGGTGAAGAAAAAAAATCTGTGTTGGCTAATATGGACCACTCAAGGAAAATTCTGAACTCATTCCACAACCACCACCATTTTGCATGAATTGTGTTTTGAATGAACGGTTCCTTAGGTGCTACTTTGGATTGTGAATTCCTTTTTCTGAATGCAAAAGAAATCATAGAGTTTCAATGTTCAAAAGGGACCTCAGAGGTCATTTACCTCAACCAGTACCCCTTAAATCTGTACCTCCATGAAGGGAGACTCATTACCTATAGAGGCAAATAATTTCACTTCTGGACACCTCTAACTGTTAGTTAAGTTTTTCCTTATATTACCCTAAATCTCTTTTTCTGCACCCTTCTTTCTTGCTACTATTTCTGCCCTGATGGATTAATCAAAGCAAGTTTAATTACTCTTCTAAATGACCATCCTTTCAATATTGTACGTGTGTATGACCTTCATTTCCTTCCCCCTCCCCTCTCTTTACCAGTCTTCTCTTCTCCAGGTAAAACATTCCTAGTTTCTTCAACTGATCCTCATATGACATGATTTCAAGGCTCTTTGTCATCTTTCCTTTGGAAGCTCCCCCCCTTGTCAATGTCCTTTCTAAAATGTGGTATCCAGAAGTTAAAAGCAGCATAGAGTTTCTATTGAACTAAATCCCCTCTCTTTCCCAAATATAGCTCACTTCTACCCAGTAGTTTCACAATGACCTTAAATCGCACCATGGATGGAGTCACTGGTTTGCTGCAAATTATTCAGTACCAACTTCTTAGTATCCTTTTAGTTTCACTGTCCTTATATTGTATTTAATTTAATTATAACTACATATAAATACATATTTCTTGAAAAGCTGGAATGGGCCTCAGATTTTTTTTAATGTAATCCTGTTCATTTTATGGATAAAGATTAATGATTATGTGCCACATTTTACACATGCTATCTTTCCCAATATAAGGTCCTTGAGAACATAGATTATTTCAAATTTGTCTTGGTATCCTGAACCCTTACCACAATGTCTGACACACAGTAGACATTCAATAAAATGGTTGGTGACTGAGTGACTGATGTCCAAACAGTGGTCCAAGTAACTTGTGCAAGGTCACATATGGCTAATAAGTGCCCAAACTAGGACCAGAACCCAAGTTTGGAGTTTTTTCCCCACTCTATCATGTTACCTCTGCAAACAGTATGAATATTATGTAAAAATTCAATCAAGGAAGAATTAGCAGAGAATTATTAAGTTGAAACATTTTCCCTAAGCTGTTACATAATTTGAAGCTAATCATAGCGATTTCATTTGATGCTCACATACTCTCATGCTGTCTTTAATATAAGAAGATATTATTTACCCAGTAGCATAAGGGCATAGATTCCAAACCATTCAGAGACTGAATTCACACTGGTTCAATTCACCTCCCTTCCAAATCTCACTTGCTTTCAGTTGCACAAATCTGCACATCAGTTGGTTAGTGGTATAGTTGATTAGAATTCATGGAACATAGCACAGCTAACTGGTTGACATAGAGTTTGAACTTGTGATGTGCACTGGACTTCACTGGCACAGTTCTCTAACCAACTGTATTCACCAACTATAGATTCATATACATTATATAAGTATTACTAACACTTTATCTAGCAATATTTCTGCAAGTCCAAAGACTTCTCAGGCTGACTACATAGATGCATGCAGTAAAAAAGCTCCCAAAGAGCACAAAACAACTTGGGCAGGGTTGTCACTGTAGGAGGCATTTGTGTCAATGATGCTTTTGTAGAGATAATCATAGGATCTGAGAGTTGCAAAAGACCCCTCATCTTATAGATGAGAAGTTGAAGCCCAGAGAGGGGAAGTATCTTGTCCAAAATCCCATAGAGATAGTAGGTGGTAGAGCTAGGGGCTTGAACCCAGGTTCTCTGGCTCACTCTTTTCACAACGGCCCACTGTCTGTTGAGCATCTCTGAAATACTACAGTATAAGCTAGATTTCCCTTAATAATTATTCCTCATATTTACCACAAAATCAAAATTGTTACTTCTGAGTTTGGAAGTAGTCCAATAATTGAACAATTTTAAAATCATTATAACAGTAGAAAATTTTAGACTACTAATTTATCCTTGATAGGACCCAGAAATATGAATTTATCTGTTAGTCTGACTTAAGTAGGAAAATAGTCTTCCACAAATCAATGTAGGACAAAAAGAAAGACAATAGTTATACATTTTATGTGTATCTCTATGTTTGTGAATTCAGAAATAATTTTTTGACATAGAATATGTTCAGGTAAATTTCAGAAATTTTCATTTGGCCTAAAGAAATGTCATACAGCCAATTGCTAAAGAGGTTGCAATAGTATTTTATCAAGATATATGGAGTAATAATTTCATGGGGTATTTCTAGAATGATCTGCCATGATTGAAAACACATGTGTAGGGATAGTGCTTCTGCAGGATGTGTCGCGGCCACAAGGGCCCTAAAGATGTATTTGTAGTGCATGATATGTATACAGATGATTGACTTAGATACACTTCCCAGACATAAACAGCAATGGAATGTCACTGAAGTTCTGCAGGCTCTCAAATGGAGATGGAGAATGCTTACCACATTGTACAAGCCAATGCACCAGCGTTCAAATAAAATCTGTCCAGAAAATCCATTAACGAAGGCGAACCAAAGCTGAAAGAGAAGAAAGTTGTATGAAGCTTTATATCAATATTGACCTAAATGTTTCCATATACTGAAGGGAAGTGGTATGGAATGTGGACCACCAGCTGGACACAGCTGCTATGGAATAATTAGCCATAGGACCATAGCAGTTGTTCTTTCATAAAATATATTTTTTCAATGGATCATACTATCAATATTTTGAAGAAATTGTCTGAGGTACTCTAATATTTCACTGTATATTGTGCTGAAAAATGACTGATAAAAGTAAAACTGCTTATGATCACATTCAAATAAAAACCAATGAAGTATTAATTATTACACACATATATGGCATGCCCATAGGTTTATAATCTAAGTGAGGAGATAAAAACTAAGACATTTACATTGTACTTTGTTTCTACCTTTCCTATGCAACCTCACATTCTGTTTTTCTAAGTAATCTGTGCACATGTCTTATGTCTCTATCTGATTGTAAACTCCTTAAGGGTAGATTCCATGTTTTCTTTATCTGTACATTCTCCTCAGTCCCAAACAGAGTGCCTCATATAAAGCAAGAGGTTAAAATTAATTGAATGAATAGGGGGAACACAAAATAAAGAGTATAATTAAAGAAAGTATATAATTGACTAAGTAGTGAGGTGCGAACTATAAATGTAATAGGAGTTCAGAGAATCAAGAATTCACTGCAGGGTCAGAACAACTGTAGCAAGTTTCGCATAGATCAGACTCTAAGGTAAGCTTCAAAAGAGGTAGATTTTTGACAGAAAAGAAAGGGCAAAATAGCTAGAAGATAATCTGATTAACAAGTGAAGAAATCGTGAAGACTATCAGGAAAACAAGTACGATCAATCAGCAATCTACTGCGTATCAGGCACTTTGCTATAGGTAGCTAGACTTGTCCTCTAAGTCCATGATACAGTAGCATGCAAATGGCACTTTCAAGAATCTTATCATAAAAAAATTAGATAGTTTATGAATGATTTTTTTTTTGCTTTTTGTTTGATAGAGATTTCAGTTAATTAAAAAAAAAACCTAAAGCATTAGAGCTTTTAGCCTTGTTACTACAGCATATGTCAAACCATTCAGGCATTTTGTTATAATGAGTATTTGTTAAAAATAAGTATTTTAAGTTTGCATATCTTTTCTTACTAGCAAGATGTTACACTTCTCGAAGGAATGAGATTACTTGTTGTGCAACTTCAGTGCTCTTCAATGTGCCTAACACAGTACTAGCCACATAATTGGTGTGCCCATTGAATCAAATTAAATGCCTG
Organism: Vombatus ursinus; assembly: GCF_900497805.2. NCBI lineage: Eukaryota > Metazoa > Chordata > Mammalia > Diprotodontia > Vombatidae > Vombatus > Vombatus ursinus. The sequence continues at coordinate 15,500,337 of NW_020954591.1, read as the reverse complement.
AATGTCAGATCACAGAATGATAGAACTTTAGGTTTTCAAGGGCCCTCGATGCCTTACCTGAAAAAGAATCCCTCTTATAACATAGAGGGCAGAGGGTGATCTGGTTATCTAGGTTTGGTTTAAGGGTCTTCAAAGAGGGAGGGATCTACTACCATGCAGGCAGCCCAGGCTGTTTTTGGACAGCTCTAACTATAAGGAGGTTTTCCCTGACATCAAATTTTAATTTTCCTCTGCAACTTTTACCCATCGTTGTTAGTTCTGCCCTGGTTCTGACTCTAACCAGGCTAATCTTTATAGATTAGCCTGGTACTTATCATGTCACTTTACTACTCAAAGTTTACAATGGCTTCCAACTGCCTATTACATCAAATTTAATTCTTCTGCCTAGCTTTCAAAACCCTCCATAAGCTGACCTCATCCAACCCAAAGCATCTTTATTTCCTCATTAATCTCCAATATGTACCTCTACTGCCTGATAAAGCTAGTCCCATTTTCCTCACAAAAAATACCACGTCTCTGTTTCCACTTCCCCCCTAGCCTGGAACTCTAGTCAAACATTAATTCCATCTCAAATGGAATTTATTAAGCTCAGGCCAAATTTCTACCTCATCTATGAAGTTTTATTTCATTAATTAAGATATCCTCTGACTTTCTACAAGAACAACAACCTATACCAAACATTTTGACATTATTACTGGTTTATGTTGTTTGCTAATATTTCATGTTCATTTGTCTTGTAACCTAAGAACAAATTGTCCCTAACCCTCAAAAAGCTTATGTTCTGTTGAAGGAACACAACCATACATAAGTAAATACAAAGTAATTTCAGCAAGAAGATCAGGAAGAATCTTGTGCAATTAATCAACAAGAACTTATTTTTTGTTTATTAGTGTCTGACCCTTCATGACCCTGTGGATCATACTGTTTATGGGGTTTTCTTGGCAAAGAATCACTCCGATTTCCTTTCCTAGTGGATTAAGGCAAACAGAGGTTAAGTGACTTGCCCAGGGTTTAGACAGCCAGTAAGTGTCAGATGCTGAATTTGAATTTAGGTCTTCCTGACTCCAGGCCCAGTGTTCTATCCACTGCACCACCAAGCTGCCTCCTAAAATATCTACTAACATTACTAAAATGCAATTCCATGTACTTCTTTATTGGTTGATTGGGTGAAATTATCAGACATCTTGAGCAACCTGTGAGACTTCCAAATTCAAGGATGACCATACACCAACCGAAAGGAAGAATAGGGCAAAAAATGAGGGAGTGACCTTGAACTTTCAGAAAGATGAGCTAAAAGTTTTATTAAAAAAGTAATAATGTAGACTGATGTTCTTCTATTTTCTTTTACTTTGTGTTGCAAAAGCAGCTAGATGGAATAATTTTAATTTGATGCCTATGAGGATTGACATAATAATTAGAATAAAGTACCTAGTATCTCTTTGTGATAGTTAACCATTCAAATGAAAATCAGACAAGCTGAGGACCCAGGCTGAGGCTAACCTGTCTCTGGGAATGATTCAAGGACTTTTTAATGAGATCCCTGATTCTCTGTACCTTAGGGAATAACATATTAGTGATATTATTAAATAAATACATTGGTCATGGCAACTTTGTGGGGAATCCTCAAACTTGTTTTTTATCATCTCTGATGGATTATCCACTCCTGTCTTTTATGACCTTTCCTGATCCTTCTCCCACCCCCAGCAACTAGTACACTTCCCCTCCAATATTACCACGTATTTCTTTGGTACATATTTTTAGAGTCACATATGTAAATGTTGCCTCTGATGAACTGTAGGCTTCTGGAGGGCAAGCTCTCTCCTAGATACTAGCAAAAAGCAATGTACATTATAGTGACTTTAAATAGTGTTTGTTAAATGGATTGCCAGAGATGATTAAAAAAAAAAGAAACCAGAATTCCACAGCATCTCTTCACTCTAATTAGAGTTTGAAGACTTGAATTCAAATCCTGCCTCAGACACACACTAGTTATGGGACTCTGGGCAAGTCACTTGGGCTCTTAGCCTCAGTTTCCTAATCTATAAGATGGGGATAATCAGAAAACCTACCTCATAGGGTTTTTATGAGGATCAAATGAAGTAAAGTATGTAAAATACTCTGTAAGCTTTAAAGTGCTATATAAATGTTAGCTCTTGTTATTAGTAAGGTGTAAATTAAATATGACCACTAAACACTATTTATGACACAATGAACAGAAAGATTAACTACATACACCCTATTTTTCAGCACCTCTTATAACCATCAGTAACTAAGTACCAAATAAACATGGACCATATAAAATTTCTCCAACTCCTCACTCATGCTAGAATTCTTAATTAGCTAGTCAATGAAGTCAATGCTTGTGAAATCCTGACAATTCCTCTAATCCTATTGTCTCCAAACTTTTTGGATTATCCACCTCATAAGCAAAAATTTGGGGGTTATGTACCTTCAATGTGTAGCTCTCTCTTTCTTTCCATATATATGTCATATGTTTATATGTACAGAAATTTCTTTATAAATTACATAATGTCTTAATCTCTGATTATACAGAATGAGAATTAAAAAGAGGAAATAATATTGGTAATAAAATCAATAAGAACCACTGAAGTTTGTTGAGTAGGGGAAGTGACAAGGTCAAACACATGCTTTAGAAAAATCATTATGGTAGTGATGTGGAAGATGAATGAGAGAGGAAAGAGCATTAAGACAAGAAGAACAATTAGGAGATTACTGAAATGGTCCTGACAAGAGGTGATAGGGGCCTGAACTAAGGTGCCAGATGTGTGAGTGGAGAGAAGAGGGCAGATTTGTGAGATGTTGTGAAGGCAGAAACAACATGATTTGACAACTATTGGGATGTGGGGTAAGGGAGAGTGAGGAAGTTATGAATCTGGAGACTGTCCCCAGTAGGTAATACCCCCACATAGCCACAAGAGGTGGAAGAATGGGGAATTGTTGGGTGATAATGGGTAAAGTGGGGCAGTTAGGTGGTGCAGTGGATAGAACATCAGGCCTGGAGTCAGGAAGATCTGAGTACAAATGTAGCCTTAGACACTTACTAATTGTGTGACCCTGGGCAAGTCATTTAACCTCTATTTGCCTCAGTTCCTCATCTGTAAAAAGGCAACACACTGGAGAAGGCAATGGCAAACTACTCTAGTATCTTTGTCAAGAAAATCGCACGAACAAAGTCCCCGAGGTCACATAGAGTCAAGACACAACTGAACCACTGAACAACAACAATGGGTGAAGTAGACAATGGAGTTGTGCTAGAAACAAGCCCATGACTGTCTATCTTAGAGAGGGTGGGATGATGGTTCCCACCTTCTGATTAGTTCACCACATACTACTTTGGTGCCATGCCATGGCATCTGCTTCAGAGACCAACACCCTAAGTAATAGTCACATCTGGTTTCTGATCAAAACTGATGTTAGAGTTCTCATGTGAGTACTTTGTGATGAATTTTGATATGTTTGCACTAAATTATCCACTGCAGGTATAGCAGGCTTTGAAGGGCATAACAAAAATCATGCACAACCTAACCCAATTGCGTATTTTTTATGCCTCAGTGAAAAAAGTCATCATTCACCTCAACTTAAACACTGATTGAGCACCTTCTACATTCAAGCTCAGTGTTAGGTGCTACAGGAGAGGACAGATTAGAAGGTTCCTATCCCCAGAATATATATATATGTATATGTATATCACAATATAGTAGGGTATAATTATAACTATTGGCTTCATTGGAACCAAAAAAAAGTTTAGTAGGTAAAGAAACAACGAAAACAGGGGCTGGGTTTGGTATTTGCTTTACTTTGATAAAATGTCTGAAAACTAAAACTTGATTTCATTTTCATTTTGGGATGATCCCACGAGGTGAAATTTCAGGAAAATGAGAACATGTTGTATTTTTAGCATTTTTACAAACTGACTTGCCTTTTCTTTCACCTAATTGTGGGAGAGGTTTGTTCAAGTTGTGTGCCATAAAATCAGTCTTTCACACTAGCAAATGCCAATCTACACAGAAAGTATGAGCCTAGTCCAGTTTGTAAACACATGCATGTCATTTTTAATGGAACCACAAGCTACAAAGCAGTATGCGTACAACTGCACACACCATTCTATCAGAATGGATGGACAAAAATCCCCAAGTGATTGTATGTAGTTTCTTAAATTGTGGCTGTTTAGAGAGGCTATATTTTATTGTCTGAGGTTAGTGGAAAAAAAAAAGTCCTGCATCATAACCTTCTTGTTAACAAGGAATATTAAATACATGTAAAGCTCTGTGAGCCAAAGTCTGGCTCAGTTTGACTCAGAGTTAGTGCTTTGGTAGGAAAACCTGCCAAGTCTTACTGGCTTGCCAAGCTCCTGGGGTTTTCAGATCTCAAGCACAGTACTGCTATGAGCAAACTGGCCCAAAGTTATTAAATGGCTTTTCCTTTTTGGAAAAAAAAAAGATTCCTTTTCATTTTAACTATTGCTTGACTGTCAAAAATACTATAACAGCATTACCTAATTGAGTATACTTATGTCTCAGTAAATGTCCATCAACCATCATCAAGTTTTTTTAGACTATGCTGACACCTGGATTCCCACCCAACCCAACGGGTTACTTAATCAGTGGTGGTTGCCACCATCCAAGCTGTTTGTACATGAAAATGGTGTTAAGTTTGGCAAAGTGATAAGCTATGCTTGTGTTTAGACTGTTTTTTAAAAAGGTGTGGTGGTAATTTTCTTATACATTTGTTGAAAGAATACACAAACACTTCTCTGATGTCTTAATGAGAAGAGTTACATGTAACGATTAATTTTGTAACTTATATATGAACTGGTCTGAGGGATATAATATTAAAAATTAGTATGCCGAATTAGTACAACACCATCATGATAGTGACCCATTCATACTTAAATAAAAGGGATTGAGAAAATTCAGAATTAAGTCTGAAAGGCTATGTCACCTGTGATTATTAACTACTCCACCAATTAACAAGAACTTATTAAGCATCTACTATGCGCTAGGCACCAGATTAGACACTAGAGATACATAGACAAAGCTAAATAGTTTCCAATCTCAATAAGCATATGTTCTATCTGGCTATAATTAACCATGAGATTTGATATTTTGTGTATTTGACTTAACCATCATGTATGCCCATAGGCACCCAGGTAGTGCAGTGGAGACTGTTGTGCCTGGAATCAGGAAGATGAGTTCAGATATGGCCTCCGATACTTTTACTAGCTGTGTGACCCTGGGCAAGTCACTTAACTTTTGTTAAGTGACTTAACTGTAAAATGGGGACAACAATACCTCTTCCAGGGTTGTTGTGGTGCTCAAATGAGTTAATATTTGTTTAACACTTAACACAATGTCTGAGATACAGTAAGCACTATATAAATGCTGGCTATTATTATTATTATCAAATAAATAATAAGTCCACGTTTTCAGATTTTAATAGATCTAGACCTTTACACAGACCTCAGCTAGCAAAGACTGTTACACTTAAGTGTGGTTACGAAACAGTTAAGAAAGCATACAACAAAATGCTGGCTTCATTAAAAATAAATCCCTATGATTTAAAGCATATTTCTTCAGCATTGTCAACAGAAACATGGTTCACTTTTGCTAATGGAGATGAAATCAGAAAGCAAAGCTTAATGAAATTAGAAAATGTTCATTTTTCAGTTCTCAAGCTTCCTGAATTAATTTTTTTAAAGCAAACCAAAAATATCAACAGGGAAATCCAGTTGTGTCTCTAAAATAGTTTCCATTTCAATTAAGGAAAGTAGGAAAAGGAAAATTTAAATGATTATATGCAAATAAATGTAACATTATATTTATATGCTCCTTGAACTTAGACTTCTCTTGGCCCATTCAAATGATAACAAGTGCATGAAGTTTAATTTTATGACTGAATATGAAATAGGAAAGGGGAGCCTGGTAAATGTTAAGAAATTTCCTTCAGATATTTATTTTCTCAGCACTACAGAATGTTTCTATTATTAAAAAAAAAATTCACGTTCACAATATGGGACATCAGGTAAATGAAAGATTAGGATTTTTAAAAAATAATTTAATTCTGACCAGATGGGGTATGCACAATTACATTGATTTTTTAATAAAGGATTCTTGGCGCAATAGATTTTAATAGCTCCAACTTGTGTCAAGGACTACTTAGATTTTTATAGTTCAAGGATTAGATTCTTCAGACCAAATATAGTACTAGGGGACCAAACAGCTCAAGAAACTAGAAATTGGATAATAAGCCTTTCATCTAGAGGTCACTAGTTAGAATCTTTTCATTTATTAACAGCATGGTTATTACCAACTTTTTGATGATCAAATAGTGGTAGGGGGGTTTATTTTTTTAAAGGAATGGCAGCAATATGTGTGACATGATTTCAACTTATGAAAGTACATGTGACTACAAATTCTATTACTTACAAAACAAGGTTTTCAACTAATTGTCAAGTCAGCATAAGCAGACTGAGCAGCAGTCAATAAGTGAGGTACCAGAAGTCTGATACCCATGCAGATGACTTCTGGCGATCTGATGGAGTCATATTAACTCTTTGTATACTTTTTTCCTGCCCCACTACCTCTCAAGAATGTTGCAAGAGAAATATGAAAACTTCTCTAAAGGCAATGGTTCTCAAAATTTTTGACCTCAGGAACTCCTTTTTATATTTAAAAATCACTGAAGATCACAAAGAGTTTTTATTTATATGGATTATATCTATCAATGTTTATCATATTCAAAATTAAAACTAATAATTTAAAACATTTGTTAATTGACTAAAACCAACATCAATAAAACCACTATGTTAATATAAATAACATATTTTTAGAAAAATAACTACATTTTAAAAACTTTTTAATGAGAAAAGTGGCAGTTTTATGTATTTTAGCAAATCTATTATCTGGCTTAATAGAAGATAGCTGGATTCTCATATTTGCTTCTGCATTTGTAATCTGCTGAGACGTTGTTTTGGTTGGAGTATATGAAGAAAATTCAGGCTCACAAAGATATGTAGTTGGAAAAAAGAAGAATATTTTAATAGGCAGATAACATCTAAGAATTATTATGAAAACAGTTTTGAACTTGTGGACCCTCCTGAAAAGGTCTAGGGACTCACAGGAATCTTTGGACTATACTTTGGGAACCATGTTCCTAAAGCCCTTAAGGATCTTTTCAACACAGAATTAAATGGAAATAATTTATAGAACTTTTCAGTTGGATAAATGAAATAGGATGGTAAAAGAGTAATCTTTTTTGGCAAATCCATTAAAAGGAAGTAGGATGCTTTTTAAGGATGTCCAAGGAAGAAGTGAGAAGTTCTCTGGCTTCTAATACATGCTGATTATTAGCAACATAGGTGAGAGTTTCATTTAAACCAAACTTAAGGCTAAGTGATGAAGGTCAACAGATGTGGATTCTGTCATCCCAAGAAAACAGAATCTAAAATGAGCTCAGCAGACAATATTTCAAATGCTCTATTTATACTGGGAACTGTCTTATGATGAAATTTTAAATTATGTCACATAAACACACATACATACCCACACCACACAAAGCATTAAGCTCATACCCAATACCAAAGTAGATGAAGATAGAAGGTTAAATCAATTTATACATTTTTATAACCCCCAAATTATTTGCTCATCAGTCTAGCTATCTGCATAAATTCATGACATGATTTTACATAAATGTAAAGTCTTACACTTGTATTAAAAAATTAACTGTATAAGTACAGGAAGGGAGAGATGTTGCTGGAAAGCGATTCCTATGAAAAAAGATCTAGGGGATCCTAGTGAACTGAAAATGAAAATATGAATGTGAAAGAATGAATTAAAAATATGAATGTAAATGAATGAATTAAAAGCATTTATTAAAGGGGAAGGGAACAAGCATTTATTAAGCACCTACTATTTGCCAGGTACTATGCTAAGTGCTTTACAAATATCATTTCATTTGATCCTCACAGCAACCCTGGGAGATTAGTGCTATTGTCCCCAATTTATGGATGAGGAAACTGAGGCAGACAGAGGCTAAGTGACTTGTCCAAGACTTCACAGATAGTGTCTGAGGCCAGACTTGAATTCACATCTCCCTAACTTTAGGCCTGGTACTCTTATTTAAATAGTTAATCTGTGCAAAGTTTTATGGCAAGTGCAGGGGTTATAAACAGAAAAGCAAGGCAGTCTCTTCCCTCAAGGAGCTCCCATTTTAATGAGGGTGATGACATATATGGATGATTATAGCTGCAAGATCCCACAGTCATTAGGGAGCAATGACAAAGCAGACAATAACATGGTAGCCCAAAGCGCAAAGTAATCTTAGGCTGGATAGAACTGAAGGTGAAGGAACTGAGAGTCCCACTCCCCACTGCCCTAACCAAGCCATAATTAAAGTATTGTGTTCTGTTCTTAGCACTCCACTTTAGGAAAGACATAAACAAGTTTGACCATATCCTAAAGAGGGCAACCAAGATGGAAAGACACAAAACTATACCTAGGGAACAAAAAAATGTAGGGGACACAACAACAATCTTCCAAAACAGGTTGTCATGTAGGGGGGAAAAAGAGGGATTTTGTTTTGCTTGACCCCAGAGATCATAACCAAGATCAGTGGATGAAAGTTAAAGGGAGGAGAATTTTATCTCAATATTAAGGAAAAATTGTAATTAGAGTTATATGAAAATGGGATGGGCTGTCTTAGGAAGTAGTGAAAGCCCTGGCACTGGAGAGGTTTAAGCTGAGCCTGGATAATCATTTAGTTGTTTGTAAAAGATTTGTTATGTAGGTTGTTTGGCTCAGGATTATGCCAAATGACTCCTGAAAGAACTTCAAATTCTAAAATACTATGATTCTTAAAAGTGAAGAGTAATTAGAAACCTATTATGGTTTGTTGTCATTTTTAGAATAAAATCTGGAAAAACTGTAGTAGAAAAAGGGAGCAGTGAGTTAGATTTTGCTTTTCTTTATGGAGCAGGGGGATCAGGGCTTTGTGAAGGAAGCTAGCACCCCATCCCCTTTATGCTCTACCTTCTTTCATGCTCCTCTCCTGACTTTGAAAGGGCTTAGACTGAGTCATAGAGGTTCACTCTGACTACTGTCCTTACTACAATTAGTAGCAAGCAGGGAAGCAAGGTGAGGGTGCTTCCCATTTGACAGTTCATGTTCAGCTTCTGGCAGTGGTCATAAAATGTCCTGATAATATGAACTTCTGGGGACTCCCTAGCAAACTCCTCAAATTCACAAGTATGAGGGTTGTGCTAGGTAGTCTGGCCACGAGAAAGTATGGGAAGAAAATGAGACAAAAATAACAGGCACTACTGATGTCCTTTTTCTTTGTTATGGGTGTGTATTAGGCCCAAACCTTAGGACCTAGTAAAGTTACTTAATGCTAATTCAGGAGAAGTTACTTCCCCTACCACCATTTCCCCCTAGCCCAGCAGTGAGAAGCTTTATTTTAATTCTTCCTTATAGCATCTATAATACTAACTTGTACGGATTTTTCTTGAGGTGGAAAACACAGAGAATTTACTTTCTTCATGCTCAGGCATGGGATTATCCACTATGACTGCCAACAAAGGTGCCAATTAGTAGCAATGTCCACAGAGACATCTATTCTACCCGCCACATTCAGGATATCATCTCAACTCACAAACAGCAATGGCAAAAAATAGAAATAACTGTTAGTATTGACCTGGGGTAGATTTATACTGGTGACCTAGAAATGAAGGGTTTAGTATTCTGGAGCACTCCTGCATCCCCCAGCCACTGAATATGTTTTTCCCCACCCGCTCCTTTCATTCTCCTCACTTGTATTTTCAGAAGGAGCAAATAATATTTTCTTAATACATTCTTCTCTCTCAAACAACTGTGAAGGCCACTTTAATTGCATGTTATTGCTTTATGCATAATTATGGCAATATTAATTCTTGGAATAGTAGGAAATAATTTATTTAAAAGAGCTTGAAGGCACTGGAATAGCAAATCATCCATTCTAAATGAGTATATTTATGATGTCATGATAATAGACAGCTTAATAAGGACCAGAAATATTTTCCAATCCTGCTAAAGGGCATAGAAAGCTAATATAGTCAGGGTATCAACAATTGCCATAGGCATCAATTACAGCCATAGTAGATGCCTTTATGATACAGAGAAGTTAAATTCTCACAATGTCCTTTCTTACAACATACATTATTTTATCTTTTCACTAAAAAGGCTAATTTAAAGTTTAACTACAAAATAAGATTTACATATCCTGCGTAATAAGTCATGAATGCCCTGATTAAATTCCTCTCTTACAGAAATCACTCCATGAAGGTCCTGAATCCACTATGTGCACAGAGATACTGTAACCTTCAATGCCACAACAGAACATGTCCACAAGTGCCAATTCTGCAATGTACAATTTGTTATCTGGATTTAACCAGGCACTTATTTCTTATATTGCTTTTGTAATGGAGGTTTGGTTCACACATAGCATATCAGCTTCCTTGGCTGATGCAATATTCCTGTGTGGAGAAGCTGAGTAGTTTGCTTTTGGGACAGTTACGATGTTAAGGAATAGAAGTACCTTGGAGAGATCGGAGAGAATATGCGTAGACATTCAATAAGTAGTTCTGGTCCACTAATCACGTGGGGAATGGCAGGCTCTGCATTCAAAAGGCCCCGCATTCAAAAGGCCTTCCACCACCTCTCCTGCCTCAGTTTTTTGGCTGCTCTGTTCTTTGCTGGACTTCCTCTACTTAGTGTCTGGTGAAAGGCTATGATGTAAAGAGGGAGATCTTGGAGCCCTCTCCTCTCTGAAGCCAAGTGGCCCTGAGAAATAGGCATCAGTAGCCTCTGCATTTATTCTTCTCTCTTTTAAGCGAAGGAAATTAATCTAGAGGTTAGAAGAGCGAGACACAGGAATCTTGGAGATAGAATCCATGTTGAGTTTTGCAGCCAGACAAATTGTAACATCCTGAGGAGCACGGAGTGACCTTAGGGAGGGGCCTCTGGGAGCCAGAGTAGGGCAGTTAGACAAGCACTTACCGAGTAGTTGTATCAGAACTTGGTGAGGCCGAGATTACGTAGGAACCGTGCTAAGAGAGAGCCACTCTCCTTGGAGATTGAAGTGGTGTGGGAGAGTATGCTCCTGAGGTGTGGGGGAAATATCATCACTATATCTTCAAAGTAAATATCCCTTTGTAAAAGCTAAGAGATGTGTTTAAATAGAATTAGGGTGCTAGTCACTGACCCCCAAAAGTGGGTACAGGGGCATGTGGCCAGTAGGGGTTCAAAGCAATGTCAGTAGGAGATATCCTAAGCTCTCAGAGTACCCTCTAGTACACCAAGAGGCACATGAAGTCTGGCTCTAAGACAAGTAAGCAAGAGCACATATTTTTTTTAAAGAGTCATTAAAGGCAAGGCAAGCAGCTGTACTTTAATTTGTAGTAATAGCTGACATCTTTTCCTACTTTACTGCCAGTTTCCAAAAAGTCTATCAGCATCTAACATTTTCTTTACTTTACAATTCAGCATTTCAATCTAGTTACCTTTTCACAGAATTATATTGCAAGTCTTTTAACAAGCATCAAATGGGATAATTGATAAGAGATAAAGAAACCACAGATCCATTATTTGTTTCCAAAGAGGATACATCATTTTATTAAAATGAATGATGAGAAAAAAAGCCCTCTTCTTACTGCTGTTTTCATAATAACAATAATAATTATGCAACACAGGGAAATGGCCAAGGGAGTGTAGATCTCAGAGAACTCACAGTGGTCTCTGCCCACTGCCAACCAATGCCTGGAGTGGGGAGATGGAGCGAGTCAGAAGAAAGCATGATGATGTTAAGATGATGTTAAATGGAAGGGCCCTGCCTTCAATTCAGAGCACACAGTGGTATACTGTGACTGTTTCCTTTCTGAAGAGTGTGTGAAATGAAGCCTTTTAATTGGCTGCTGAATAAGAATTTGAAGTAAATAAAAAGGACCCAGTGGAGAAACTCAATCTTTCTTCTCTGATGGTCAGTGAAGCAAGAACTGCAGGGGGCCTCTGGGTAGGGGGAAGGGCCCTTCTTAACCAGGTTAATATATCTCCTTGATAAATGAGGTGACTGGTTTTCCCTTTGCTGTGTTTCATTCTTAGGTGAATCAGTGGAGAAGACCAGTTAGACTAGTCTATGACCTTATGAGTTTCCAAAGTTTGAAGAGCCAACAGATATCCAGGAACTGTTTGCCAGGGACCAAACCTGAATGAGGGAGTAAAGGGAAAGTGTGCCCTGGTTTGAGGGGAGGAAAGGAATGTGTTCATACTTCTGTTCCAGTTCAGCAGCTGATTGAAAGTTTTTTGTGTTTTTCCCCCACTATATTATAAGCAGACAACAGGCAGATGATACTGCATGTGCTCTGAGGATTGGACCCCTTGTCATACTAATAATTTGGATTGTAAAAAGCTTCATCTACATTATCTCATTTGAGACACACAGCAATGCCATGAGGTCAGTGCTACAATTATGAACTCGATTTTCCACGTGGGGAACTTGTGGATCAGAGAGATCAAGTGGACTTCCCACATTCATGCAGCTAGTAACAGTCAAAGTTAAGATTGGAGCCCAGGTCTTCCTGACTGCCATATCAATATTCAATATTCAACCCATTATACCTTGCTAGGATCATATTCAGTACTTGTGTACAGCCACTCATTTCAGCAGATCTGTCTAATGCACTGTTATTGCTAGATGTTACACTGTCTTCCACAATACGGTCAATCAAATTCTGTATCATTATTCTTCTAGGTATAGCCTACATCATTCCAGAGAGAACTCATCAAGAAAGTTTTTATCTTTTGCTTCTCTGCCTTAAGTCTCTCCCTACTCCAATCCATCCTCCATAAGCTATTTAACTAATTTTCCTAAAATACAGTTATATCCATATAACCCTGCTAACTCAATAAATTCCAGTGGCTCCAGATCACCTCCAGGAATAAATATAAAATGCTCTGTCTGGCATTCGAAGCCTTTCATAACATGACTTCCTCCTATCTTTGCTATCTTCTTACATCTCCTTACCACCACAATCTTCTGTGATCTAGTGACACTTGCCTCATTGCTATTTTGCTTTTCCTTGCATGGGACAATCCATTGCTTGTCTCTGGGCATTTTTTCACTGGCTGCTCCCATGTTTGGAATGCTTTCCCTCCTTGTCTCTATCTCCTGACTTCCTTCAAGTCCTAGGTAAAATTCCATCTTCTACAGGAAGCCTTTCCTGATCTCTCTTAGTGTACACACCTTACTTCTGTTAATTATCACAAATTTATCCTGTCCAAAGCTTATCTGAAGATAGTTTTTTACATGTCATCTTTTCTAGTAGACTGTGAGCCTCTTGAGAGCAGGAACTGTCTCTTCTCTTTCTTTGTATTCCCAGCACTTAGCACAGTGGCTTGCATACAGCAGATGCTATATAAATGTTAGTTATTATTATTATTAGACAGTTCATCTGTTTTTTTTTTTGCACGGGGGTGACACCCAGCAAAGTATGTGAAAATGATTTAAGTTGAAGTTTCTGATGCTCATCACCAATGACTATATTAACATTTGAAACAACGCTTACCTACCAAACTAGACACAGCAATGAGCATGAGACCTTATACACTGAGACCTTAAGAAATACTTTTTGTTTTGACTAGAAAATTTGTTAACCTCCATTAAAGACTCCCTAACTCCTCAGCCTTCTTCCTTAACAGAGCCCAGGATTTCCTAGTGGAAAGAAGAGCTGCTGCCACCGTGGGGCGGCATTCCCTCCTTCCCCTTTTAGTTTCTGCCATGCCCCCTCCCCTGCCCAGGCTGTCTCAGAATCCATTTTGATGGCTAGGCACCAGGAAAAGCCAACATCACAAAGGGACCCTATCTTTTGCCTTTCCCCTCCTACCAGCCTGGGCTGCCCCAGAATCCACCCAATTTGGCTTGGCAATAAAAACACCACTACTGAGGGGGGTTCCCAACTGCCTTGTATGGACTGCATGACTAATCACAGAGTTTGAAAGAAAAGACAGTTAACAACTCTGTTCTTTCTGATGAGATGGGGGGGGGGAACCACACCAGGCCTTATCATAAGGCCTCTCCTAAAATCTTCTAGGCCTCACCATCTGCCTCTGTGCCCTGCATTCCCCAATCATCCTAACTATTTAAGTAATTTAAGGTCCTTGGGGCTTTTCTGTCTTCCCTACTGTTGTGCCCTTGGGACTTCTTGGCTTTCCATATTCCTCATAGCTGAACTTTCTTTTATGTACTATCTCCTCTAATTCCAATAGCTCCTTGGGAGCAGAGACTCTTTTTTTTCTTCTCCTTTTATCTCCAATGCTTACACTTAACAAATTTTTTTTGTTCATTCGCTTCATTCATTATAGGCCCTGTGACCTCATTAAAATATCAATTCTATAACCAGTAGGACTATAAAATTAATATGCTATTTTCCTGCCACTTGAAAGTCACCTTGTGAGATGCCCATTTCCTGACTTGAAATGCCAATGCAATTTGCAGTCATGGGAGAAGTGGCATCCTTGCATAGTGAATGGAGAACTGGCCTTGGAGTCCAAAAGACCTGGGTTCAAGTCCCAAATCTACTGGCTGTGTGACCCTGGGCAAATCACCACCTCTCAGTACTCCCAGGAAACTCTCTAAGACTAAAAGTTATACAATAGTTGCATAACTTTTGGGTTATAGATTTTTCCTATTCAGGGAACTCTCTATACTGCTAATATCAAAGGTCCAAACAATCATACAATAAACAATGTGTATAATAAAAATCCACATGTAATAAACTATTGGACAAGGTTCTAAAGAGAGTTAAGGAGATAGATGTTCATGATCATTACTACAGAATAAGGTATCCTGACTGGGATATTTATGGTGAGATAACAGATTGATTTCAACCCTGGATCTCAGTGGCAAAAAACTGAATCATCTGATTCCAAACATGGTCCCTTTAAATTCAACTGCTGAGAAGCACTGTCTGTGTATGGAAAAAAATAACCAATAACCACCCCATCTTTGTTATTTACCTGTTTTTTTTTTTTAAATATCATTAAGTAAATTACCCCAAGTACCTGGACTGAAAATGTGGAACAAAGAGGAAAACGAACAATATAAAGTTTACTTAGAAATAATTTCATGTTTACAATGCATATTATGAACTTTGTCCAAACTAAGTAATTGGAATCTGTTGGAAAAATTCTGACAAATCAGACAGCAGAATCTAGTCACTCAGCTCTTTATTCTTCCCAAACTAAATTCAAACTTCAGCTCTGACTTTGTGAGAATGTGCGTGTGTGAGGGTGTGTGCTCATTCCTGCAAATGTCTCCTGTAAAAGCTAGAAATTCAAGTTCACAGAATCCTTTTTTCTCTTCCTTCCTTTCTTGCCATAAAATAAAGGAATCATTTAGCAGTTCCACTGAATTAGGTCTACAGAAAGGTCATTTTAGGTCCCAAACATCCATCTGCTCAGGATTCCCTATATAGCAGAGTGGGCTACCAGTTTTATTTAAATTTATTTCTAATAAATAAACAACACACTTCTTTAGACAGCTAGCTTTAGAATGTTTAACTTAATGTATCTGACTCCGTGGAACCCAATTAAAGTAGTAAAATTAGCTATTCCTAAGCAGTCATATAAATTAAGCAATACCTATTCTCTTTCTTGATACTCAACAATTTTTAGCTACAAAATCCTGCATAATCATAAGGTTCACTACCTCTGACTATGTCATTATCACTAATCATTAAAACAAAGCCACAGGGACACCATATTTCAGAGTGTAAATTTGTTTAATCCATCTATTTTTTCCCTTATACTGGAAGGTAGAGATATAGCTTTTCAAGTGTCCATTCTTTTTCTCTATAAACATTTCACTTTAACAGCAATTTTCACTGACATTTCATTCCAGCAGTGAACTGATGGCATGTTGCTATATATCTAACATTCTTCCTCATCTAAACTCCAGAAAAAATGATAGCAATAAAAGTATTTTCTTTATGTACTCTGGGAAAAGCTAGAAGGCTCACTAAATTCAAATGAAATTATTTGCCAAAATATACAGCATACTAAAAGCATATTCAGTTATATTTCTGTGAAAAGTATTTATTAATGTACTTTTTCCACCATCAAGATTATCTGTTTGAACTGCTTTGAAATAATTATCTGTTCTTTATTTGAATATATACAAGGAAGTTTACTGTCCACATGACTGAAAAAAATGAATGGAACTTCAATGACAGTAGCCTAAAATAAAAAGGAGAAAAGGGGTTTTTGATATGCACATTCATATCGATGCAGACATACATTTTACATGCTTCTCTGACTATAAGAATCACTATGATTAAGAACAATTCTAAACAATAAAAATGGCCAGCAGGGAAGGGAAGGGAATAATCACCTACTACTAAGATAGCACCTGGCATAAGATGTGCCAGGTACTGTAGAAAGTGTTTTACAAATATCTTATCTATCAATCAGCAAGTTTTATGAGTCAAACTCCCTCCCCCCCACTAAGTAGTACATTAATTCAGTATTTCCTAGGGCCTTTAAAAATCTTTATCATTTCTCCTTGTAAAGTGACTCCTTTGTCTTACACTAAATCCTTCTTTAGAGGGAAGAGCCTACATTTTATTTTGGTTTTGCACACTCAGCACCTATTATAGTACATTGCACATAGTTGGGACTTAATAAATGTTGCATACATTTAATTTAAATGATGTCAACAAACTGACAGCAAGTTAGATGGCTTGTCGTTTCTATGAGCCATAGATATTTTAGGAATTCATGAGAATGAATAAATGTGAACTGTGAAAAAATTAAATAGAAGATATTTTTACACACAAAGCTATAAGGAATTATACATAATTTTCAACATATAGGTCAATTCTATTACTAAAAAATTCCTTTTCAACAAAAACCATTTCAGATTAAAAAATTTCAAAGTACTTCCCACTTATTTTAGGCAGTTATCAATATAACAAAATTACAATTTAATAAAAACATGTTAAGTAATCCAGAAGTACTATACATTGCGATAACACTATAAATGAAAAGATCAGTAAAAACATGTTGAACTTTAAAATAACAATAAACCAATAAGAGTGCCAAGGAAAAAGTAATAAAATATTGCTCTCTGTTCTCAGAAGAGCAGGGGTAAACCACAAGAGGAGAACTTCATATACACAGTCAGAAATAGTTACTGTATGTTGTTCATGTTTAATTTTTTTTCCTTTGTTACACAGAGGGCTTAATTCTGGGGACAACTGCTGTGGTGGTGATAATATCCAGAAATGACTGCATTCTAAAAATAAAAACCATCAATAAAACTTATTTTTAAAAAGCAGTAGGTTATTTCTTCAAGGTCACTGCAATAGATGTGACCTGTATGATGTGGCCTGCTTATAATAGCACATGCACTTTGGAAGTGGTAACTTGATCTAAAAAAACACTAATACAACCTAATGTTAAGTTTCAGAAATAGCTATTTGTAGGCAAAAACATAATTTTTCACAAAGAGAATTTTAAGAAGAATATCTAAAATATGATGGTGTAAAGTAAGACAAATTATTTATATATTTTGTCATGTTACATATGATATTATATATGTATTTATTTTTGTATATTTTATAAATTACACCTACCTAATTAGTTTGGCATTCAAGGTCTTTTACAAAACTGTCCCAACCTACTTCTCCAGACTTATTATTTTTTCACATATATCCTATGTTTTAGATAAATTAAATCAATTTCAGGTTCCCATTTCAAGACTAGCACATTCCTGCCTAAGTGTCCTTGCTTATGTACTTCATTCCATTTGGATTGCCCTCCAGGCCTGCTTAAATTTTACCCATCCTTCTAGGCCCAAATGGCCAATTTCTCTATGAAATCTTCCTTGATCATTCTGGCCAGAGGCAATCTCTCCCACCAATTGAGGTAGGTAGGTGGCATAGTGGATAGAGCGCTTGACTTTGGAGTAAAGAAGACCTGGGTTCAAATTATACCAGAGAAACTTAGTAGCTATGTGACCCTGAGCAAGTCTTTTTGCCTCAATTTCCTCATTTGTGAATATGGAGATAATAATAGCACCTGCCTCCAAGGGCTGTTGTAAGATATTTGTAAAGTGCTTTTATAAACTTTAAAGCACAATATACATGCCAGTTATCATCATCATCATCATTATTATTATTATTATTATTATTATTACCACCAATAAACTCATATAACTCTTCATCAGTTCTACTCTTATATGAGCTTTTTATCACTTTAAGCACTAGTACTGCTTTTTACTATAGAAATTTATACTAAAAAAACTCCCCAAGCTAGATTATAAACTTTCCCCACGTGAGAATAATATCTTCTTCATCTTTTTATCCTGCCCTCTCTCCAGCACACAGTGCTTCATACAGAATGGTTTTCCTACAATATTTAAGTAGCTGTAATCCTTTTTTTGACTCTTAATCCAAGTGCTTAAAAGTAGCCTGTTCAATTACTAATAAAACATGTACTGCAGCTAGATAGAACACAGTGGATTAAGTGCTGGGCCTGGAGTTAGGAAAACTTGAGTTCAAATCTGGCTTCAGATACTTACTAGCCTTTTAATCCTGGGCAAAGTAGGTAATCTTTGTTTGACTTTGTTTCCTCAACTCTAAAATAGGGATAATAATAGTATCTACGTCCCAGAGTTGTTGTGAGAATCAAATAAGAGATATTTGTAATGTGGTTTGCAAATCTTAAAACACTATATAAATACTATCTATTCTTAAATCTTGACCTGCTGACATAGACTGCACTAGCAACTTAAAAATATTTTTTATTCTGTTCCTGTATTAAGGGAATAAAGAAGGAAACAAGCATTTATTAAGCACCTGCTATATGGCAGGCACTGTGCTAAGCACTTTACACAACTTCATTTGCTCCTCATGACATCCTTGGAAAGTAGGTACTATTATTTTCCCTATTACTTAGTTGAAGAAACTGAGACAAACGGAGGTTAAATGATTTGCACAGGATCACAAAGCTAGTAAGTATCTGAAGCCAAATTTGAACTCAAGTTTTCCTGACTCCAGGCCCAGCACTCTCTACTACGCCATCTAGCTGCCTTTATCAAACATATTAAAATATATTGTAGTTTCCATTGAACAGCAGTTTAAGTAGTTAAGAAAATGCCAAGTATTTATAATAATGCTATTCAATTTCAATAAATCACATTTAAAATGAACTTAGGCTTCATTTACTAGTGGTACCTACATTATTAGCTGTTATAAATGTCATGATGCATCTATTATGAATCCTTGGGAAACGGAGGTTAAAAAATGAAAATCATATTAAATGGAAAATAACTGGACAATAATTCATGCCACATTTAGCAGAAACACAATTCAATAGAAACAATTTTGGACTGGGAGTTCAGAGACATAGGTTACAGGGCTACCAATGATAGGTGTGAAGGACTCAAATGAAAGCATAGTTGGAGTACTCCCAGAATCATACAGTACAAACTCCTATCATACCAGGCCTCTAGACCACAGTTAACAGAGAGCAGCTTATGGTTGCTGTTGCTACCAGTAGGAAAACACACAAAATGAGCAAAGGTAAAGAATTATGAACTATTATGTAACTATGTAATAGAAAATTATGCAAAATATGTTAGTTACAAGGATTGTACAGCTTTATCCCCAAATAATAATCATAATTTATACAGTTAATAAAAACTTTTGATTAGGTATTATAAATAAAGATTAACTTTTGAAATTTTAATTGATACCTTTTTTAATAGCACCTCAATTTCTGAACATATCAGCTCTACCTAATAAAAATTTTTAAAAGGAGGGAAAAACAATTCAGTAAAACTAACCACTATGTCAACCAAGTCTGACCATTTCAGCAAAGAAAGGGTACATTTTCCCATCTCTTCTTCAGGGCCAAGCTTGGTCATCATAATTACATAGCATCATTTTTAAAATTGTTCTTTCCATCTACGTGAGTGTGGTTATTGTGTCTATTGTTTTCCTTATTCTGCTCATTTCACTCTCTTTCAGTTCATATGAACCATGCTTCTCTGAATTCTTCATATACAAGTGATAAAATTTTTAAACACATAGTAGAACATATCTATCCAAAATAGTATTGTCCTTCAAAGTAGTGACCACTGACTTATTCAAACGATGCTGCTATTACTCAAAAGATTCTTAAATTCCTCTATTTTGGAACTGCCTTCAGAGTCAGTTCATGAGTTAAATCAGAAAGTTAGTTTCATACTCGCCCTTGTTATTGATCAAGCTTTATTGCCCAATTTGTTGAGGAAACATGGCTCCAAATGACTTTTGATTGTTTCCAAAAATCCAATCCATCCTCAAAAGATAAAGATTTTCTACCACTGAAGAGATTTTAAAGAAACTGCTATATAATCTGAAGGCAATTCTGAGAGTTCTTGAAGACTATATTGTCCTGTCTATTTGGACAGGATGTATATATTCTCATGATTGTTAACAAATGTCATCTTTTTGTAGCCATCCTATATACCTATCTTGTTTTAAATTTACTGAATGTCTCCAATATTTTTATTTTTATAATCTCTTCATAATTTCCCTGTACCCCCAAAATACATAGTTAATTATAAAAGCTGAAGAATAACAAGAGTTAACCAAATACATAATACCTATGATATATATGTATATATATGCATATATGTACATACATACACATATGCAGTTATGGCTTTTGTAACATCAGAGCAAATTCAACTCTACTGACATTTTAGAACTCAGAAAAAAACCTTCCGCACAGACATATCACTATGAGTATTCCTACATATTAGGGTCTTCTGGCCTAGAGGTAGATATTCTACCAAACTCACCTAGTAAGGAGGTGACAAAGTACTGGGCAAAAGCCACATAGATATCTTTTGACCTTGCCATATCTATTTTACTTAGAAGACCAAATCATGTATTTCAAGCTCATCTACAATGGAATCATTCATCTAAAAGAAGGCCAAGAAATAAGGTTTCAATAAGCATGGTATAACACATTTGCAACTGATAAATGACCTCGATGAAGGACAAGAGACATATCTACCCAGTGAAATAGAATTTTTTTTTCAGTGAGGCAATCAGGGTGAAGTAATTTGCCCTGAGTCACACAGCTAGTAAGTATTATGTATCTGAGGCCAGATTTGAACTCAGGTCCTCCTGACTCTAAGTCCAGTGCTCTGTCCACTGTACCACCTAGCTGCCCCTGAAATACAGTTTTAAAAATTAAGTGCACTTTACTTAAATTCAAGAACCTATTCTATGTAAAGGGCTATGCTACATATTATAGGGGATACTAAGATGGGTAAATGAATTAATCTACTTACTAGAAGGTTAAAGGCTAAGAGAATAAGACAAGTACACAAATTCCTACTCTAATATGAGTATGACTATGATACATGCAAAAAGGGAGGGACGTGTAAAGTGCAACGGCACTCATAGGAGGAATAGATTATATAGATTAAAATGGCTGTGTGGGGAGATCAAGAAAGGCTTTATGAATATGAGCCTTGAAGTGTGGTAGAGACGGGCAAGGACATTCCAGGTAGATGAAATAACATGATAAAAAATTGAGAGGATGAAGTGTAGGGAATATGTTGGGGGACTTTAAAGACCTTATGTGGCATGATGAAAAGTCAATTTAGAACCAGGAGAACAGGATGTGAATCTTGGCTCCATTACAATAGCTCAGTGAATACAGGCAAGTCATTGACCCTCAATCTGCTCATTGGTAAAATGAGGACAATACTGCCACCTATCTCAGGGTTGTTATGAGGGAAGCATTTTGTAAATAATGATCTGTTGTTGTTATGGTATTAGCAGGAGATCAGGCAGGAAAGAAATATTGGGATCACACTGTAGAGGGTGCCAATATCCAGGCTGAGGAATTCAGAATTGGTGTGATTCCTCTAAGAATAATGAGGAAAAAGGGTCAGGAAAAAGCTTGAACTATCAACTGGAGTAATTCACACTTCAAAATAAAAATTTTAAAAGATATCTTTCATCTTTTCAGGTTTTTCATTGGCAACGTAGACTAATGTGGCATTTTAATTTGCCATCCTGATCTACTTCTGCTTACAAATTAAGAGTTTAAGCACACACAGATCATAAGAGTTCCTGGTGTTTCTTATGGACAAATCCACTAACAGTACTTCCTGACCTTAACATGTGAATCCACTTCACATGATGCCATTTCAAACTCTAAGTGTAAGAAAAGTAGTCAAATTACTTCATGCAATTAACACTTTTTACTACTTTATATATGACAGAGATCACCTCCATAAATTGGGAGACTACAATCAATTCCTGGATAATTTTAAAGAGCTGACTAATGCTAATACATATGTGGTATTTTGTTGCAACAGATTTTCTTCTCCCAGTGATAAACAACCTGGAGGTATGATCTCCAATTTTCTGGTTACTCTATAAACATCATTGTTAAGCCTTTGTTTCAAGCAATTGTCCTTGAATTTTTTTTGGGGGGGGGGAATTACCTTTGTTTGGATTCTGGATGTCCTAGACCACGGAGACAGTTTAAGTTGCTTTATCTTTGGCACATAATTTCTGTTTTGAAGAAGTCTGAGAGGTCATGGGGATCAAAGGAAATGTCTAGTTCTCCTTCTTGCTCGCATCTTTGCTGCCTCAAAAGTTCCTCTTGGGGGGCAGCTAGATGGCACAGTGGATAGAGCACTGGCCCTGAAGTCAGGAGGACCTGAGTTCAAATCGAGCTTCAGTCCAAACACTTGACACTTACTAGCTGTGTGACCCTGGGCAAATCACTTAACCCCAATTGCAAAAAAAAAAAAATGACATTTTTGGGGGCAGCTAGGTGGTGCAGTGGATAGACCACCAGCCTTGAAGTCAGGAGGACCTGAGTTCAAATCCGGCCTCAGACCAAACGCTTGACACTTACTAGCTGTGTGACCCTGGGCAAGTCACTTAGCCCCAATTGCCTAAAATATAAAAAAAAAATTAAAAAGTTCCTCTTGGATTGTTAAACTATGTCCACTTTCACAGCTTATTCCAATTTAGTTATTATTTATCCTGAACGTACTTTTGAGAACATATTATAAAATCAATGTTTATAATTAACATAACTAATTGGCTACTATTCAAAGAATTATTCTCCAATTAATGGAAACTATATCCCTTTATTGTTTAATGTTTAAATATTACATTAATTAGTATTTGCCTGTCAAGTTTTCTAAGCTTCAGATCCTCTTCAGGATTTAAGCCCTGTCTCAATGTTTCCAGATCCCAAATTAAAAAACTCTGATAAGGTGGCAAGAAGAAACAAAGAAGTCCCTCTTTGATCAATCTGAAACCACTTTTTTTTTCCTATCTCCTTAAAACCTGAGCCTGAGGAACTGGTAGACTTTGAAAGTAGCAGCGGTTGTGAGACGTATTCATAGAAGATTCAAGTGGAATTACTGAGCTAATCAATCAGTTAGAACTGAAGTCAAAATAGAACAAGACTGAACTCTTGGAGAAATACTGATTAAACCATAAGAGGCAGGAATTAAACTGTGTGCCCCAAGCCTATTTCAGCTAAACAGATTCTACCGATTGCTAGATATGCAGGAACCCTGCAGTTGTCTAATTCCTAAAACATAGATAATTCTTGTCCAATACACCTCAAAACTACGGTGAGAATCAGTCTACCAAGCAACAAGCATCTCTTGTGTCAACTATGTGCTAGGTCCTGTGGCTACAAAGGCAAAAATGATATAGTTCTTTCCCTGAACAAATTTATATTCTCTGGTGAGAAACAAACATATAAGTGTATACAAAATAAACACAAGATGAAGGAGAACTTTGCAAAGTATTATGACAGGGACAGGGACTGAAATTATGATTTAATTACTATAGTAAACTCTTATTTAAGGAAACTCCTATTCAAGCAGGTGGGGCCCTGATCCGCAAGTGACAGAGTTATCTGAGGTGCTGAGAGGTTTAAATGTCATTCTCAGAGTTACACAGCCAGTATGGGTCTGAGATGGTATTTGAATCCAGGTCTTCCTGGCTCCAATGCCAGCCTTCCATCCACTTTTACATATTGCCTCTCTATGATTACCACTACAAATTCTACTTGTCATCTCCAAAGCCCAGTGAGAAGCACAACTTTAGAGGAAACCTGATCAAAACGAGGTAGTTTGAAAAAACACAGATCCGAGAGTGAAGATGGTTAAACTCCAGAAGAAGCATGAAGAGCTCCCAGAAAAATCTAACCATCTTTTTTGGTGGTTATCATTTATACATACCTCACTCAGAGTTAAGGAGGAGATGAGAAGACCAGGGGTAGGTCTGAGCAGTATCTTAGGCACACTACCCACTGGTGTTCTGGTTGAAGGAGGAAGGACTGTTATAAAAGGAGCTTGGGAGACTGCTTGTGAGAAGTTCTAAGATTTGATAGTCATTCTTGATTCTTTTAAAATTGCATTATGACTATTTAATACCAATGGACACATAAGGGTTAGTTTACTAATATTTATTAGAAATGCTATATTATACTCTTGACTTGATAGTGGTAAATTCCCATGTGGGGAATATACTCCATTCCTTGCCTCTGCCTATTAAAATTCCTGGTTTTCTTCATGGTGTAGCTCCTGTGCCACCTCCCGGGGAGAGTCTCTCCTGATCCCTTTAATGGTTTTTTTGCTGTTTGAATTAATAGGCTGATTTTTACAAGCACTTATCTTTCCTTCCCACTCCATTCCACCTTATGAATAACAGACATTTAATAATAACTGTTCCTTGAATTGAACTGAATTGACATGCAAAGCATATTTTTCAAGATAAATGTGTAAATCAGGTAGTGTAAGAATGACTACACCCATTTTATAGATAAGAAAGCTAGGGTTCAGAGTCTTAAGCAATCAGTACTCCAGTCCCTGTGCACCCCTCTCTCTGACTGGAGAGGATGGATATTGAAGAACTTCTCCCAAGATTTCTATTTAAGGAGGGCACCCGGGCCAACCATATTTTTCCACCTAGCTCTATTTCTCTGAACTTTACCATTATTCCTCCTTCCTTAGTACCACTCACTCTTTAAGTTCCCTTTTCTATTGACTTCTCCCATTAAATTATAAATTCCTGGGGGCAGGGGGCAGGAACTGTCTTTCTTTTTTCCCTTGTCTTTTTTTTTTCAATTTCCAGTGCTCAGCACAGTACCTGGCGTAGGTCCTTAATAAATGTTTATTGACTAACTAATTTGGCAATTGTCAAACAGATAATTTGTGACAGAGCCAGGAATCAAATACAGATCTCCTGCTTCCTTCTTTGCACTATACCATAATGCCTATTCTGGCCTATTGTCATCAATTGAAAGAGGTTGAGCACCCAAAGGAAGATAGCTAGTTAGGCAAAAGTAGATCTAACTGAACATCAGGGAGGCAGATGATGCTAGGTGATGTTTTCTACCATCCTTGAGGAGCAAAGAGTAAAGCCTAGGAGATCTAGCAGGGATAGCATTGTGTGGGTTAAACTGAAAGAAAAGGTAGACAGTTCATAAACTATGTGGCTGGGGTCCAAACTGAACATACTCTGTCTGGGTCAGAGCCTCCCTTAGCCCACATTCATTATTTTTCATGTCCCAAGAACTGCAAGCGACAGACCAGATAACACGCTACACAGACCAGGCTCTGCTCCTTGAGCCACCCTAAGGAATACAAATTACTACAACAATTCTTTCCATCTGGGATCTTGCCTTTTAGTCTCCTGTTTCCTAAACTAAGCAAAGTATAACATGGTCTGGGAAACACATAGGCCAGGGATGAGGCAAAAAGATGGAAGTATTTATAAGTCTATGGTAATGATTAGGAACTGCAAAGGGAATGGTGCTTGTAGAGAAGAAAAAAAAATCACAAAGCTGCAGCATAATGGCCATTTAAAAACTTGAGTTCTTTGAAATTATTTTCTCTCTAAGGTGTTATAACTGTTTGAACTTGTCATTTTACATGGAGGATGGCAACCTCAGCAGTGGAAGCAACCCTAAGAAAAATGTACCTTTTTACACTGTATAGGCCAGATGAACTAAACAGAGAATTAAATCAAAGTGTATAATTTCCTCAGCTAATGCTGAAGGTCATCTGCACCAAATGTAGCTCTGTAAGACAAAGCTGAGGGATTTCTAAGAGTACTGGGTGACATTTTTCACAAATAATGGATGCTTCCCTGAGGGATTTTTGAGTTATGTGGTGCCTGCTCATTCTACAGTTAAGTATCTTCAGAGTAGAAAAACTACTGTTTCTTGCAGAGCAAATGAAACAGACCTAGCATGCTTTCAGTCAGGAAGCTCATTATAGGACACGTGGTGGTCATTAGTAACCTTAAATCAAGCAGTGAATACTCTCAAGGGCAAAACTACCCATACGTTATAGGACTCATAGACTAGGTGAAATAAAATCAGGGAAAGTGTAGAATGCAATTTCCATCCTGAAATTAAATTAATAAAAGAAAATAATGAGAATGATCTTATCAGCGGTTACAAATCCAAGTAATGGCACATACCTAGAAAGCTGAGACCAATTCATCTTTGAAAAGTCCACATTTAAACCAGTATCAATGTTCTTTCTAGTTCACACCCTTCTGATGCCAATCAATCACGTTTTTCACAAAAAAAAATACCTGAAGTTGTCAAAAGCATTTATTAAGTGCCTAATATGTGTTGGGCACTATGTTAAGTATTGATTCTACACCTTATTTTCTTCTCAATATTTTAAAATTATTGCCGGTAATATTAAAATGTCCCAATCCTTGTGACACTTCTATGTGTGCATAACTACTTGAACATGAGCATTAATTTTATGTCTGAGCAGAGCTAGGGGTTATGGAGAGGTCATGATCTCTTCTCATAATGGGAGCTCTTTCCCAGTAACTATTTGTTGGCCACTCATGCATTAACATGCTCCATACTAGAAGTATTGCAAGGCATCCATCATGGGGCTGAGACACAACTTGACCTGATCCTCAACATGGTTACAACTTTACTTAGCTCCAGCAGTTCAAGCCTGATTCCCTCTTCGCCTTCCACTATATTACCTGCTTACTGCCCACAGAATTTTCAAGTTATTTTCAAGGTTTGCAGACTTGTAATTTCATTGGCATTGGGAACTTCAGATAAAGGGAGTTTCCTCTACCCATTCAGATTACAACCTGCTTTGCAATTTATAATTTTAACAGAGTTGTCTACAGCTCTGAAAAGTTAAGTAACTTTCCCAGATTCACACAGCTAAGATGTGTTAGAGATTTGACTTGAACACTGGTTTTCCTTACAAGATTCCTATCCACTATATTTCTCTGTTTCAAAATTGAAGTCTAAGAAATAGCTGATACTTTAGCTAGCTGAAAAGTAGAAGCAGACTGGAAGAAAGCCTGTTTCTTGCAAGACATAGCCACAAAGGCAAATTGACACCATACCAAGTGCAGCTCCTTTAAGGGCTACTTATGTCTATTTACTAAGGGACTATGTATGCCAACTTAGACTCTAAAGCCAGAAAACATTCTGAGACCAAGTTATTCTCAAAGAGGGAAAAATAAGGCAGATGAATGAGGAACTCATTTTCTTAATTTTTCTTCTATGTATTTTTCAAAGATTTCCCCAAAGAAACTTTCTCTAACATATTAGCGATTACTGTTTTTATTATTAGGCTTAACTGATTGATAGACACCACTGCTGATGATAGAGAAAGTTCACAGCTCGGGAAAAACTGTATCAAACTCTGTGGGGTTAACTTTTACTTTTATTACACTGGAATACAATTGTAACTTCTTCAATGTAGATGTTCCCAACTAACTCAGAGACACAGAAAAATGCCTTTGGGAAATTGGACTTTTAAGAGAAAATCAAGGATCTTAGAAAACTTTCCTGATAGCTCAATGCTTCTTCATGACTATTAAATTAGATGTCTAGGGTTTGCCAGAGACATTAGATCATCAGACAACCTTTAGGCACAAGTATACAAAATTCTGTTGATAAGATCAAGGCAAAGTACAGGTCAAATAAGGAGAGTTTTGTACTGAAGCAAAGGTCCCAAATCACAGAGTCAGTCTTTCTCAATTCCCCTTAATTCTAATGCCTTCCCTCTCTTAATTATTTCCAATTATTTTGCATACAGCTCATGCATACATAGTTATTTTCATGTTATCTCCCCCATTAAACTATCAGTTACTTGAGAGCAGAAACTTGTCTTTTGCCTTTCTATCCATCGCTAGCACTTAGCAAAGTGCTTGGCACATAATAAGGCACCAACTGAAAATGAACTCTGACCAGTACAATGATTCTAGAAGACTGATAATGAAGCATGTACAAAATGAGATACATGGTCAATATTGTTTTGCTTAACTCTACAAATTTTTACAAGTCTTCTCCTGCCTACTCTTGTCCCTCCTCCTTCCCCTGAACCACTAATGGGGTCAGAAGGTGAGAGGGAAAGTAAATAAATGCTTTTTAATTGGGAAAAAATAAGAATTTAAAACAAGGGCCAGCCTTGGATTTAGGAAGACCTGGATTTGAGTTTTGTCTCTGGCACATACTGGCCATCACTGAACTCCTCAGTATCCTAGACGATGTTCGAAGACCATACATAAGTTGTGGGGCAGTACAGATCTATACTGGTCTGGCCTAGTGCACTATTTTAACGAAACTGCAGGTCTGGTCACACACACACACACACACACACACACACACACACACACGATTCCTTTCTGCAGTCTTCAAGGGTAAAATGGTCCTATTCTTGCCAAGGTTAACCCTTCACTTGTACCCTTGATTCCATTCCCTATTATGTTCATCTGGAGAAGGAAATGGCAAACTGCTCCAGTATCTCTGCCAAGAAAACCCCAAATGGGGTCAAGTCAGACATGACTGAAACGACAGAACAACAACTATATCCATAAAAATCATTCCCATCGTGTCTACCTCTAAAATCTCCTGCACTACTCTTTCCATGCTACATATGCTCAGTCATTCCGTCTTCTAAAAACTCCTTCCCCTGATCTAGCTCCCATCTCAAAGAGCTGATATCCTTATCTCCCTCAGTCCATCTCCTCTCCTTCACTTCTAAACCTCTGAAAAGGGTAATCTGCATTTATGGACTCCACTTCCTTACCACCACTCTTAAATCCTCATCAATGTGGTTTCTGTCCTTGTCTGTATTGTCTCTTTATTATTATTTATTAATTTATTTTGATTTATCAACAATAAGCTTTTGAGTTTTAAATTTTTCTCCCCCTCTCTCCCTAAGATGGCATGCAATCTGATATAAGCTATACACATACATTCCTATTAAACATATTTTCACATTAATAATGTTGTAAGTAGGAATTAGAACCAATACAAGGAACCACCAGAAAGAGGAAACAAAATACAACAGAAGAAAAAAAAATAGCAAATAGTATGCTTCAATCTGCATTCAAACTCCATAGTTCTTTCTTTGGATGTGGATAGCATTTTCTATCATGAGACTTTTGGAGACGTCTTAGATCCTTGCTTTGTTGAGAAGGGCTAAGTCTATCAAAGTTAGTCATCGCACAACGTGGCTGTTACTGTGTACAACGTTCTCCGGGTTCTGCTTACTTCACTCAGCATCAGTCCATAGAAGTCTTTCCAGGTTTTTCTGAAGTCTGCCTGCTCATCATTTCTCACAGCACAATAGTATTCCATTACATTCATATACCATCTATTGTTTCTTTAACAGGCAAACTCAATAGCTTGTTTTTGGTCCCATACTTCTTGACATTGCTGAAATAAAAGATACTGTTGATCACCACTCCTTCTTGGCATGCTCTTCTCTCCCTTAGCTTCCATGATACTGTTTTCTGGTGATTCTCCTTTTTTTACTGACTACTCCTTAGTCTCCTTTGTCTCACTTCCTAAGTTTATGTTCCCCCTAAGCTCTGCCCTTGACCCTCTTGTCTTCTTTCCCTACACCCTTTCTCATGGGATCTCATTAACTTCCATGGATTCAATGATCTCCTCTGTTCTGATGACTCACAATCTATATACCCAGCCAGAACCTATCCCCTGACCTCCAGTATTGCATCTCCAGCTACCCAGATGGATACTTCCACCTAGATATCATATCAGCACCACAAATTCATTGTATCCAAATCAAGGCTGTTATCTTCCCCCAAAACCTGATCCATCCTTCATACAATTCCCTTATTTCTGTTGCTAATACCATCCTCCTCCCCAGTCAGATTTAATACCTGGGAATCTTGATTCTTCGCTCATCTAATAGTTTCCAACTTCTTTCAAATTTACCTTTACACTCTCTTGAATCCTTTCCTCCTTCACAATGTCATCACAGTAGCTCCTACTATCATACTAATCTCTCCTCTAGATTATTATAATAAAGCCTCCTAACTTGGTGTCCCTGCTTCCACTATCTTCCCTTTCCAGTCCATGTTTCACTCAACTGCTCAGTGAAATGACGGTATATAGAAGTTTGACAACATTCTTCTCCTTGTCAAAAGGCTTCAGAGGTTCCCTGTTACCCTGGATAAAATATTACCTCATTAGCCTGTTATTTGCAGCCTTCCCCAATGGAGTTCCACTTACTTTTCCTTATTTCACATGACTCATTCATTATTTCCTTATTCCATACTATTTTCCTTCACATAGTCTGTATTCTAGACCAAATGGACTCCTAGCAATTCCCTGGTCTCATTCTATATTCTACCATATACTCTCACAGACCATTCTCCATTCCTGAAACACACTCCTTCCACATCCCTGCCTAGTAAAGGCCCAACTTTGGTACTATCTCTTCCATGAAACCTTCTCTGATCCTCCCAGATGAAAGAGATCATTCTCTCCTCAAATTTTCTCATATGTACTTTGAATTTCTCTCTTGATCATCTCATTCTATCTGATAGAATATTACTTGCGTATATGTCATATTTCACATACTGATTTATCAGCTCCTTGAGGTCAGGGATAGTTTAGTTTTCTATCTCTGTAGCCTTTGGGCCTTAGTACAATGTGTTACACTTTTCTTTTCTTTTTTGTTTTTTTTAAGGCAATTGGGGTTAAGTGACTTGCCCAGGGTCACACAGCTAGTAAGTGTCAAGTGTTTGGTCTGAAGCCGGATTTGAACTCAGGTCCTCCTGACTTCAGGCCGGTGCTCTATCCACTGCGCCACCTAGCTGCCCCTGTTACGCTTTTCTTAATGGGAGGTGGTTAGTAAGTGGGACATATGGATAAAGATGCTTATTAATTGAAAAATTAAAAAAATAAGGAAAATTAAATCTTAAAAATGGAAACTCCCTCTATCAACAGGGAATAACAACTACTCTACAATGTATACTTTTACAGAATTGCCTGGGAGTGCTAATAAGTTAAATGACTTGCCTAGATTCACATATTCTGTACCTATCAGAGGCAGTATTTGTACCTATATCTTCCAGACTATTAAGCTGTCTCCCAATTGTCTTCTCTACACTAATTCTCTGTCCTGAAAATAGTTGCCACTTAATATATGTTTGTTGATTTTGTTAAGTGAGATAACCTATAAATCAAATCCTTAGAAAATGTGTCTATGTGTTAGATGTTAATTTTATTCAGGTTCAAATGAAGTAACTTCCTTTAAATCAAATTACCAGCTATAGAAAAGCTTAATTTGGATTAAAATTTGACTTCAGTGTATGTCATTCACTGTGCCCAATTACACCTTGCTATATAAACCTTTAACATACCCAAACAACCACATGATTAAGACAAACAGAAAATAACTATATAAGAATTCAATAACATAAAATGCAGCCAACTTCGAGGGTTGCCAAATTATCTTAAAAAAATGCTTTCAATGAGTTTGAGAAGGAAGCTGGAAAAAAAAGACATCTGAAGTAAGACACTGTGTAAGATAAGAATGATTCTTTGTTCTTTAGGTTTTGAGGTATGGGGTTCTTTCACCCTTGTTATTTATGCTCCTCAACTCCCTCTCTGAAGATCTGGGGCAGGAAGTAAAGATAACAAGGGAGAAGATAACATGTCTACTATAGTCACACTTTCTTTCATTGAAAGAATTACATAAGATGGGGCATGGCACTCTAGGGTTCCATAGAAACATGGTTTGAAAAACCCCACTAAAAGTCTGCTGGTCTTCAGATTGTCCTATGTAAACAAATATGCAAGGGATCAAAAGTATTTCGTAACCTAGGATACCTTAAAGCACACCCATTGCCTCAAAGTCACACTCAGGTATAACATCAAACATTAAAAACAAAACAAAACCCCACTAAACTTTTGGGACACTTTTTCCTATGTTCTTTTTTTCCCACACCCAGCCTCTATCCAGCTTGACATTACTACCAGAGCTGATCTTGGTAAAGTCTCCCCGGTCTTCTTCTTCCATAAAGGCTATTCCTATTGATTGTGAGACCTAAATGTGGACCTGTTGGTGACACTGTAATAATTACATAGCAGTCATATCAAATATACCCCCAAGGAATATGCTCCTTAAACCCTGGATGCTGAGGAGTCAGAAGATTCCTTAATCTCTTGAGGAACACTTAGTTTATATTGCCATTATCAGCTGAACTTTAACTAGTTGGTTCTATCACTAATTTTATCTCTAGAAAGGCAGTTTTGTTCATCGCTGAGCGATTTAAGAGATGAGTGCATGTGGGAGATGCTTCCAGCTTACATCCCAATCTTATCCTTTGATAGGATGAGATAGTTCTCAGTAGGAAGGTAGTCAAGGACAGGTAATAGGGAACAATCAGCATTGCGTGTGAGATTTCTTGTCTCCCCAGGGCATCAAGAACATTTTGATTATTAACCTTTTGACTCTGCCCCTGTGACATCTAATCCTGATAAGAAGGACCTCTAAGAAGGACCATTCAGGAGAGGATCCTGGGTATCTTCTAACCACTCTGGCAATATGGTGAAGCCTATGGACTCCTTTTCTGAATAATGTTTGTTGCCTATATTCATAATTGAAATAAATGCTAAATTTCAGTTAAGAGATTAGGAAAATTAGAGATGTAATTTTTTCCATTCAAGTTTACAGACTCCTGAAAGGTATCTAGGGATACTTTGGGAATCCATGTTTAAGAATTTTTACTATATGGTGAGTAAAAAAGTATAGGGGAAAATATTATTTTTGCTTGAACAGTTTTCCAGAACATAATTCAGCCTTGTAAAGCATTTGATAGCTAATATTAATGGCTAACATTTGAATAACAATTCAAATTATACAATTATATTACAGTTTCAATTATAAAACAGTTTACATATATTTCATCACTGATTCTCATAACAGTCCTGTGAGGTGAACAGGATAATTATCATTATACCCATTTTACAAATGAGGAAACTGATGCTCAAAGAGATTGCGACTTGTTTAACATCACATGTTTGAGAAACAGTAGACCTTTATCCCAAGTATATAGTTCGGGGGCTCTTTCCACTATTGCCCTTCCCATGGATTATATATATTGAGAATTACAAATAATGAAATTTGCATTTCTTACTCCTTTCCCAGCATAAATCTTTAATTACTCTGGGTTGGTTGCTACTTATAAGGCTGTTCCCAAGAAACCTATTTTCTGTCAACACAGCCATAATCTCCAGATTACTAAAGATAATACATGCTTAATAATAAGAAAAATTACTAAGCTGACCACCACTCAAATTGGGAAAATATATAACATTCTTTTGGTTTTTAAGCCACAATGACAACTTTTTTTCATTTCCTTTGCATTTCTTAAGAATTCTCAGCTCAAAAGGCACTTATTTCAACTAAAAATATACATCCAGTATATTCTCTGACAGTGTGCTGACAATCTGTCAACCTAAAGGCATTCCATTAACTGTCAGTTTAGAGTGGTGTTGCAAAATTGGCTAAATACCTTCTGAGCAAGGGCTTTTCCTATTTAAGTAAATTAGGGTTTATAATTGTTACCATAAAAAGTTTACCCAAAGGTCTAAAATGAAAAAAATGGCATAGAACTAAACTTATTTTATTTTTCCTTCTAGTCAATTCTCACCTCCACAATTTCGAGCCAATAAAGGAGATATATGAAAATTTGATGAGTCTGTGTCATATTTGGAGAAATTTCTACCCTAAGTCCCGGGCCTCGGAGGCCCAATGTGCTTCCAGAAGAGAAGTACAAAATGGAAGTCTCCGTGTAACAATTCAAAACTGGGGACGCCACATAAGTAAGTTTCCTCACAATCCTCCCCCTCATTGGCTAAGTTACAGATTCATAATCTCTTCCACAGTTTTCTTGCTTGAGAAAGGGTTCAGTAGTCTTTCTTTTGTCCTGGCCCTTAGGGAGACTCAAAGAGGTATTTCTAATTTAGGCTTGGATTAATAACTTATTAACAGCAAATCCCATGACAAAGAAGGGCTTTATATACAAGTTCTTTCCATGTTCTGTTGGATGGCTCAGAGAACTAGTATTTTGTTGACATGATTACATTATTAATTTCCCCATTCAAATGCCCCTCTCTGATCTCTGTCCATGTAATCAGCACTGTCTACAACGAAAATATTGAAGTTCTTATTCCTTGAACTACAGGTGAGTAAAGGGAGAAGAGAATTGAGCTCTTCGAAGCTCTTAGGTTCTGCTAAACAGCAGTTATCCTTGACTTCCTCTCCCACTTCAAGTTTTCAAATATCCACATCAGAACACCCATCTTAACTCGCAGACAGATCATAAAAACCTAAGCAAGTAAAAAAGATCAAGGAACTTAAAAGAAGAAAAGAATGAGAGTGAGTTATAGATCATATCTTCCTTTTTTTCCAGTTGGTTTTCAAAGTTATCTTTGGCTCACCATATTGAGCCAATGCATAACACTGGAATCAGGAGGGTCAAGTCACTCAGTTGCATGACCCTGGGCAAGGCATTTGACAATGACAGCGGCTGCCATTTCTACAGTCCTTTACACAGGTTATCTGTCTCCTTGGCGCCTTACACAACCACCTTGTAAGGGGTGTACCTTAAGTATTACTATCCTTGTTAACTGGGGGATGAAGCTGAGGCCCGAGGATAGTAAGCTATTTGCCCAGAACTTGAATCTGAGACAAAAAGAGAGTCCAAACTTCTCACGACTTGAGGTTTAGCAGTCTTTCCTCTACCCCATGCCACTGCTTCACTCCTTTAGGCCTTGGTCTAACCTAAACTGTATCAATTGAGAGATGGATTCTTAAATTATATGAAGGGAAGGACAGATAACATATGCTAAGTGACCAACAAAATAAAGTATCTACTAAGCAATATTCCTACTCTCCCACTGTTACAAAATCTTAATGAGAATAATCAACACATGGATCTGGGTTATTTATAATAAAGGTATGAGTAGGAAACAGAAAGAATTTATTCCATGTCAGATCATATCTTCAAAGTCACACAATAAACTGAATGGTACAACGAATACCAGATCTCACTGTGCTTGTTGATTGTTGACTCTTTAAAAAATTGCTTGACTATGACAAAATGTTGGCTTGAACAATCTTCTCCAAACATATCCACATCAGCCTTCCTGCCCTCTGGCCATCATCCTTATTTCCCCCCAAACCTCTGTGACAACTGGCTTTGATAGGTGAACTTTTGCTTTATACTGCCCAGAAATAGGTCTCCCCACCACTTCGTGGGCATCTTCACATCATTCTGCCTGTGCTCAGACCATCATTCTCATCTGTCTTTCAATCAGAACCTTAAACTCTGAGCTCTGATAGGTGAGGGTTCATTTTGTCCTGCCAGCTTCCTGGCCACCTGCACACCATGTCCAATCTCACCCCTTCCTCTCTTCACCCTGTGTCATCTTTCTCTTAGAATGTGAGCCACTTGAAGGGAGCGACCTGTCTTGCTTGCTTGCCTTTGTATTGTGAGTGCTTCACGCATTATCCGACAGTAAGCACTTATTAAATGCTGTATCTATCTACTTGCCTGTCTATCCATTCATGTTAAGTGAGGCTTAAAATACACATATACATACTTGTTTAAAGTTGTTTACTATTGTCATAGAAGATATTTAGTGCAGAATCTGAACGGAAAAGGGATTCCCTAAAGAAAGTAAGGTCTTTCCAAATGCTGTTCTTTGCATATTATGTTGTGCTGACATCATAAAGCCTTCTAAATGAGATCCATAATAAAAATTTGATTAAACTGTCCACACAGGAAAAAATGAGTAGTTAACAAATACCTATTAACCAGTGTATGAAATGCAGGTCAATGGACAACCCCAGAGCTGGTCCATTAGGAAATTTGTGTGTAAATACATTATATCCCAGACACTGAAAATGGACAAGAAACTGAGTCTAGAACTGAACAGGAGAAGAAAAATGGGGTGGATTTCCTTGGGGAAATTGTGCAATGCTTTTAATAATCCCCAAGCTTCTCTCTGAAACAAAGCCTCATCTTTTTATCACAAATATTCTTCCAGTGATATTGTATGACTGTGAGTCATGGAATACCACAGTATCTGAATAATTCAACTTGTAGGTCACCCAAAGGGCAATGGAGAAGTGCATGATGGGTGTGACTAGGCTCCAACATATCACCAATCAACAACAGCCTAAACATATTTATAGACGTGGCCAATGTGCTGACTTGTTTTGCTTACTATACTTATTGGTAACAAGGGAAAAGGTTTCTGTTT
Organism: Vombatus ursinus; assembly: GCF_900497805.2. NCBI lineage: Eukaryota > Metazoa > Chordata > Mammalia > Diprotodontia > Vombatidae > Vombatus > Vombatus ursinus. The sequence goes on along the minus strand of NW_020954591.1, from coordinate 15,463,663 downwards.
GTGAAAGGGAGGGGGACCAGAGGGTGGAAGAGTCAGTTAAGAGTGACAATGATACAAAAAAAAGGAATAAAGAAAAGAGTATCAAAGAAACACGAAAATGCACAGAAGAAAAAAGAAAGAAGTTCAGAAAGAAACAAAGACAAACTGGATAATTTTGTTATTATTGTGCTAAACTTAATATACACTTAAATATGAAACAGAAACTTACACTTCATACTAAACTTACAGAAACTTTCTGTTCTGTATACTAAAATGTTTATGTTTGAAGTTTCTTAAGTTTATGATTAAAAAATTATAGAAAAGAGAATAGTTTAAGAGTAGGGGCATAAAGAACAACATCAAAAAGATGTATGACTAGAAAAGAAGGTGGGCTTTGTGAGGGCAAGGTATAGAATCAAAGATTTAGAGCTGAAAGGAACCTTAGTGGCCATAGAGTCCAACCCCCTAACTTTACAGATGATGAAACTGAGGCTCAGGGGAGCTGAGTGACTTTATCCAGAGTCACAAAGTTACTAAATGTCTGAAGTGGAATTTGAACCGAGGCCTCCCTGACTCCAGGTTCTGTGCCCTATGCGCTATACTATGGTGGATAGTCTAAATGTTCTTGTTTTATCTGCTATACATCTAGAGGTTGACAGGAAGTCCACCAGCACCTTGTATGGACCAAGGCAAGGATTTATGAGGGAAAGTATAAGATGGTATGGATTGGTGATCTCCACTGCTGGAGAGAGTCATATATCCACTAGAGGATCAAAATTCAGAGAAAAGCTAGGCTGGAGGATTAATAACTTAAATATCTAATTTCTCTATTGAGCTAAAAGAAAGAAAAACCTACAGTGGTTTAAACTCAAGAAGTTATTGATTTCATTGTATTCCAACCCAGTTCATAAACATAATAAGTTATCTTAAAATATCACTTCTTGGGCATCTGATAGAGGAGACTCATGCATATGGTAGTCCCTTTCAATTGTGAGATTCCATCACTGAGTGATTTAAGTGCTAAGCTACGTCTCACCAACTTTAAGTAAAAGGAGCTTAGGGGTAGAGGGTGGGGGAGATCAAATGATCATAGATTTAGAGTTGATAGGGACTTTCAGGGTCATCTTCTTCAACCCTATCACTTTACAGATGAGGAAATTGAAGCCTAGAGAGAATAAGTGACTTGTCAAATGTCAGAAAGCAGGGGGCAGACGTGGGACCTGAACCCAGGTTCTCAGACTCTAAAGCTACTGAGAGTTCTTTCTGCTACACCATGCTGAGAGCTAAGAGATCTCAAGCTCCTGCCCACATAAGTTTTTCTTGGGAATATCTATCACAATGATGATGATGATGATCAAAATTAACAGCCAACATTTACACAGTGCTTTAAAATGTGCAAATCATCTTATATACATTCTGTCACAGATTCCTTTAGACTAGCCAGGAAAAGAAAGATATTTGAATTTTTCAGGTCCTGGCCAGGCAGTGAAGTGGTATAATTCTTTCTTTCTTTCTCTTTCTGTCTTTCTTTCTTTCCTTCCTTCCTCCTTCTTTTGTAGCACAGAAATAGCATAAAGCAAAACCAAGCAACACAATAAATGCAAGTGATAGTGTATGTAACATTCTTCCCCCATATTCCCCTCCCCTCACTAGGCTACATGTTTCTTTTTTTTTAACAAATTATTTAAATTTAAATTAAATTTTAAATTAAATAAATTTTCCCTAATCACAGGTAAAAATGACTTTTAACATTCATTTTTAAAACTCTGATTTCCAAATTCTCTCCCTTCCTTCCTCCCCACCCTCCTCACTGAGGAGAGCAATTCAATATGGTTCATACATGTGTAGTCACACAAAACATATTTCCATATTAGTCATGTGAAAGAAAACACAGACCCCCTCAAAAAAACTCAAGAAAAATAAAGTAAAAAAAAGTATGCTTCAATCTGTATCAGACACCATTCGTTCTTTCTCTGAGGATGGATAGTATTTTTCATCGTAAGTCCTTCAGAGTTGTCTTGGATCACCATATTGCTGAGAATAGCTAAGCCACTCACAATACACTTACAATTTTGCTGTTACTTTGCATACAGTAAATTTCACTTTGCATCAGCTCATGTTAAGTCTTCCAAGTTTTTCTGAGAGCATCCTGCTTATTCCTTATAGCACAATAGCATTCCATCATAATCATATAGCACAATTTGTTCAGCCATTCCCCAATTGATGGGCATAGGATATACGTTTCCTTATCTCTTTTCTGGAGTCCAGTTGGCTTTCAAACATTTTTAACAACTCAGAGCAAACTATTCTTAAAGGAGCTGGTACTCCACACTATTTTTACCCTGCTTCTCAAAGAGAAGAGATTGACTAAACCAAATAACTGGCCATATTTTCCTCCCATTGGCAAAGGAAGCTTGGCAAAGGTGGGATTATTTCAGAGCTAGACCTTTTTTTTTAAAAAAAAAAAACAAAAACAAAAACAAAAAAAACTTCTTTTGATCAGTGGATGCAATTGCTCAAAACAAGGATAAAGGATAGTAGAGATTACATGTTAGGGTCAAAAGACAACTCATTCAATGGTTTCCCTAAGTATTTAAATCGGTCAACTGACAGGTATTCATTGTATACTCAATTTCAGGCAAGGTGCGCAATATAGAAGAGACAATGAACACAGCGTTTGCCCTCAAGACACTTACAGTCTAAGAAGCCATAGTAAACAATAACACATGAACTACCAGAGACCATTGAAATGCTAAGATACTTCTAGTTTTTTTGCCACCACAAATATTTTTGTATCCATATGATCTCTTTGGTTGATCATTTTTGGGAATAAGCCTATCAGTGTTATAGATGGTCCAAAAGGCATGTACTGCTTTCCAGATTGTCCAGGCAAATTCACAGGTCTATCAACAGTGTATTAGTGTGCCAAGTATTTTACAGCCCCTCCAACATTTGTCATTTTCCCTTTGTTTTTGGTCATCTTTGCCAATCTGAAGGATGTAAAGTGGACTGAGGTATGCCCATCAGTTGGGGAATGGTTGAATGAACTGTGATGTATGAATGGTATGGGATACTATTGTGCTGTGAGAAATAAAGGAAAAAATGATTTCAAAGACACATGGAAAGACTATATGATCTGATGCTGAATGAAATAAGCAGAATCAGAAGAACAATTTATACTACGATATCACTATTATAAAATCAACAAATTTGAAGATTTTTATAAACTGATGATGAATGAAAGAAGCAGAACCAGAAGAATAATTTATATAACAATGCTGAAAAGACAACTTTGAAAGCTGTAAGACCTATGATCAATGATCATCTATGATTCCAGAGGGCCAGTGATAAAACATACTATCCTATCTCCTGGCAGAGGGATGATAAGATTCAGGCTTCAGAATAAAACGTGCATTTTTTAAAAATCAAGCCAAAGAGGGAATTTGTTTTGCCTGACTATGTATATTTGTTACAAGAATTTTTTTCCCAATGGGGTGGAGGTGAGAGAGAAAATGTATTTGTTAATTACAAGAACATGTAAATATGTATGGTAGTGGCTATAAATACATGATGTAGTCAGAAACAAATGAAGGTTATTAAGTTAGGAAGTTTTCATGGAAGAGATGAATTTCTTGCTAGACCTTTTAAGTTGGTAAAAAAAAAAAACAAACAACTTCACAAATGAAAAATACCTTAGGTCCTGGTATGAAAATATGGCCTACAACAATGAAATGACTAAAACAAATTATCTGTCTGCATGGTAAGTAGTTGATAGGCAACCTGAATTGCTCCCTTAAGGAGAATGGAGCAGTATGGTATAGTTGAAAGAGACCTGAACCCAGAATTATCTTCATTTCCCATCTATGTGACTTTGGGCAATTCATTTCAGCTGTCTGGTTCCTCATCTGTAATTTGAGGTGGTTAGATGAGATGACTGCCAACATCTCATATCCAGCTCTAAATTTATGTTTTTTTGGAAATGCCATGTGCAGATGGTTGGCAGAGACTACTGTGAAGCAGCCACATCATTCTGTTATTTCATAATTTGAGCTGAAGAATGACCTTAGGGTATGAAAGCAGTTCCTGGATCATAACCACAGCATAATTACAGTGTTATGGTTTTGTGTGTTTTTTGATTTGCAACTTTTAGAACTAGAGAATAAAAGCTGCTTTGTTACTTTTCCTCGTTCTTCTTCGTGGCTCTTATCAGTTGGTCATGAACACAAATGGTTACAACACCATAAGATGTTTAAGGATTTATCAGTTTGTAGCAGTTTGGTACACTAGCTAAAACAGACTAGCAATTTGTTTCAACAAATAAGCAATGTCTGGGTTAACTTCTCACCAGGTTCCTCCCCCACACACAAATGAGAGAGCAGAACACACAACAATATGTCATTTGGGTCCACTGATTTAAATTCTTCTCAGTAACAAGTTCAGCCATTAAGTTACAGTATATTTTCCATTTCTGGATTAGCACACACTGGTGTATAGTCCATTGCTGTCCTGTGCCTGTAGAGAACCTGTTCAACAAGTATGATCTTAGAACCCTAAGGGGCAGTGATGACTGAGAACACATACTTTAAGTCTATAGTTAGGCCTGGTGGGAAATGCCTGTGATCATCACAGGATTCTATTCACCTGAAGGCCATGATATCCTCACTATCTACATCACAGTGGCTTAAAGCATTAAATTGCAGGCAATGAAGTAGTGTTTTCAGTCAATTAGCAGATATCTTAAGGCAATGCTCTACTTGGCTTAGAGAAAGAAGCACATGTCTTGCTCTGGTACATACTGATGAACTGGTATCAATCAATGTGAGATGATTTAGCTTGGAAAGAAACCAAGAGACCTCACGTGTCAGGGACACAAGAAGGCAGCCTCTTTTATGTGGATTCCTGCCAGGTCTATTCCACTCAGAGCCCACAATGGTGGTTTAAAGTCTAGGGATTTAAGGGACCAGAACTTCAGATTTAATGTCTAATGTTGAATTTCACTGTTGTTGATGTAATTCAGGAAAAGTTGTCACAGCTGCAAGTGCTAGGGGCTGTTTGGTTAAATCACCAGCTTATTAGAGGAGCTGGGAAAACCTTCTATCAGTTATGTGTTGTTTTTTTTTTCCCAGGCAATTGGGGTTAAGTGACTTGCCCAGGGTCACACAGCTAGTAAGTGCCAAGTGTTTGGTCTGAGGCCGCATGTGAACTGAGGTCCTCCTGACTTCAGGGCCGGTGCTCTATCCACTGCGCCACCTAGCTGCCCCTTCTTCTATCAGTTATATGGAAAGAACACTGGATTTGGAGTTAGAGGACCTGAGTTCAAATTCCACTTTTGATGCTTACTATCTATGTGACCTTGGGCAAGTTATTTCACCTTTCTGGGCTTCAGTTTCTCTCATCTATAAAGTGAGAGAATTGGATTAAATGGCCTCCAAGATTTCTTCCAGCTCTAAATCTATGATCCCGTGAGTCAATGAGCTCTAGCCTTAGAGTAAGAGGGTCTGGGTAAGAGTCCCAGATCTTCACTGGCTATATGACTTTGAGCAGGTCAATAAAAAATCTGGGTCTTTGTTTTCTTGACCATCAAATAAGAGGCTCAGCATTGATGTTCTCTATGGTCCTTTCCAGATCTAATATTCCATAGGTTCATTCATCATCATCATCATCATCATCAACATTACCTTCAACAAACATTTGTTGGAGAACCTTTTGTGGGAATGGAATGGTTCTCCTATGTTGTCAATTTGCCACAGACCCAGACAAATCATGAATCTGATATTTAACAAATGCTACACACGATACTGTATTACATTGTAGTTAGATATGAGAAGAAAAGGAATTTGCATAACTGATTACAACAAATACTTAGGAAATTAGTTGCAAAAGATTCTATAAAGGCAGCAACCTTGAAAGAAAATGCTGATCATTATCCCACGGATTATTTGCCCTTCTGGCATGTACTAGGATATGTATGTAAGTGCTTAAGGGAAAGAGATTTAACTTCTCCCAGTTTGGAAACATGTGTGTGCGTGGAAGTATTCTGTATCAACCCTATTCTTGGGCCTTTTAAAAATAGTTTACCAATTCTTCCAATGAACAAAATATAGATTTGACAGGGGGAACCCTCTTGGACGCTGTCAGAAAAAAAAAAAAAACTTAGTCAGTCAAATGTGTTATTAGAATGGACTGCAAATAATTTACAACTGACAAAGGAAAAAAGAAAAAAAGAAAAAATGGACCACAGAGTATCTTCTTCTTGATTTGATACTAGTAAAAAAGGAAGAAGTTAATTGAACTAAGCACTTTGTTAGTGTTTGAAATGTATATTTTGCCATGTCTAGCCCTATAAGTTGTTATGTCTCCTTGAATGGGATTTTACAGATAACTTTTAAAAAATCTAACAACAGCAGCTTTTCTTCAACTATGGTCTATTGGTTATTAGAATTTGTAAGGAAAAATTTATATACTATATTTCCTATGGTAATATTGACTAGTTTCATACTTTATTATGAGTTTAGTTATGGTTTTATATGGTTTATAAATACTATTAAACAAATATTTTGCATCTTTCATATATTTATCAAATAAAGAACATTTATTTATTTTTAAGTGACCTTGAGAGAAAATGACTATAAACTGAAATCAGGATTTCAACAGAAAGGGAAAGAGAAAGAGGAAGAGAGAGAGAAAGTTTAATAAGCACTGAGGATAAAAATACAAGCAAGAGTGTGCCTGACCTCAAGAAGCTTATATTTTATTGGGAGAAGACAATATATCCTGAGGAGGTGGGGGCAGGGCTTACCTGTGGTGACATGATTTGGAGCCAGTAGTGGGGAAGTGAGGTAGAAGTCTTGTTGCAGGCAAGATAAGGTAAGAGCTCACCTATTAGTCAGAATTCTAGGGTGGTTCATGTCTATAGTTTCTGAGGGGAGGAGGTTTTATATGTAATTGGTAAAAAATGAAATATTATTCCTAGAGGATAGGAAATCACTAGAGTTTGAAAAGAGGAGTGACATGGTCAGACATGTTGTCTGCACTCTCTCTTCTCCACCTCTCCCAGTCCCCATTAGATTTGTTGTTCAGTTATTTCATTCATGTCCAACTCTTCATGACCCCATTTTGGGGTTTTCTTAGATATTGGAATGGTTTGTCATTTCCTTCTCCAGCTCATTTTACAGATAAAGAAACTGAGGCAAACGGGGTTAAATGACTTGTGCAAGGTCACACAGTAGTCTGAGACCAAATTTGAACTTAGGTCTTCCTGACTCCATGCCAGGCACTCTATCCACTATGCCACCTAGTTGTCCCCATTAGATCATAAACTCCTGATCAAGAGCAGAGTATATATTGTAGCTGTCTTTGGAGCACTAACACTTGGCACAATGTGATATACATCAAAGATTTGAGATTTCATTGATATGGCCCTGCCTTCACCAATGTAGTGAGCAACTCCACTTTGCCTTAATCAATAGTCTTTGAGAGGCAGCTAGGTGGCACAGTGGATAAAGCTCTGGCCTTGGAGTCAGGAGGACCTGAGTTCAAATCTGGCCTCAGACACTTGACACTTACTAGCTGTGTGACCCTGGGCAAGTCACTTAACTCTGATTGCCTCACCAAAAGAAAAAAAATAGGCTTTGAAACTTGATAGCTAAAAATTTTATCACCCTGTAGCCAAACTCTCGATGAGCTTCTCCACATTTAGCTAGGCTAAGCCTTGCTTAGCAATCATGTAGTTGGTTGTGAGACCCAACAGGTAGCTGAGATGTATGAAGGAGTAGTCATGGGAGATGAGCAGATTGTGCACAGTTAGGGTATCAGAGGGAATGTCAATATGTACACGTTGACGTGTATAAGGACAGGAATCAGAAGATTGGGAGCCAGGTACTGAACTCCTTGGGAGAGTGAGCTAGGGGCTAGTAGATAACAGGACCTGTGTTAGGTGATAAACTTGGATAGAGTGAACCTCAAAGGAGACTGCAAGAGTAATATTGGCAGGGGCAGGTCTGGATGAAGAAATATGGAGGAAGGAGTATTCTAACTTCCCTTTAAGGACTATGTCTGGAGGTGTGAGAAAATTTGCCAATAGTACTGGTCACATTCCCTCTGCTGATTATCTGTTTAGGTCTTGTTAGTATGTGGTTGTGTGCATGTTGTCTCCCATATTAGACTGAGCTCCTTATGGACAGGGACTGCTTTTTACCTTTCCAAATTTGTACAACCAGCACTTAGCACAATGCCTGGCACACAGTAGGCCCTTAATAAATGTTTGAGTAACATTGCCACTATTAACTAATTATCCCTTGAATGAAAGAAAAATAGCATTTATTAAGAGTTAGAAATGTGTGTCATGAATACACTTAGAAAAGGAAGCCATAGCCTACCCTCAGGGAATATACATTCTAATGGGGGAGACAACACATATAAGGGAGTGGTGTTTTGGTCTGGCAAGCCATAGGAATGGGGACAGGTGCTACAGGAAAGTTAACATGCTTTTTCTAGGAGCAATGACATGACTGTCGATTACAGTTCCAGAACTGGAAAGAGGTGAAGGAGGAGAAAGAGTATTTGCAAGGGGAAGGGCAAAGGGTAACAAGGTAGGGGTGGAAGGCCCTGTGGACTTAATGAGCATCTATTTGACTTCCCTATTAGAATTCTTGATAAACATGTTGGGGCTGACACCTTTGTCTTTTCCCTTGCATAACTGTTTTGTTGCCTCAAGTTGACATTCAACTATTTATAACAACTCTGAGGAAAGCATCATAACAGATGTTTGGGGCTCCAGACCATGTCTTCCTCTGCTTATTGGTGAGGATGTCACTTGAGACAGAATTGAAAGTCTTGTATATGTTCTCTCTACCTTCAATTATGTTGCACATCTCTCAGACTGAAGTATGGAAAACATCACCTCTTCATTGTAAGTAAGAAAAAAAAATCTCAGTTGTAAGGATGGGTGTCAAACTATTCAAATAACATCAATGGCAGCTTTGTTGGTTTACCATCTGTCCCTAAAAAGTCAGTGCAAAGTTACTAATGAGGACGTAGAATGGGAAATGTGACTTTTACTGGAATATTCAGGGTTTTGGATATGAAATAATGCTTTCTACCAGACTGAAAATATTCACTGATGAAAAAAGTTATTAACATAAGGTTGTTCTGATAAAATATCACCAAATCTATGTATTCAACCTCTACTTATTTACTTAACTTTAAAATACAATTAAATCTAAATTACCTTTATTAAAAAGCAGGTTCACTTAAAATAACATAAAAGTACTTAATGAGAGCTTACCATATGTGTCCAGCCCTGTTAGGAATCTACAAAAATAGATGTTGACATAGCATCTCCTCAAAATGTGTTTATAACCTTTCTATATTTTTAACATGTAGAATAGATTCATTTCTGTCAAATTTGTTATATAGTGTACTTTAAAAATTATTATTATCTACTGATTCTCACTTTAAAAGAGGTGATAGATTCCAGGGATAGTAGATTTGTCCAAGCAGCTGGGTTCCAGGGAATCCTTCTAGGTTATTGAGCTTACTCCAAGCAGAAGCCCATAGCAGTTGGTCTAGTAGTGGCTATGGGGCCTTTTGTCAAATGGTAGAGAAAGTTAGTGGAGGCTAATCAAGGCAGTGGGTATGGTGGGACTGGTTCCTTGTCAGCACCTGTCAATGTCCCTTGCACTGAGTAGATGGTTAATAAATGCCTACTGTAATGGTCCCCAACTTGTACACTACAAACTTTTGTGTAGGTGCAGAATTACTGCAAGGGGCCCATGAATCTGTATGTGAATCCACAAATCGGCAAAAAAAAAAAATTCTGCAGACCAAATAATGTTCCTCTCAAATATGTTTTATAGTTTTTCAAATGCATATAGCTACTACTGTAGTGCATAAAACACATTCATTTAAATGCATGGGTGAACTCAGGGTAGCTTTCTGCCATTATATATTTTCCTAAGCCACAAATATAAATGAGAGTACAACTAATCCCTATGGCAGTCTGAGAGATACTCCAAAATACTGTGAACCAGTGGTCCGTTGAATTGGTCTAGTCCTTTAAGAATAATATCAATATTATCCCACAAAGAGCTAAGGACAATAGAAAGGGTTCCTCTTAAAGCTGTCTATGGGACAGAGGAAGACCATGAGTTGGACAATGGCCCCTGAGGCTCTTTCTAACCCTCAGAGTTTTTGAATTGCAACTGGACCACTATAGCTACCCAAAACACACTCTAAGGTTTAGGCCACATTAAGGAATTTTGATCTTATATAATTGATGGAGGAATTAATTTATTATTCTCTAATCATTAGCTTTCAGGTAAAAGACTGGCAAAACTTTCCCTGCTTTATGATTTTATAAGTTAATAAGGGTTGTAAACTAAACAATTTTCACAAATTACATTTTACTATTTTCCAATATACAAATATACTTTATGATAAAGGAAATCAATTTTTAAATTGAGAATTACTGCTATTATGCAATATTTTAGAAAGACCCAAATTTCCCACTGGCCTACTTTCAGTTGCCCAGAGTCACTAGATCACGTGCTGTGGATTCTTGTTCAAAGGCATGTTCCACACCCTAGGACAGAGTTTTCCAGTATTTTCCAAGTCCAAGACTCACTCAAGATGGAAAAAGTATAAACTAATGGCCAAAATTATGGCATGTTTGCAAGCAGAACTGTTAAATATATTCACTTTTTCCATAATAACAAAGTTAAAGTCAAAGTCATCAAAAATCAAGACTAATATAGTGAATTTGTTCCAACTAGGAAGTCATGGAGGAAGAAATGTTGTTATTTATAAATGGCATATATTTGCTGATGTGCTAGTAATTATATACATATAAAACTTACACAAAATAAAAATTTTTAAAGGATGAGATTAAAAAAATGAAATACTATTTTATCCTAGAATTAAGAGGAAGCTACTGGAGTTTATGGAGTAGGGTACAGCAAGCTATACTTTAGAAAAATCACTGCCTGTTCTTGGAGTGAGGAGAGACCTGAGGCTGGAAAACCAATTAGGAGCTATTTCAACAGTCTAGATGAGATACTGAGGGCCTGAGCTTGGGTAATTTCTGTGTGAGTAGAGAGAAGGGGCTAGATGTGATAGATCTGGCAACTGACTGGTTATGGGGAGTGGGGTAAAGGAGAGTGAGGAGTCAAAATTCACTAGTCACTGCCCTCAAGCTCAGAATCCACCCACAGAGGGATGCCTGCTATAGTTATTAGGTGATCGAGAGGTTTTGTATTGGATGATGGGGACTATCCCAATGATATTAGTTTGGTTGCTGTTGTAGGTGTCCTGGTAGCTTTTAGGTTATAAACTGCCTGAAGAGACTCTTGCACAGGAGCAAGGTAGAGAACTGGGAAATGTTAGGGGATGAAGATAGGTATGATCATGTTAGAGATTTAATTCCTCAATTGGCTAACATGGGGGAGATGGAATATGACTCTTCTTCCACTCTTTGATTCAATGTTTACACCCCATTGGTATTAGGCCAGAGCCCCAAAGTTCCATGCTGGAAACCACTAGATGAGACAGACTTCAAAGATCTTGTCCATTTCTAAGTCCATGCTCCTACAATCTTATGACAATAAATGCAATGAAGTGATTATTTTTTATTATTTTGTTTTTGAGATATGTTTAATATTTTGTGTTATAAAATTATAATAAAATTCTAATTTCATTTGAATAAAATGAGCTAAGAAGATTATTTGCATGGATTATTCTATGGAAAAAAGGTATGACAATTTTTTTTGGTTAAAAAAATGGTAGAGGCAATACAATAAAATCTTTGGAAACTACTATCCTAAGGGGATCTTGCTGCTTAGCCAAGTCTGCCATGTAATTAAGAATCCTGGAATTACACATAAAGAATTATACACAAAAATAAAACTGTTGGCAAAATTAAAATAAGAATGTTCTACTTCTATAATACCAGGTCCTATCAAGATTTCTCAGAGGTTACTTGAGAACTATAATATATTCTTTCTTCAGTATCAAAATGAATGTGTATTGATAAGAATTATGAAAAAGTTAGAGATATGAATGTTTTTTTGCATATCTTTAACGCTGAAGAAATTCAGTACTAAAGTCATTACTAAGTGATCTACAGAATCATCAAAATGACAGAAAGTCACCACCACTGTTTCCCTCTTAAAATCTTCAAGTCAATGAGTATAATATATACTTGGAACCAACATGAAACATACGACTAGATGTCAGAGGAATGGGGCTAGACCTGATGACCTCTGAGATCTCTTTAGCCTCTGAGATTCTAAGATTCTTGTCTTGAATGGGCCATTAGATATGTGATGTTGGCTAAAGTCACTTGACTTTTCTGGACCTTGGCTTTCTTATCTCATAATTCTCATCAATACATACTCATTTTGATACTGAAGAAAGACTGTATCATAGTTCGCAAGTAATCTCTGAGAAATCTTGATAGGATCTAGTATTATAGAACATTCTTGTTTTAATTTTACCAACAGTTTCATTTTTGTGTATAATTCTTTGTATGTAATTCCAGGATTCTTAATTACATGGCAGACTTGGCTAAGCAGCAGGATCCCCTCAGGATAGTAGTTTCCAAAAATGTTACTGTATTGCCTCTACCATTTTTTCTGACCAAACAGTGGACTGGATAAAACACTCTCAAAGGCTTTGCCCTACTTTAATTACTCTAGGAGTTGTTTTACATCCCAGATATATCCTAAAACTTAAGTCCAGTCCTTGCAACCTGGTTACTCAAATGAAAAAGAAAGTACTTCCATGAACAGTGAAATAATCTTTTGTAACATCCCTGTAAAACTCATCAGATTAAGGCTATGGGATTCAGCCATGAATACAATTTGCCATTTATTATAACAATGTTACTATTTGGCTCCTCACCTCCAGTCTCAGCCTTCCCTGGTTTTCCTCACCTTCTGAGAAAAACCTTTTTCAAACCTCCATAATGCTAATGCCTTCCTGCTGTTAATTATCTCCAAATTAACACTGTATATACCTTATTTGTACAAAGTAGTTTGCATGTTTTCTCCCTCATTAGACTGTACGTTTCTTGAGAGCAAGACATGTTTTTTCCCTCTCTTTCTGCACACGTGCCTCGCCTCCCCCACTTCCCTTCCCCTGCTTATTTGCACAGTGCTTGGTACAGGGCAGGAATTTTAATATATGCTTTTTTGATTGACTTAGTGCTGATGCAAAACTCATTCTCTGTCATATTTATAGTAAGCATTAAATTCAGGAGAAGTAAAAGATGATATTTTGGCTTTTTTTTTTTGTTTTGTTAGGCAACTGAGGTTAAGTGACTTGCCCAGGATCACACAGCTAGAACGTGTTGTGTGTCAGACCGGATTTGAATTTAGGTCCTCCCGACTTCAAAGCTGGAGTTCTATCCACTGCGCAACCTAGCTGCCCCAAAAGATGATATTTTGATGAACCTATGTTGACTACTCTTCCTTACATCCTCTGTCTCCTGCAGGATTTAAGGTACAATTCTTTAAGAAGGATAGGGGCCACCTTAACCAATTCACCCCTCAATCTGCATTACTTTAGGGAAATAGAAACTAGTTTGGATTTATCTCTGTAACTGACTCCTAACAACTCTGGGGATTAACATACTAAATGAAGACTCCGCAAACAAGAAGTCAATTGTGGATTAAAGCTGAGGAAGGGGCAAGCCTACAAGCCATTTCCTGAGAATTATTTTATTTTTTAACACAACAGGGAACTGAAATGCAAGGGAAAAAGCCACCAGAATCCTAACAGAAAAAAAATGGAGTTGTAAAACAGCCAAAGGGAATGTGAATTATGTTTTCAGAAAAAGAAAAATCAAAGAGTACAGACACCTTTGAGACTTCTTTGGATTAAGCTGACAAGATATGAATAAAGCATACTCCATGATACTTTTTAAAGGTATATAGAAAATGAAAATTTGGTAAGTATTGCCAGTATTTAATCTACTTCATGAAATCTTATATTTTCTTAGTTTTCTTTTCTTTTTTTAGCTGTTTGATGCTGGTCCAGATTTTCATGAGTAATCTTAGGTGGTTCTCCACATTAAAAACCACATAGCAGTAAGGCTCTATTTTCCCCTGATTTTCATGTGGTTTTAAAATTCTAAATTTTTTTTCATACAAATGAATTTCTACTTTCAATCAACATGAGTTAGATTCCAGACAATGCATGTTTCTACGCTTACTAAGGCTTGTTAAGCAAGCAATGTGGGTAGTGAATGTTTGTTTTAGAGCAGAAGGCATCAGCACCATGCCCATGCATACACACACTAGTCTCCAGGTACTAGCTTAGTGAACTAAGGGACAGGTCAAATCCCAACAGCCATTTGTCACTGTCACCTTTGAGTAAACAGGTTCATAGTCTGGTATACAACTGTCAATTTCTTTAATTGACACTCCTGTTTTCTGAAAGGGAAATTATGCTCAACTCGGCCTTCATCCTTACCCATCATGTCCAATCAACCTAGGGAGGAAGTCTTGATTTCCACAACAACTATGGAATTTGTTTTCTTCTCTCTACTTCTAAGGCCATTCTCTCCCACCCCCCACCCAGTTCAGACTCTCATTGTTTCTTGACTGAACGAATGCAGTAGACTTCTAAGTGATATTCTGTCTTCTACTCTCTTTCTTCTTCAACCCATTCTCTACACGGCTACCAAACTGATATTACTAAAGCACTGGTCTGATCACCATCCTCCCTTGGTCAGGGAGCTTCCCTTGCTCAAGGAGCTTCTGTAGGTCGGTTTGGCACTTGAAACCCTTTAAAATCTGACTCCTACCTATTTAAAGAGATCTATTGAACTTGTTATTCTATGTACATGACATTCTCTATCATTCCTATACCTCTGTGTTATTCATGTATCCTCATGCAGAGAATGTTCGACCCTCTCCTCCCACTGCCCCTTGGAATCCCTAATTCTCTTAGAGGCTTAGCTCCCATGCTGTCTCCTACAAAAGGCCTTTCCTTATTCCCTTAGTAGTTGGTTTTCTTTCAGCTCCTCAAATTCCTTTGAATTTACTTATCTGCTTCTGTGCTCTGTCCCCCTTCCCCCAGAACATAAAATTGGTGAAGGAACAAACCCATCTTGCTTTGTCTTCATATCCCCATCTCTAGCACAGTGCCTTGCTCATAGAGGAGGTTTAAAAATGTTGGTTGAATTGAATGAATCAAAACCCAATCTGCTGCAAAGATTTTTTCCTTCTTTTTTCCCAAAAAGCCTTTCTGATACTTCCATATACTTTTATCTTCCCCTCCTACAAAAATTGCAAGAATGTTACACAAGGTATTTTTATAAGTCATTTGCTAAAGTTGCTCTCCAATATCTTACTATGGTATCAATCAACAAGTATTTATGAAGTGTTTAACATGGTGTGCTAAGCACTGGGGATACAAAAAAAAGGCAGAAGCCAAGTCTCTGCTCTCAAAGAGTTCACACTGTAATGGAATATGGGAGGTAACCCTGGATTCTGGAAGGCCACATCAGTGAAGTATAAGCTCTGGCAGGCCCTATTCCAAGCTGAAAAGGATTTGAGGATAGGTCCAGCAACAGGTTACCTAACCTAATTTTTAGAAGCTTATCATAAGGTTGACTTCAGAGGGTGATCAATTTTTTAATCCCAGGAACACAGAAAAAATATCTGCTAAGTTAGAGTGAGGTTGTCATCTGTATCCATGGAAGAAGTACCCATACCAACATAACTACTGATCTATGAATTAGTGATTTTTACAATGAGTCATACTTCCCTTAGGCTAATTACTTCTGCTTCTGAGCCTTGGTTTCCCCATCTATAAAATGAGAGGAGTGGAATAGAATTCTAAAGTCCCTTCTCCTTCTAAGGTCTATGATTTTAGGAAATGTTGCTAATTAGTAATTTATTTCTTGCACATAATGGAAGATCTGTTCAAAAGGTGATACAAGAAGTGTTAGCATATAATGGTTAGGCTCAAAGGGCATGTGTTTTGGTTATGTTTTCCCATTTCCCCTACCTATTATTGCATAATAATGTATGAGGAAGAGTTAATAACTAAGATGAATTTAAACCCATATTTAAATGTTAAGTCTCTTAATGAAGGCATAGCTTCATTTTTATCTTAGAATTCCTAGTTGCTTAGTATGATGCTTTGTACACTTAATAAAATAGGCACATGTTGATTTCAAGAATACAAACAAAAATGCTGTTGATGTTATATTGCAGAATCTATAAATATATGTGTAGACTATTGTAGGCTGATACCAAACGCCGGTCCAAATTTGTTAAGGTTGAGTTAATGAGGCAGAGAGCAAAAAAGCAAAGAAACCAAATAAAAACTCTCACGAGGACAAATATTGCAGCAGATAGCACAGTTTTCTCTGAGCCCAAGTTAGTAGCAAGAGTAGATTGCCCTGAATCCCATAAAGAGTCTGTCAGGTCCAAAGAGTTATAGCTCGTTCTCAACTTTGGCTCATTCGTGTGTTCATCATGGCCCCAAAGACCTTAGTCAGTCGAGGCAATCAGTAAAATAGCTTGAGTTATACCACAGGGACTACATATCCCTAAAGAATAATACTCTATTATGGTGCTACCTATTTCCTTGTTCCAGGTCACTGTTATATGGTTATGACAAAAAGCACCAGGTGAAATGTGAAACCAGGAGATGTATACTTGCCAAAAGTATGTGCTACTCTGATGCCCCAGTACAGAGTCTAGACTGAGAAGGGATTTCTTACAAATGGTCAGATATTCCAATTTGAGGATGACCTGTGTCGATTGATAATAGAGCCTTTTGGGAGACACCTGTAATCACTTAAAGCAGTTTGGCCTATCCATCTAACAGGAAAGACCAAATAATTAGATGAAGAATGTCTATTGTCAGGGGCAGCAAGGTGGCACAGTGGATAGAGCCCCGGCCCTGGAGTCAGGAAGACCTGAGTTCAAATCGGACACATAACATTTACTAGCTGTGTGACGCAGGGCAAGTCACTTAACCCCAACTGCCTCTCAAAAAAAAAAAGAAAAAGAAAATAATAATGTCTATTGTCAATATTTCAGTATGCATCTGAATGGACACCCAATAGAGCTGATCCAATAGGATGTCTATCTGGAATAGATAATACATATAGACATTCAGCTGGATACAGAGTTAAAAAGAAGAAGGAAAACAGGATGGATTGCTTTCAAGAAATTGCAAAGTACATCTTCTGACTCCATGTCCTATCATAACTGTTGGCCAAAAGATAGGCAGAAGTGATTTTTTTTTTGGAGGCAATTGGGATTAAGTGACTTGCCTGGTGTCACACAGCTACAAAGTGTCTGAGTTAGGATTTGAACTCAGGTCCTCCTGACTCCAAGGACAGTGTTCCATCCACTACGCTACCTAGCTACCCCAGAAGTGATTTTTTCAATATAAACATTTTTATTGATGTTGCTATTCATCAGCAAGATGTAGAATACCACTGCCTGTGGAAGTCAAAATGTGGGCATTACACAGAGGGCAATGGAAAGCCATACTGTAGATGACAGCAATCTGTAACATAACCAAAAGAGAACCCCAAATGAAAGGAGTGAAGGATATTGTCAAAGAATGGCACGGCAGAAAGAGAAAATAGTTAGATTAAGTGGGGCAAGAATGAGGGAGGTGTCAAGCAGAAAGACAGCCAGAGTACTTTCACTGGTAATCTTAAGAAGTCAAGAAAGAATAAGGAAGGCCTCCAGCAAGTTAGGTACCCCACTTATGGTAAATTCTTAGGTGGATGTGGGTAAGAGGTCAACAGGATGGAAAGGCACAGATGGGTTACAATCTGTATCACTGTAAGAACTCCTAAGTGAATGAGACTGCAGATTCATTTGAGATATCATACAGTTTAATCACGTTCTTAGGACTCAGGGCCCAGGGAAATCATTTGATGTATATTACCCAGATATAATAATGAAAATATATAGCAATGCATATGCTGTAGATGCTCTTGAAAAATGAAAATTCATCTTTGTTATTCATTTTGCTTTGTATATACTTTAAAAGTCAAGGGAAATGCTGAAGATATTGGATTTAATAGCTCATTTTTTTTAACTTACTCTTGACTTGAAATAAATACTTGATCTTTTTGTTGTTTTATCACTTCTTCATCTCCACTATCATAGTTTAGGTCCCCTCTCTTCCCCCATGGATTACAGGAAATCCTCAATTTATAAAAATTCCAAAAGTTTGTTTCTAATTTTAGAATTCAGAATGCATTTTTCTCATATAAACATTATTATAATGGTGGTCCAGTTCCCAGCCCAGACCACAAAAGTCTAGTTAACCCTTAATGAAGCTTAACTATAGAATAAATTATGCCATAGAAACTAATTAAGACATTTTAAATAATTAACTCCTATTTTAGTGGCAATGTCATAACCTTTTCCATAACATTTTTTTTAAAAGTTTTTTTTGGGGAAGATTTGTTTAAAGAATAGATGTTTTTGAGAGTTTTTTTCTTGATATCTACAGAAAAGTAACTCTATAATGAGCATATAAATAGATAGAAAGATTTAGGGAAGAGAAAAAGTTTATGTTCAATTTACTTATTTGAATTATGTTTAATAACTAAATAGCAGTGAGGATTGTTGTTTTTTTTTGTTTTTTTGTTTTTGCCTGGTGGATAAGGAAACAAAAGACTTTTGTTTTAGAAATGGTATCACATCTGGCTAAGAGCAAACTGCCATAGAAGTCTGTTTCATTCATTCTGTTAAGGGACATGGGTGAAGAATAAACTTAAAGGTACTATATAAAAATGAGTTATTTATTATTAATAATAATCATTATACAAAATAATGTCTCAAGTCACTAATAAGATATATCAAAACAACTGGTGTTTCACCTCTTTGTAAACCAGCAAAGATGACAAGAGAGAAGGGTCTATATTGAAAGGGTTGGTAAAGACAGACACCTTAACTCATTGATGGTGGAACTGTGAACTGGGTTAATAATTCTGGAAAGATAATTCAGAATTATATCATTATGATTATTATCATCATAGTTAACATTTATATACTGTTTATCTAATTTTGTCCTTACAATAACCCTGGGAGGTGGGTGCTATTATTATTCTCATTTTACAGTTGAGGAAATTGAGGCAGACAGAAGTTAAGTGACTTGTCCAACATAACACAAATAATAATTGTCCAGGGCTGGATTTAAACTCAGGTGTTCATGACTCAAGGACAGCAATCTTACCACTGTACCTAATTCCAGTTACTCGAAGAAAGTGACTAAAATGTTTATTTCCTCTGACACACATATTCTACTGGTAGGCATATATACCCCCAGGAGATAAATGACAAAAAGGTCCTATAAGTCACCAAAATTTTTCTAGCAGTATTTTCTGTAGTAGCAAAGAACTAGAAATAAAGTAGATGCCTGCTCAATTGACAGGAAAATAGATAAACAAGTTGTGATATATGAATTTAATAGAAAATTACTGTGCTATAAAAATATGATGAGAAATGAATGTAGAGAAGTGTAAGAAGATTTCTATGAATTGATACAATATGAAATAAGCAGAACCAGGAAAACACTACTATACAATGACTATAACAATATAAACATAATAAATATTTAATGCTGAGAAATTATAATGATCAAGTTTGGCCCCAAAGAAAAGAGATGGGAAGCTATCTCCCCTCTCCCCTTCTTTCTTCTTTGCAGAGATAGAAAACTATGGGTGTGGAATATTGTATATGACAGACTTTCTCAATATACGAATTAGTTTTCCTGAACTATTTTTTTCCATCTTTTTAACTTTGTTATAAGGGTTTGCTCTCTGGAAGGAGTAGGAGTAGGGGTGTTTTTGGGAAACATAGGCAATGTAAAAACAAATAATATGAATAAAAATTAATTTTAAAAACATTATGGAAGCAAACATTTTACCCCAAAACAACCAATCTAGGGCTAGTCACAGATTTTTCTTTTTTGGCTTTCAAAGCAATATCTTTTAGAAATACCAATATGATGCTAAATATCAAGGTGACAGTGAAATAAATCTAAATACCTTTTTTCTTAATTCTTTGTGTTGCTTTGAAGTGTTTTTTAAAGTAGGTTTTAAACAATTGTTATTTGGCAACAAATTTCAGAACGGAAAGAGCTTCTATGATACTCTTTGAATCTTCAGTTTCATTTGCATTTTAAGTCCAAGCAGACTTTTGTTCTTAATCTTACAGCCTCATCTTCATCACCCAATTAGAGCCACAAAGCATGGATGAGATAGTAGGTGTAAATGAGTAGGAAGGAACCCATGGAGAGTAGGAGGCTTAATGGGGAATGTAGAGATAAGGAGTCTAGACTATCTGCAATTGGTTGATAATGGGAAACACCAGATAAATAAAGAACTTCCCAAAGCCAACAGTTATGTCAGCTTAAAATATACATGAAATTTGGGATGAAGTGTGGGGGTGGATACTGGGAGTCTCTTAAATTACTTCAATCTAATTATGTACTACCCTAAGTGACATATGAGGAGTCAGTCACTCCTATCACAGCTGCAAAGGCAGAGAAAAAAACATTTTCTAGGGGCTCAAAGGATGCTACAAATAGGAGGAAAGAAATAAAAAGATCAAACCCGGGAGAGCTAGATTAGATGACCTCTAAGGTTCCTACCAGCTTTAAATCTACGATCCTTTGATCCATGTCCCTATAAGAACTTATCATTTCAAGCAAGAATGGACGTGAGAAATATGGACAAATCAATAACATTTTTCTTTTATCTTTCATTTCAAACTTGAGGATTTTTATACATTGACTAAAACCTCTCATCCCAAACTTCATTTAAGATTTTTTTTCCCATGGAGTATTTATTTACCATATATTTGCACAATACAGGAAAGCAAAAGACCTTAAACAAAAGGAATTCTCTTAAAGAAGTAAAGCCAAGTTAATTTCCAGGGCTTTATTTATTTATTTTTAAAGTAACATGCAGCATTTTTAAATGATAAATCCTATTCTTCTATTTACAAAGAAATTTCTATTTAGATAGAATTGCCATATCCTGGCACTCACCTCACCAGAGAATCATCAAGCTTCAGTTAAGATAGGGGAAACATTAGCCAATGATCAAACACATGATTTTATATACCCTTATCAGGAGACAAAGAACAGTTGGATCATATCACATAATATCACAGCTGTTTTTGCAAATGTTTTATTTATTATCTGCACCTACCATTTTCAGGAAAACCATTCAAAGCCATAAAATAATAGATGCCCTAATTACTAAGGCTAAGAAAATTATTAGTTGGCTGCCAAAAAGATAAGCAAATCTTCTACTCCATGGTCATATAAATTTACAGAACACTATACTTGGACTCAGGGAGAACTGTGTTGAAATGTGATGTTAGCAAATAATGAACCTTTCTGCACCTCAGTTTTTCATTTGTAAAATGGACTGATATGAAGATCAAGTAAAATAACATTTGTAGAATGTTTTGTGAACCTTAGGACAGCTAGATGGTGCAGTAGATAGAGTGCTGGGCCTAGAGTCAGGAAGACCCGAGTTCAAATCAGACCTCAAATACACACTAGCCATGTGACCCTGGGCAAGTCACTTAACCTTGTCTGCCTCAGTTTCCTCATCTGTAAAATGAGCTGGAGAAGAACATGGCAAACCAGTATCTTTGACAAGAAAAGCCCAAATGGTGTCACAAAGAGTTAGATGTGACTGAAAAAGGACTGACAGACTTGGGAACCTTAAAGCATGCTAAAAAACCTGAGTCATTATTACTAATGTTGACTGCTGGCCTAGAACCAGGCAGACCAGAGTTCAAATCTGGCCTTAGGTACTTAATAGCTATGTGACCCTGGGCAAATTACTTAACTGCTATATACCTCAGTTTCCTCATCTGTATAATGGGGATATTAATAGCACCTACCTCTTAGGGTTATTGTGAGAATCAAATGAGATAATAATTATAAAATGCTTAGTTCAGTGCCTGCTGGCACACAGTAAGAGCTATATTAAGTGTTAGCTATTTTTTTTTATTATTATTGTTAAAAACTCTAATAAGATTTAACTTTGTTCCCACTGCTACCACCTCTCTAAAATGAATTGCTTGTTTTCCTCTTTTTTTTTCCCCTCAGGAGAAGGAACTCTTGGATTGATTTCTGTCACTGTTTTCAGAAGCAATGGCAGACATTTTCAAGATTCATTTACTTCAGCTTTAGTATAGGTATGAAAGCAGGGGATCTCTTTTTCTAATCAAGAGTGCCCGGGCAAGGATGTGCATACCCCACTACTGCCACAAAACTGCATTTTTTTCATAGGGCATCTGTACTCATAAATGAGGGGCCTTCATAGGAGCAGGAACTCCAACTTGATTTTGTCTGGTTATCAGAACTGTCGCTTTGCTTAGCTTCAAAAAAAGTTGGCTTTGGGGAGTTATTAGTTATTGTCAATGATTTCAGAATTGACAGAGTTTGCCTCCAAAAGTATTTAGTAACTAAGCGGGAAGATTTGCTTTGCCACAGAAATTGACTAATGAATGGACCCCAGGCCCATACTTTTACAGTCTTTGATCTTCGATGAGCTTACCATTCTATCAGCATCCTAGAATCAGTCTGACAACAAAATCTGAGCTCATTTAGATAGATTTAAGTAAACTTGTTGACCACACATACATACACACACTCAGGACATTTAACCAGAAACAGTGACTGCACAGAAAAATGGCAAGGTCAATGACAAAAATGGATATAGACACCAGATTCTGTTCATTCAAAGAGAGCATGAAAGCAAAGACCTGGACTGACACAAGCTTTATTATGGCCACAAAGTGGTGCCACATGCAGGTGTGAGCCTTTGCCACTTAATGTTCAGGGCTCACCTGGCTCCAGCCACCTTTAGGAGCTAGAAGGCATGAACCAGATGTACCTACATATTGGTCTGGGAATAGAAGTGGATGAATTATTTTCTCCTCCTCTCTCTATGCAGGTGATGAAGTTAAGGGGATAGCACAGGCACCAGGGAAAAAGGTCTGTCCCCAAATCTATTAGCTGAATGCTTAGAATGGTCCTTAATAGCAGTTTTGGGTAAGAAGTCTTCTCCAAAAATGACGGTGATGCACAGATTGCTGATTCCTATAGGCATCTGGATTTTAGCACAGGGGCACATTATGACTCCAAAACAAGTTACTTATGCCCCACATTATCTCAATGTATTAGAATGACATCTTTTCTACAAATATTTGCATATCAACAAGTTATTTCACTGAGATTAATTTAAATCTACAAATATCCCCCCTTCTCCATGATTTAAATCACTCTCTAGCTATTAACCCCTCTGCCAAAGGCTCATCTCTTCACAGAAGATCATGTCTCCAACCTTACCTCAATAATATAAAGCACCACATTCTTGTAGAAGCAATATAAGATGCATTTGGTCACTCGATTGTAACTCCAGGCTCCATGTACCAGTAGAAGTTTCTCCAAGTAGGCAAACTGTGAGAGAGAGAGAGAGAGAGAGAGAGAGAGAGAGAGAGAGAGAGAGAGAGAGAAGTAACAGTCAATTCAAGAAGCTAAGAGCTCACCATTTCATAATATAAATCATTCAGTGGCAGTTTGAAAAATCTCAGGCCTCTCACTGCTAGGTCCGAGGTTTTCCTTTTGTGAAGAAGGCTCAAAGGTCGATATATTAGGCCTGAAACTACAAGATTAGCAAATTGCAATTCACTTTGGGATGGGGGAGGGGTGCAGCGTCCAACCCAGGGGACACTAATTTGCCCTGTTAAACTAAAATTATTACTTAATCTCCATTTTATGAAAGCACTTAGGCATTTAATGTCTTTGCCTTAAAGCCACTACAGGCTGCTTGGGATATCATTTGCATAGTTTAAATCACAGGGTTTGGGGACCTTCATCATTGGAAGAGGGATTAAGTCCTTAGCCTTTAATGAAAAGGGCATTTTAGAGGGAATGGAAAGTTCCAGTTCAACCACTAACTTTCTGTACAACTGGGGACAAATGAAAACAATTTTGCCTTAGTTTTCCTACCCAGAGAAACGGAGATTCCTCCATCTCCTAGAACTAAGCCTTTGGGAAAAAACACCAAAAAGGCCAAATGCCAATAAATAAACAAACAAATGAATGAATGAATGAATGAATAAATTAAAAATAAATAAATGATTATCCCCAACATCCACTTTCTGCACTTTAACATGAAGCCAGAGGTCTAGCCAATTAGGGAAGTGATGTGGATTAACTAATTTACAATAAGGTGACAGGGTGACAGTGACAATCCAGTTATCTTTGTCAGGGGCACTAGCGCTTTGAAAGAGGCCTGTAGGGAAAGGGTAGCGTTTAACACAAAAGAATAAAATCTCACTTTGGCACAGGGGCCTAGACTGCTCCCACATGGACAAATGACCTATTCCTGACTGTCAGGCTTGCTCCCTTCCTTTCTATTGCATGGAAAAACTTTAAGGGTGAGCATTGGTGTGGAGCAAAATTATCACTTTGAGGTTCTTAGGCTCTTAGAGTGTTCTAGCATGAATACATTAAGGCTAACTAACCTCATTCTCCCTATCACAGTTTTGGAATATTAAATATACTTTACACAGGGTCCTCCAATTCCCCTTTTAGTTTCCTTGAAATAAAACCTTAATCCCCCTATTTCTGGGCTGAAGGTCAAGAGGACTCTGTCCCAACCAATTGCTGCAGGCAGGACAGGAGCACAGTACAGTTCAAATCCCCATTGTGTACCCAGAAGTGGCAATCAGGCTATATTTGACAGTCTATGAATATTAACAAATTCATTGGATACTGTGAACCCCCTTTTATTAGTTTGGGCTTACTGCTAAAGTGCAATTGATTTTATTTAAACTAAAAAGAAGTTCTGGACTCAAAACAATACAAGTAAGAGGAGGAAGTATGTGGTCTACAATGTGCTCCCCAAGGATAACAGGCAGGGAGAGGTGCTTCTGTCTAGTGTGAGACCATATTCTCACATGCTATTGCCAGATCTCTGTGTAACGCACAGCACCTTAGTATCTCAGTCTAAAACAGAAAGTTTTGATGCAGAAATGCCATGAATAGGCACATATGGAAAAATAAAACTCTCCATAAAGGCTCATTAAGGATTCCAGAGGAGAATAGGGAATCATAAAATAACTAACTAAAACAAATATAAAGGAAGTTTGCATTTGACCCAGACCCCTGACATTAAACATCAATGAGCACACAGAACATCTGCTTGAGTCATCTCTAATGTCACAATTTTTAGCTTTGCAATGATTTACCTTCAGGGAAAAAACCTCTATCAAAATTCTACTTTTCTTGAGGTGCTTTGAAAACATTAAGAAAGTAGGGAGTCAAAGAGATCAAAGTAAAGGGCAAAGGACCTATTTGTATAAAAATATTTATAGCAGCTCTTCTTGTGGTGGCAAAGAACTGAAAATTGAGGAGATGCCCATCAACTGGGGAATTGGCTGAAAAAGTTGTGGTACGTGATTGTGATGGAAAACTCTTCTGCTATAAGAAATGAGGAGCAGGATGCTTTCAGTAAAACCAGGAAAGACTTATCTGAACTCATGAGAAGGGAAATGTCAGAACCAAGAGAACATTTTACATAGTAACAGTAACACTGTAATGCTGACCAACTAGGAAAGGCTTAGCTACTCTAATCAAGACAATTACTCAAGACAATTCCAAAGGACCCATGATGAAAAATGCTATGAACCTCCAGAGAAAGAACTGATGAACTCTGAATGCAGACTGAAGCATACTTTTTCAAAAAAATACTATTTTTGTTTTATTTTGTTTGCTTTTTTCTTTTGCAATATGGCTAATATGAAAATGTTTTGCATAACTTCAAAAAAAAGGTAGAGGGATGACTCTCTCTAGAGAGAAACATGAAGGCATAGGCTAGGGGTACAATACCACCCTCATTTATTTAGTAATAAAGACAACAAGCAAAGTTGTGTGCCACTGGAAGGGAAGCTAGAAAGCAAAGAGGAGCTATCACTCCAGGGGTGGTAGCAGTGGTCAAAGTGTAGATTCAGAAAGGTTAGAAAAGGCAGTATATCTACCTTTTACAGAACAACACAGATATACTGGGGGATAAAGACAAAGTCAGCCCTTGGCAAAACTGCAAAGTAGACAAAGGTTGTCGTCAGGTCTTTCCATCACTTCCTTTCCTGTATGGAAGCAGTGTATGTACTCTTTAAATTCCCATTACTTATAGTTGCTCTTAGGAAAGACGTTTAAAACTCATTCACATCAAGATATTAATGACCAATGAGGCAATTATCCACCCATTACTTAAGAATGTCTAAGAAAGTAGATTCAGTGACCTTCTTTCAGGAAATGAAATCCTACTGGACTTTTGAGCAGTTCTTACTTCAGACTAAAATACTGAGTGGAAGGTAGAGGGGTGTAGTGAGCAGTGTTCTGAAATAGTGCCTTTTGATTTTCTTGCTCTAGTTGCAGCCAACTGTTTCTAATTAAAAGGCAAGTGGCCTCTTCTGCAGACTCTCCCTTTCTCCATCTCAGCTTAATGTCAGCACTAGCCTTATAAGTGGGCATATTCGTTCTGTCCTCAAGTCTTAGGTCTCCTCCTACTCTTCTACCTTGCTTGATAGAGTAGAAAAAATGCAAACCAGGAGTTTTAGGACCTTATTTCAAATTGTGGCTCTATTACTTCTATCTGTGTCCTTGGCCAAACCATCTAGCTTCTTTGGGCCTCAGTTACCTCTTTAGTACAGTGAGGGGGTTGGACTAGATGATTTCTAAGGTTCCTTTCAGTTCTAAATTTGTGATCCTATGAAATTCTACTGTCTTCTATTATAGATTAATTCCTTTGATCCACTTTTAAAATATAAAAGATCCCTGCAAAAGGTAATACTTTTAGCCTCATTGGTCATTAATATCTTGATGTGAATGAGATTCCCTTTCAGCCCTACAATTCTATAACTCAAATATTTAATAACTCCAAGGTCCATAACATTTAGTCTCTGATATATTCTAGGAAAGCAAGACTTCCAAACAGTTTTTTTTTTTTGCTAACCTAGGAAAGGTTGCATGTCATAGGGTATATGTAACATAGCTGTTGCCCTGTCCATGCACATAACTGTTATTCTCTAGGATGGTTCCTATACTCTGCCCTCAGGCAGACCACCTAATGCTTCTGGGCCCAAGTTTCAGGTCTGCACAATCAGAGTATTAATTCAGGGAATTTTATCTTCATTAAAGAGGAAAACATTTCCTACGTTGTTCAAGACCATAAGGATTTCCTTAGGTGTAGTTAAAGAAGCACAAAACTATGTGAGACCTCAAGACATCACCTAATCTCAGGGTAAATGAATATCTAAACCAGGGGTGCCATAGGACTGCTTCTGACTCTTCCCTTTAAGAATGAAAAGCGGCAGGGAAGACTGACTTTATTAAACATATTGATGCTGATTAAAAGTATTATGTCTTTTGAAAGATTTTCATCACTACAAAATGAAGGTACTATTGAACATTTACATACAGCTTATTATATGCCAGGCCCTATACTAAGCTCTTTACAAGTACTATCTCATTTGATATTCATAACAACCCTGAGAAGTAGGCACTATTATTATCCCTGTTTTACAGGTGGGGAAACTGAGGCAAAGGCTAAGTGACTTGAACAGGGTCCACAGCTAGTAAGTGTGTGAGGCTGGATTTGAATTCAGGGCTTCCTGATGCCAGGTCTGGTACTCTGTGAACTGTGGTGCCACCTAGCTGCCTAATCAACTAACAATAGAAGAAAAAAGTATTTCTTTACAGCAATGTATTACATTGTCTACCTCTAGGATAAAACAGAAGCTCCAACCTACTTTTCCACCTTCATTACATATTATATTACTTATCCTTACTCACTTCTTGGTTGGGCCAACGTGGCCTCCTTAATGTTCTTTCTGCACAACCCCATATTTTCTACCTTTGTCCCTTTATGCTGGGATATTCTTCATGTCTGGGGTGCATATATATTTCTGCCTCTTAAAATCTTTAGATTTCTTTGGGACTCTTCTCTAGCACAACCTTCTTCTTCTTGAGGCCTTTCCTGATTCCCATCAGGTGCTAGGGCCTTTTCTCCCCTAGTTGCTTTGGGGATATGTTATGGAAAGATCTGTATATAAATGTGTTGTCTATCTCCCTATAAGTTCCTTGAAGGCAAGGATGTTGTCTTTATATTCCAGTGCCTGGCACATAAGAGGTACTTAATGAAATGCTTGTTGATGATAGGTGATTTAAAATATGGTCTAAACTATCAGGAGTAATGGTTGATTCTTTTTGTCTCTTGGATACCACCAAGTAAGAGATCAAAGCATTTCTTTCTAGTACGACTTGGTATTGACCACATTAAATATGTTGGATATTTTCAGTACAGAGCTTTTGGTTTAGAGACGAATACACAGGATGGTCTTGGCTTGTGTGTATGATTATAAATGTTACTGCTGAACATGGAATCATTAAAATCCAAATGAAATAGATGATACCAGGGAAAATAACTCATGGAAGCAGCAGCTAAACTAAAAGTTGTCCCTGGTTACTTGTATTGAAAACAATGAAATGACCATATTAAACTATCCTTGAATGACTGAGAAGAAACAGTTACAACAGGGGATGGTGGCCTGGGGGTGTGGAACAAACAAACCAAAAAGTACCACATAGTTAACTAGGAGATTATGGCTATTACGGATACAAAAGTTCTTTACCAAGAGACACTAGCTAAACTAAACTGCAAATGTGGGTGGAAGAAGGATTATTATTAGCAAGGCTGTAGACTTAGCTGTCATGAATGGCGCCTCTCCCTGATGACAGAACAATGTGGGCAAGACCCACAGCTGGCCGAGAGAAACTTAAGCTGTAGGAAAGGGTGCTTCAAACTATGTTAAGATCAAAACCAAAGAGAAACCCAGATACTCTGGTGGTATTGTTTTTAGATGGCAAGCCTCAAAAGAAGCAGTAGAAATTCTACAGGGTGCAACCAAGGGCATCTGCACAGCTGACACCTCTGTCAACAGGCCACAGCAGCTGCTCCGTTACG
Source organism: Vombatus ursinus (assembly GCF_900497805.2). NCBI lineage: Eukaryota > Metazoa > Chordata > Mammalia > Diprotodontia > Vombatidae > Vombatus > Vombatus ursinus. The sequence continues at coordinate 15,434,643 of NW_020954591.1, read as the reverse complement.
CTTCTGACCTGTGCGATGGCGTAATCGGAGGAGTTTGTTGCCTGCATGCCCTCGTTCCCACTGATCCCTACGCCAACATGAGCAGTCTGGATCATCCCCACGTCATTGGCACCGTCCCCGATGGCAAGGGTGATGGCTTTCACATGCTTCTTAACCATGTCAACAACTTCAGACTTCTGCAAGGGAGATACTCTGTAAAGGAAGATAGAAAGAAAATTCCGGTCAGCCCTCAGCATACTACTGCATTCATTTTTCCAAAAGAGACAGCTGTAATCTATATTTAGCTGCATGAAGAGGGCAGTTATTGGAAAGTTTCCTAATTTGATACTTAAACTTTAGTGCCTATGCCAAAAGAGGCTTTTAAAAAAACACCAGTAGCTTGTGGCTTTCAAGTGTTCTCTAACTTCAACAGAGGCTGATTTGTAATCATACTTCCCAGGTGCCTGGGTGAACACCTAGATTATGAAGGTAGTTAGAATACAGCCAGTTGCAAAGGTCATAGGGGAATGCCTTTCCAATAATCAGAAGACCAGCACTGACAACACTTTTGAAAGTTGTGGGTCTTGAACACATTCCTTATACAAGGGAGAGAAGTATATGTGCTCCCCATTACAGAAGGAAGACAGAGCTGGCAGACCAAGGGGAAGTGGGAGAGGCCCAGAGAAAAGGGAAAGGGGAAAGGGAAAAGGGGAAGCCTCTTCACCTTGTTTTCAAAAGGAGATTGGGTTTTAAAGGAGCCAGGATAGATTTAAGGATGAGGGAGCACAAGATCTGCTCCTGCAGAAATGCAGCTTAAAGGATGAATATTATTAACAGCCCCTATACATCCAAGTTTTCTACTTGGTTTACTGAAGTACAAAACATTTCCACATAACCCAGGAAGCTGACACCACATTTTGGTCAAGTTACTGGTATCCTTGGCTCCAACTAGTTTTCAACTGTACATGTGTCTGTCCTTAGATGTGGTGGGTGGAAACTGGTAAATCAAACACCTGAATCACTCTTTAAAAGAAGGAAACCTATTTGGGTGGCCTTTCTGAATTACTCCGAGGGTATCCTGGCAGCATTGGCAAGTAAACAGTCTTGGCATTTTATTGCCCTGTGAGTTCCACAAACAGGTTGGAGTCTTGTTAAAAAGAAATCAGGCAGATTTTTTTACTCCTCCACTAAAACCAGCAAAAACACAAGCAAAAAAAAACAATTAACCTTTACAAAAATCTCTAATGAATTTTTAGAGAAGTTACATAACATCCTCCCATGAGTATTATCAGGCACCATTTTCCACCCCCAAGAGCACTACTCCCAGCAAATTAACTTAAATGTAATCTTTTTCAAACATCTAGCAATATTAAAGGCATGGAATCCTAGGACTTGAGAAATGAAAGGGACCTTAAATGCTGATCTGTTCCAACCTCTTCATTACCAACTCTGATAAGTAATAGTTAACAAATTTTGAATTTTGAACACCGGCTGAAAACTGCTTTTAAACAAATTAGAACTTAATGAAGTGAACAACTGCTTCACTTTCTACCTCACCATGGCTAGGAGTTAATAAGCAAGGAAGTCTATGTAACAACTAGAGAGGCCTAAGGGTCCACTTTTGTCAGAAATGAGCTCTTGGGGACAGCAAGACAGAGGGAGGATAATGGGGTATGGAAACACTCTTTTTGCCAAACTCAAAAAGAATGGAGTGGGTAGGGGGCTTTCTAGGAGATGAGTAGCTATTTAGCAGGACTGGGATGGCTCATTGGAATCTACACCAAACTGGGAATCTTTGGATCCATAGCAAAATGACAGAAGGACTGCCCACCTCTAGGAAACTAAAGCCAAGCCAAGCCCAGGCAGCCCTAGTCCTGTTCTGTCACTGACTGTTACTTGAAGTAATTCAAAGACCTGGATCAATAGAAGCAAGCTCAGATCCCCAGATGAGAGGGTTCTATTAGCACTGTTACAAGCTTGGGCACCAAGTTAAAGCAATAAGTTAAGAAAATTGCCTAATTTCTAGTGTCTGATTCTCTCATCATATCTATCTGAGAAGTGAGTTACTCTGGGAAGGTCCATCTGTTGGCCCAAGCTATAGGAGGAGGCAACAGATATCTGCTCCCAAAGGCCAAAAGTAAAGGGGAAAGAATCTAACTGGGCTATAAAAAATGATTCCCAGTGTTTTTAAGCATTAAATTCACATCAATGATTTATTATACCCTCGGCCATAATGCACAGGAACAACATAATTCTAGTACACACTGGGGGTTCAAAACAGACTTCAAACAGCTACTTTCTACAGAACAGAATAGATATCATTGCTCTTCAACCATCTATAGTTAAGTATTGAAGAAGTCAGGTTGCCAACTCTCTTTTTTAACCTAAACTTGTGACCTGTATTCAAATGACATGTTTAATACACATTCCCACAAGACAATGTCTAGATACTGATCTTCAATCTATTATAGTAAGTTTGAGGACACAAACTAGGTATTTTTTACACTTTCATTAACTATTTTGGTTGATAGTGAATAAAAACCCAAAATGAAAAAGATTTAAATATGTATTTATTCAAGTGAATATCCTGTAAATTTCCTTCTTGACCTGTGAAATGACATAGAAAGCTTTCACTCTGTTTTTAAAAAAATAATAATTCATCATAAAGGTGCATCTATATTACAGATACCTTTCTACAGGCACGTCATACCTATTTTTATAAACCGAATCACTTGTATTTAAAGCAACTAAATTCAACCAACCTTTTGTGGATGAGACATTCTCAAAGTAAGGCCTGCTTCTATTTTCATTATGTGTATGTGTAAGTAGTTCAAATACTATTTGCCCCATCAAGGACGTTAGATGGTGCAGTGGGCCTGGAGTCAGAAAAGACCAGAATTCATATCTGGCCTCAGGCCACACAGGCAGGGACTACAAAAGAAAATACTGCTGTCATCTACAAGACTTTTAAAATGGGCTGTTCTGTTCACTTTAAAAAAAATTCAAGCAACTGAATAGCTTCCTTTGAAAGCTATCATTGCCACATCAAATTTATTATTATTTTTTTTTGCATGGACAGTGGTTTTCAACTTTTTAGAAATGATAAAAACCTTGTAAAATCATTCATATCTTAAATCAACAAATATATAAGTTATGTCATGAATCTAAACCTATTACTTCTACTATGGTATACTTACACAAACATACTTGAAGGCATTTCTGTAGTCGAGCATAGCAATTTAATTTTTATTTGTTCTAAATCAATTTCAGATTTTCAGGAAAGTGAAAAAGATAATCACCAGCTCTAGGTCAGTGTTAGAGGGTTGGTTCTAGGGTACTTTCCCACAACAAGAAATAAGTAGGATAAACACAAAAATTGGGTTAATCCTTGAGATGAACATTTGTTATTTGAGGCAACGCATTACATTGGGAGATCTTGCATAGTAGCAGAAGACTTCAGAGAAGACTAGCCTTCAGGATTAATACGGAGGGGATTTAGAAGCAACAATACAGATAGAGTGATAAGAAGCAATATGTTTTTAACACGTAAGGCATGCTGTGGGATAAAGTGGTGGGTGCTGCATGGGGAGAAAGAAAGAATAAAAATACTGAAAAAGTTTAGGTTGACCAGATGCCTTGGTTGCCAACTAGACCTCAAACTGAAATAATAAATAAGTGAATTTCACCCCCATAAGCACTGAAAATTACTGCATTAAACTTTACATGTAAAGGAGAAATTACCCATGTAAAGTACACAAACATAAGTAAGGGTATACATGAGAAATAAGGCAAAGATATGAGTAGTGGTATAATAATGACATACTAGGACTATGGTCAACCACACTAGGATTATAGAATCATAGATTTAGAGATGAAAGAGATCTCAAAAGTCATTTTGTCAACCCTTGCATTTTATAGATGATGAAACTGAGACTCAGAGAGATCAAGTGATTATCACTTCAAAGTCACAGAGAAAATAAACAGAAGAATCATCATGTGAACCCTGGTTTTCTGACTCCAAATCAAGTGCTCTTTTCACAGGGTATCACATTGGCTCTCATAGTAGCCATTATTTTAGTTATGATTTCATAAAACACAGAACAGACATTTAACCAAGAGACTTAGGCAGAAAAAGTTAAGGAACTTGGCTAAGATCACAAAGCTACCTAGTGGCAGAGCAAGGACTAGTGATGGATTCTATATGTCTGTTGCCTAAGAATCAACCTCACTAGGTTCTGAGAGACATCATATGGTTGACAAAGGGATGAAGAATTTTCAGTAAGCACTTAATAAAGGCTTATTGATTAGATTGATTTTTTTCTGTCAAAACAACTCTGGAAGACCATCCAGACATAAAAGCATTGCAATCTGTGTTCATGGAGGGAGTATGCATGCCAATGAAATCACACATGCCTGAAGTATTGACATATTTACAGAAAAAAGTAAAAACACTTAAGTGTGTGAGTATTTATATCTCTATATCCACATATAATCACCTAACCCATGATTCATCTGTGTAGGGTCTCCTTCTACTGACACTGATCATAGTCTTTCTCCTACCTTATTAAACAGTTTAGTGAGCAGCTGTTCATCATTCCATTGCCTGGCTATGAGCTTTTCTGAACTTTATATGTCTGGTGCCTGAGAAGCAGCCTATTTCTGTTGCCAACCCTCAGCCTGAAGTTTTTATTCCACTACTGCCTTGTCCTTCAAAAGAGTAGTACCAAGGAAATACCTCCAAGGATGAATCTTGTTTCCTTCAGCTGTATCATGACAATGAGTTGTATTCTATAGATTACACTCTTATGTCCTCTCTCTGCTTCTGAAAGAATATATCAACTTCAATCCAACATTCCAGACATTTTCCTCTTATTTAAACATGAAACATGGGAGTTTCTCACCAAATGCCACATGACCTAAAAAGCTGACAAGTAAAAATTAGACCAGGACCACAGAGAGTCAAAGTAACAGAGTACTGACAAAACACAGAATGATTATCAGCCAGTAGTCAGTCAAAAAGCATTTATTACATATTGTATTCATTACTACATTTATCTAACCCAAAAGTTTTTGGGATACATCTTATCGGCAGGCAATTAGGTGGCACAATGGATAGAGCATTGGGCCTGGTGTCAGGAAGACCTGAATTTAAATCCTGCCTCAGACACTACCAGCTGTGTTACCAGCTGGCAAGTCATTTAGTCTCTGTTTGCCTCCGTTTCTTCACCTGTGAAATGGTGGTAATAATAATACTTACCTCCCAGGGTTATGAAATCGAATGAGATAATAATTCTATATCACTTAGCATAGTGGCTGGCTTATATTAAATGCTGGATAAATTTTAGCTATGTTATTATTATTATTATTATTATGTTATATGCATACATGACTCTATAAGGTAATCAATTACTGTGTTGCATTATTTTTGTCTTCTTTCCTCCCTAACCCAAGCAACATACCAGATTACCTTGGACATAGTGGATTGTCCATAAAATAGAACTGACAGTAGAGTGGTAAAGGGATATGGATTTTAGTCTCTGCTCTGCCTCTAAGTAGTTAATTGCCTTGGGAAAGTTACTTATCCTCTCTGGACCTCTGTTTGCTCATCTATGATATGAGGGGACCAAAACTGAAAGTCTCTACGATTCCTTCCATCTTGATGTTCTGCGATTCTATGAACTAGAAAACTCACCTCAGGAGCAAAATGTTCCTTATAGCCCTTACTGCAACTATAAAATAGAAAACAATAAAACTTTGTCTTAACTCTATTTCCAAACCAAAATATATTAACCTCTTAAGAAAGAAAAACTTAAGGAGCTCACTTCCAATATTGTCTGCCGTGCTCTTTAATGTTAAGTACATGTCAAAGGCACTATGGATGAAATGACATAAAAGCCAGATCCAAGTATCGGTGACAAGTCCAAGCTTCATGTTCATAAAAAGTGGCTAGAAGTCACTTCTATTCTCATCTTTCAGTCTGACTTACATCTTGGCACCACGTTCTGTCTACCAATTTCCTGAATGACATACTGGTCCTCTTGCTTCAGTTGTCTAAGCATAATAAAAGAAATGCTAGGAAGCAGTATTTACTGGCCACTCTCAGTTCTTTGTTGCCAGCATGTAAAGTTGTCTGATAGAGGATGAAATGCAGCATTGGTTTTGGTTCCAGGCTTGCCAAAACATAATTTTTAAAAAAATTTTTTTCAGAACATAATATTGTACTGAGTCTTATAAAGTGGTCTTTGGCCCTTCTACATCCTCTCACATGAAATCTCCAAAAATACATACAAGTATATGAAAATTCTTGCAAGTTATCTGACAAAGTAGCTTGCACACAATAGGGGCTCAATAAATATATATTTTATCTTCTGGTGATGCTCATCTTCATCTAAGGCATTTGTTATGGGTATTATTATGCATGGGGCCAGGTTCACTATTTATCCTGACTGAGTTTATTATGTTTCTCAGGGTTATAAATCCTAACATCAACTTCCAGGTCCCAGTTATATTCTTGAAAAACTATGTATAAAGCAGACTGAATAAAATTATACCTGCCATGAAGCTGTTTTCTTTCACTTACGAAGAATGGGATGGACAGGCTGCCATCAATCCTGACATGACAGTCCATGTCTTATGTGAACTTATTGAATAGAGTGGTCCAATTTATTTAATAGCTAATGAAACCCCAGTCTATTGCTTCTATTAAATATGCAAATTGTTTTTAAGGACTAATTAATATGTTGTTACAGTTTTCATACATTTCCATGCATTTGACCTTATATCTACCATGGAAGCATAGATGAGACAACACACACACACACACACACACACACACACACACACACACACACACATTTAAAGTGCTTTGCAAACCTTAAAGCATTATATAAATGACAGCTGCTGCTATTACAACTACTACTAAGTACTCCTCCTCCTCCTCCTCTCTCTAGGGAGGTAGCATGTTAAGAATCCCACCTCTGACACACACTAGCCCATCATGTGGGCAGGTCACTTAAGTTTCCAATGTTTTATTTATTTCTTAATTTATTTTGTTAAACATTCCTCAATTACCTTTTAATCTGGTTCTATCTCTGTAGGAGTCTTGCAGCTGGAGAATTTGACACCCCCTATTCTAGGTAATTCTCTCAGATTACAAGATCAGAAAAAGTGACCATTTGTGTTAGTAGTCATTGTTCCTCTCTGAAGCTCCTGACATCAATGAAATCACAAGCATTGTGTCTAAACCAAAAGTGTTCATTTGAGGGTGAGCTATTATTATTTTAGACTCAATCGACAAAAGCCGCAAATAGGGCTGCAATGTGTGTGTGTGTGTGTGTGTGTGTGTGTGAGATAGAATTTAACAGAACCATATGTTCAACCAGGCTAATAATTGAAAATCACAACTTAGAATTACAGAACCACAGAATTAGAATTTGAAGGGACCTCAGAGATCAGCTGGTGCAACCCCCTACCTAAGCAGGGACCCCTTTTACAACCTTTCTGACAATCTAACCGCTGTCTAAAGACTTCACTATTTCTTGAAAATCACTATTTACCCAGACAGTCCATTTCCACTCTCAGGCAGTCCTAAAGATTAGGAAACTTTTCTTTATATTGAGTCAAGAACTCTGTCTCTGAAACTTGTACCCATTGCTTTGAGTTATAGGACCACTAAGGACTCAAATGCTACCTTCTCTCTGAAGTCTTCCAGTTTCCCCTCCTCCTCTTTAGGACTCTTTTTACAATTCTTAAAGGTGATTATCATGTATTATTTTGAATTACAGTTATTATGTATGTGTCAGAAATCCCCCAGAATTACCTTTTACTTTTGATGGTATGAAATCTTGCAGGATATGTTATGAACTAATCCACCTCACATACTTGGTACTCTATAATGGATTGTGTGTGTGTACATGTGCACATGCCATTTCTTCTACTGGTTGATAAACCAAAAGGACATGAAACAAGACTTTTTAATCTTTATACTTGCTCCACACTTTCTCCTCCCCTGCCCAGCACAGAGCTCTGCACTTAGTTGGTACTTAAAAATGTCTACTAAATTAATACATTGGAACATATATTCAATTCAAAGTTCAAGATGAAGGTTTATTTTTTCCCATTATAAGTATACCTCCAAAGTCCTCCTTCACCTCATGGAGACAAGGAGGTGAAACCCCTCTGATCATGAAGGCTATATGATCATGGTATAAGCTTTTAAAGGTCCTATAAAACTGGAAAGACTTTGAGTAAAGGTTGAGGTTTTGAAAAGGAGCAGCTAGGTGGCAGAGTAGATAGAAGTCTGGGCCTGAAGTTAGTAAGATAAGTTCAAATGTGATCTCATTCACTTGCTAGATATGTGACTCTGGGGACATTACTTGACCTCTATTTGCCTCAGTTTCCACATCTGTAAAATGGTGATAAAAGCACCTGCTCTGCAAGGTTGTTGTGAGGATCAAATGAGATAATAATTGTAAAGTATTTAGCACAGTGCCTGGAACACATCAAATGCTCTATAAATGTTAGCTATTATTAAGAGCACAGAGCTTCAAAATGGTGGATTTTTTTGGTAACAATGAGACTTAAGGGGCTTATAATCAATATTTCATCCCCACTGGTGAAAGCGCTGAATTCTTGAAGCAGTGAAGTACACTAAGGCTCATTTAATAAAGGATAAGAGATGAGTTTATAATTGTGCCAAGATAAAAAGTTTCCATGTTTTCAAATCAATTCTCTCATATATAAATGTCTATCTCTTCCACATTCCTGGATGAAAGATTCAATGCTGTACTCAAAAATGAAAAGCAAAGAAAAGTAGCATATTATTACTATTCTCATATTCTCACTCTACACATTTACATAATAGATGAATACCTTCTAAAACTCATTTCTTGCTAGAAATGGTGTTGAACTCCTATAATCCCTGCTACTGCTGAACTGAGGCTGGTGGATTCCTTGAATTGGGGACCTGAGTTACAACAGGACTGAAACTGGTTGGGTGTCTATGCTAAGTCTGGTGCCAATATGGTGAGCCCAGGAAGGAGACGGCCACTAGGCTGCTTTGATTAGTTATTTTAATCAGAATCACACTTTACTTTTCAGTTTGCACGGACTATACTTTTTATACATATATGTATGTATGTATATATATATATATATAAGTGAATATTTTAAAATAAATAAGCACATATATATGTAAATTCATATAAATATATATGTATATAAATTCATGAATGATTGCACCTCTGGCTACTCTATTCACCTGAAGTTATCCTCAGGTAATATCTAAATCTTTTTTTCCAAACTCTGAAATTCTTCCATATTAAAGACATTTTTAAAGCTAGGATCATTGTGTGAATTGTTTTTGGAGAAAAAGAAAAGAAATAGTGAAATACCACTGGACCTTGGCTACCATTGAATACCGAACAGTCACTCTTATCTCTTAAGAAATCCATTCTACTAACAAGCAAATCATAGGCTCTGAGGACAGTCTAAGGTTCTTTGAGATCAGTGTAGAAACCTCTTCCATGAAGGGCTGTGAGATGGTCCCTGAGGTTCCTTCCAGATCTAATTAGAGCTATGATCCTATGACACAGGGACATAGTCTTACATAATACCAAAGTAGCCCATGCTTTTGGGGTACTTTCTGAAAATGAGGTCTATGTCAGCAGGCAGATAATGATTTTGCAGTCAAGGCTGGCTGCAAAAATATTGTTTTATTAAATATTCCCTTTTGGAGAGGATGAGGGGTATAAAATTGATGCTATTTTATAGAAGATAAATTTTTGTTCAAGGACTAGTCCTGGATTCTAAAAGTAAAATACCTTGGCTAATTGGACCTCCTCTAAAATATTTTAAAAGTTGAATCACCCATTGCATAAAAACTTAATGGGTTCATTATTGTGAATTATATATAGTTTTCTATTCAGTAGAACCGACTTGCTATAGTGTGTTTCTATTTGGGCTGGGGTGAGAAGAATGGAAGAGCAGACTAGGAACGCTGGGATTTAAATAAGAGACATTAGATCTTTCTGTTCCCAGGATGCAACAGGGAATAAAATAGCACATTTAAATACCTTAATGTCTTTAACACAAAACACATTCATTTGATACTCTACTTCCTTGAAATGCTTTATTAATGCACACGAGGTACTCCTAGGAGTTTGCCTTTCTGGAAGTAAATATACCCCTCCTTGGTTCTATCACAAGCTTCACTTCAATTATCTCATGCCTGACCTCTTCTGTAGGGAAGGTGAGTCATCAGAAATAGCACAAAAAGAAAGAAGCTGAGAAATGTCAGATTTTTAACATTTCAGAGCAGTCTTATAGCACCTAAAGGACTAAGCCAGATAAGTTCATATATCCATGAAAATGACCACCAAGATATTTAGTAACATGGTTTTAATTAGGCCTGTGCTTCACCTCTTACCTGCTTCTGAAGCAAAATGAATAAAAGGTCATTTGATTAGGAATCCCCTACTTGGATGGGGTTGTACCTTAAGCCCTATTATACACAAAGTACCAGGGCCTGTCAACCTGACTACTTGTCAGGTTCCAGTTCAAATCAAAATATGACAGAGCCATAGTGAAACAGAGATGAGAGCTGCCAGCACGGCAAAATACTTCACATCCTGTTCCCTTGGCTCAGGGTCTAATGTATCTCCATTATTTCATCTGAGGGATAAATTGTGGTAAGAAATTTGTATGGAGAAGTTGGTAAAAAGTATGTCTGTCTCCTATAACTCCCAACAAAGATAATAAGAAATAGATTCTTATGAATATGAACCAGACACCAATTAATCAGACATTGCAGAAAACAGGATGATAGGTTTTTGTTTTCTATTCTCCTCTCCCCTCCCCACAGACAATATATGTGAAACTAACACAGGTGTGGATCCTCCCACCCCCTTTATCTGTCCTCTTACTAACTCTCTGAGCTCATTCCCCCTTAACTTGAACCCAAATTGACAGATTTAGGCTTCTCAAGGAAGGCATCTACTTGTTAGGACCCAGAAAAAACCATCCTCCTGAAACACTCCATTTAAGCTTTAACAGTAAGAAACCCAAAGACAAATAGGTATAAATCCAGGACTAAGTATGTGCACATATACACACACACACACACACACACACACACACACACATATACATACATACATATATGCATACATACATACATATATATGTATATATAAACATAAATCACAAAAAGACTATCAGAATCCTGCAGAAGCTTTATGGAGAGGCAAAGCAGAGTTGACAGAAGACAAGGCACTAAAATAAGGCCCAGGCCAACAGCAGGAAACAGCCAGACCAGCAGCTGAAGCAGGAACCATCACAGGAGAGAGGGCCAGACTTCTGCCCAGTGCAGCCCATGGTCCAGCCACAGCAGAAGAAAGGGCCAGCATAGCAAACCTGTGGGGTAAAGCATCTTCTAAGGTCTTACAGGAGGCCTGCTACCAGCATAATCAGCAACATCTGATTGGGTCCTGCCAAGATTACCACCAGATTACAAAACTCTGGGTTTGAAGCCATGCAAGGAGAAGGGGACAGAGCTAGTAAGAGACAAAACCAGAATTAAGCCCTTGGGAAAATGAACCAAAACCTAGCAATTCCTCTAGTCTTAGCCATTACATTTAGGACCAAACAGCGTCTACACACACCACCCAAGTCTGACCCAAGCACAAAACCCCAGTCTAGAAATTGAAGCTGGAGATAGGAATAAACAGAAGAAAATTAAGAAATATTATGGACTGAGAGAAGTACATGAGGAAAACCCAGAAGAAGTGAGTAACTCTACAAGTAGAGCCCCAGGGAAAAAGGATGTCTTAGACAAGGGTTATAAAAGCAGATAAAATAAATGAAACAAGAGATACAAAATATAATATTGAAGGGAACAATAGCCAGGGGAAAAATAGTATGGAGAACTCATTGCTTAAAACAGAGTGTGGTAAATGTTACCCAAGAATTGAACTCCCTGAAAATTAAAGTGGGTGATTCTGCAACAAAAGCAGTGATTCTGCAATAAAACAAGAACTATTCAAACAAACCCAAAAGACTGAAAGGAAAAAAAAGAAAATGAAGGGTATATCCTGTCAAAACAAGGAACCTAGAAAATAAATCAAAGAGAAAAAAAAATCTAAAAATCATCAGGGAAAAAAAAAACATTAAAACAAGATACCATACTTGGAGAAAACATGAATGAAAACTGTCCAGACCTATTACAACCAAAAGACAAAGTTAAATTAGGAAATAATCTACTATTCTCCTGAAAGAAACCTCAAAATGAAAACTCTAAGAGACATCAGAGCCAAAATACAGAGGTTTCAAGTCAGAGAGAAATACTGCAAATAACCATAATAAAAGAATTTAGGTACTGAGGAGAAACAGTCAGGATCACACAAGACTTGGCTACTAAAACTACACAGAGGAAAACTTGTAATATGATATTCCAAAAGACACTGAACCTGGAATATCCTTCCCAGTAAAAGGGAGTATAATCCTAGAGGAATAAATGGATTTGTAATGAATTAAAGGACTTGTAAATGTTCTTGAGAAAAAGATCCCAACAGAATAAACACTTCGAAAAGAAAGTAGTAAAGTGAAACAAAGAAAGGCAAATATATTTGACCAATTGGGAGGGATTATATTGATGAATTGTTTACCTTCTAATAGGGGAAGAAGAAAGTGTCCCCTCCCCACAGACAATTTATCTCTCTTAACACATTTATCCACAAAAAAGAATAGAGAAAGGCGGAGAGGGAGTATTTTTGCTGTTTTGATGGTCTTTAAAGGAGGGAGAAAGGGAATAAATGGAGGAGGAAGAGAAGATGAAGGTGAGAGAATTTCCCATGTTACATAAAGAGTGCAGGAGGTAAAAGGATACACACAAGGAAGAAGGTGAAGGAGGTAACAGGCATCCCTAGAATCTCATTTTCATTTGAGTTGAATAAAAAGATGATTGAAAACACACATGCACACAAATATACACACACACACACACAGAGTTTCATGTAGAAATACATCATTGTAAACAGGGAAAAAGCAAAAGGGGACAGAGGCCAGGATAAGTGAGCAGTCATAAGGAAAATAAATTGTTTTATCAGAGGATGGATCTCAAAATGGGGATTAAAAGGAAAGAACCAAAGACTGAAAACTTGTAATGAGAGGCAGAGCCAAGAAGAAGGGAAGCAATGGAGAAGAAACAGATAATTTTAATTATATATTACTGTTGTTAAGCAAACTCCCTTTTACCAGTGTTTCCTTCTTTGCACAGAATAGCAAAGAGCAAAGAGAGGAGAAGGTACGAGAACAGGATAGAGGTAAATAGAGGTAAATAACAATCACAGCAGTGAGAGTGACTGAGATGAATTCATCCATAAAATGGAGGGCAGCAGAATGGATTAAAAAGCAGATGTCAAAAAAGTATTTTGCTTAAAAGAAACACACTTGAAATATTCACACAGAGTTAAAATCAGGGGCTGCAGTAACTATGACAAATCAGCTGAATTCAAAAATCAAGGGAAGCAATCATGACTTTAGATGAGACAGTAAAAATAGCCACAATAAAGAGACAAGAAGGGAAACTACATTTAGCATAAAGGTACCATACATAATGAGTTTTTATCTATATGCCACATATATACTGAATGGCAAAGCATCTAAATAATTATAAGAAAATGTAATTAAATTGCAGGGAGGGAAAGGGCATGGAGACAGAAAACTGTAAGAGGGAAATGCAATATATTCTGTTCAAACAAATCTAACAAAAAGATAAGAAAGAAGATAAGGACTTTAAAACTTTTAAAATGTTAGATATGATAGATATCTAACACTATATGGGAACAGACAGAAGTTTGCACTTTTCTCAGAACTGCATATCATCTTCACAAAAAATAGAGTTACAACAAAAAAGTATAGAGATAGATATCAAATAGTGGGGTACAAAAACTTCACAAAAATTCAGAAAAACAGAAATACTCAATGTATGATTTACTAACCACAATGCAATAAAATTATACACAATAAAGAACCTTAGAAGAAAAGATTAAATTTAATTGGAGACTGAATAATTTAATCCTAAGGAAATTTTTTTGGGAGTCAGAAAATAAAAGAAATAACAGAAAATTTTATTTAAACAATGATAGCACTGAGACAAAATGGTAAAATTTTGGGATGCAGCTGAAAGAGGGAGACAATTTATCTCTCTAAACACATTTACCCACAAAAAAGAATAGATCACTGAATTGGTCTCATATCTAGAAAAAAACCCTAGATGTGTAATAAATAAAAATTCAACTAAGCAACATAACAGTAATTCTGAAAATCAAAGAAAAGAATAACAAAAATGAAAGCAAACAAAACACACTGAATTGATAACTAAGATCTAGCCTTTTTTGGGGGGAGGAACCTATTAAAATACATAAATAGCAAGTTTGATTTTAAAAAGATAGAAAAATCTTACTGTTTATATCAAAAATGAAAAGGAATTCATAGCAATTGAAGATGAAATAAAGTTATCAGAAATTATTTTCTGTGGGCCAATTATATGCCCACCAAACAAACAGTTTTGGTAAAATGGATGAATATTTACAAAAATATAAACCATCCTGATTAAAGGAACAAGGCATATATTATTTAAATAACCCAGTATCAGGAAAAGATTGAACATGCCATAAAATGAAATCCTTGAGAAAAAATAAAAGAATCAGATGGATTTGCAAATGAATTCTATCAAAAATTAATAGGAAATTTTATTATATAAACTGCAATAAGAAAAAATTTATCTATGATACAAATATGGTCTTTATAGAGACCAAGGAGAGACAAAGCAGAGAAAGAAACCTATGGTCCAATATCCCTAGTGAATATTGACACAATCTTTGCTAATATTAGCAAAGAAATGACAATAACATGCTGTAAAGATAATATAGTATTATCAAGTAGGATTTCTCGAAGAATATAAGGTTGGTTCAATATAAACAAAACTCTAAACATATGTTTTAAACACATGTTCATTAGCATAGCATTAAATCTATAAATTAACTTTAGTAGTATTGTTACTTTTATTATATTGGCATGGTCTAGTCATAAGTACTGCATGTTTCTCCAACTATTTAAGATATTCTTTATTTTTTTAAGGACCATTTTAATTGAATATGTAGAAGTACTGAGTGTCCTTAGATTGCCTACAAGATCTTATTTTATGTATTTTGTGGTTACTTTGAATGAGGTTTTCCCTATTTTGCCTCTGGAATTTTCTTGTTACATATGATGCTATTGATTTTTGTGGGTTTATTTTGTAGTCCCCAACAATGCTGAAGCTATTGTCTTATTTTCTTTCTTTGTTTATTCCCTAGGGCAACTCAGCTGTGGTGTATTGCTGGAACCAGGTTAAAATGTAACAGAGAAATGTTTAACAAAATAACTTAGATAATATTAATTTGTCCTTTTCTAAGTCAATATGCTGGTACCTTTGCTAGTGTCTTTGCCAAGAAAACCCCAAATTGGGTAATGAAAGGTCAGACGTGACTGATATAGCTGAAAAACAAATAACAAAAGCCAATATGCAGCTCACAGGGATCCATCGGTGTTTGAGTTTGGTACCATTGTCCTGATTTCTTAAATAGTCAGTAAACTACCATTTATTAAACACCCCACTATGTGTCAGGCACAGCAGTAAGCACTGAGTATATAAAGGACAAAAAACAAACAAGAAAAGAAAAAAAAACAAATCTGATCTCAAGGAGTTCATAGTCTAATGAGGGAGACAACAGGCAAAAACAATGAACAACTAGTACAAACAAGATATGTACAGGATAAATTGGATATAATCTCAGAGGGATCATATAAGACTAAGAAAGACTGGGAAAGGCTTGTTGTAAAAGTAGGACTTTTAGCTGAGACTTAAAGGAAGCCAGGAGGTGGAAAGAGGAGAGGGCTGCAGAAATGGGGGCCTCCCAGCAAAAATGGCTGGAAATTGAATGCTGTGTTCAAGGAATAGCAAGAAAGTCAGTGTAACTGCATTGTACTGTATCTGGAAGGGAGTAAGGTATAAGAAGAGTGGATATGCAGAAAGGGCCAGGTAATGAAGTACTTTAAAAGTCAAAAAGATGAGGTACTACATCACACCTATCAGACTGGATAACATGACAAAACAGGAAAATGATTAATGTTGGAGAAGATGTTGGAAAACTGGAACATTAATGCATTGTTGGTAGAGTTGTGAAATGATCCAACCATTTTGGAGAGCAATTTCGAACTATGCCCAAAGGACTATAAAAATGTGTATGTCCTTTGATCCAGCAAGAGCATTTCTAGGGCTGTATCCCAAAGAGATCATAAAAATGGGAAAAGGACCCACACGTACAAAAATATTTATAGCAGCTCTTTCTGTGGTAGCAAAGAATTGGAAATTGAGAGAATGCCCATCAATTGGGGAATGGCTGAACAAATTGTGGCATATGAATATAATGGAATACTATTGTGCTATAAGAAATAATGAGCAATCAGACTTCAGAAAAACCTGGAAAGACTTGTATGGACTGATGCTGAGTGAAGTGAGCAGAACCAGGAGAACACTGTACACAGTAACAGCCACATTGTGCAATGACCAACTTTGATAGATTTAGCTCTTCTCAGCAATGCAAGGATCTAAGACATCTCCAAAAGTCTCATGATGGAAAATGCTATCCACATCCAGAGAAAGAACTATGGAGTTTAAATGCAGACTGAAGCATACTATTGGCTCTTTTTTCTCTTCTATTTTGTTTCTTTTTTCTTGTGGTTCCTCCCTCCTATTGGTTCTAATTCTTCTTTACAACATGACTAATGTGAAAATATGTTTAATAGGAATGTATAGGTACAGCCTATATAAAATTACATGCCCTCTTGGGGAGGGAGGTGGGGAAAGAGAGGGAAAAATTTAAAACTCAAAAGATTATGGAAGAGAATGTTGAAAACTAAAAATAAATTAATAAAATAAAAAAGGAGAGATTCTATATGAAAAAAGTCAAACATGATTTTATATTTAATGTTGAAGGCAATAATTATAGCTACTATTTTAGAACACATTAAGGTTTACACAGTGCTTTCCATATATTAATTCAATTGATCCTCCCAATAACTTTCCAAGGTAGGTGCTATTATTATCCTCATATTACAGATGAGGAAACTGAGACTGAGGGCTTAAGTTACTTGCCCAGGGTCACAGAGCTAGTAAATGGTTTGAGTCAGGATTTGAATTCAGGTCTCCTTGACTCAAGTCCTGGGCTCTATTCACTGTGCCACCTAGTTGTTCCTAATAGTTACTGGAATTTACTGAGGGAGGAGGGAATTGGTGGAGAGGGAGGTCATACGGTCAGATTCATGTTTCAGGAGGATCAATTTGACAGTTGAGTCAAGGATGGATTAGAGTGGGGAAAGACAAACCAGCAGGGTATTTTATTAGTCTAAGTGTAAAGTGAAGAGGGCCTCCATCCAGGGTGATGGCAGTGTCACAGATGAGAAGGAAGGCTGTATGAGAGATGTAATGAAGGCAGAATCAGTAGAGCTGGACAACTGATTTGACACAGGTAAGGTAGGTGGGAATAATGAACTGAGGATGACACCTAGGTTGTGAGTGTAGGGCGACTAGGAAGGATGGTGGTACCCTCAATAGTAACAGGGAAGTTAGGATGGCGGGAGGGTCTGGGGAGAAAGATGAGCTCAACAATGTTTCCAGTACATGCATTTGGAGTTGTCAAATTGGTAGGTAGAGACGTGAGAGTAGAAGTCAGTAGACAGGTTAGGACTGGACTAGTAGATCTGAGAGTTACCTGAATAGAAACAATAATTGAAACCATGAGAATTAATGTGAATACTAAAGAGGGAGAAGAGAAAAAGGCCTAGGACAGAGCCTTGGGAGATCCCTATGGTTAGCAGCGTGATGTGACTGAAGACCCATCAAAGGAGACAGACGGATGGTCAGACAGGTATGAGGAGAGCCAGGAGAGGGCAGTGTCACAAAAACTATTATTTAATCAGCAGATCAGAAGAGTTTTGTTTTCTCTTTGATTATCTTTACACCTTTCACTTCTTTTCCTTGTCACACTGCTATTGTTGGCATTTCTAGAACTTTGTCACATAAGAAAAAGAAGAAGACATTCTTGTTTTATTCTTCTATTTACTGAGAACTGTTCTATTGTATCCCCATTGTATATGATATTTGGTTTGGGTTTTGGATAGAGAAGGGAAGAGGAAAGGAACAAGAATTTGTTAAAGTGTTATGTGCCAGGTGCTATGCTAAGTGCTTTACAAATATTATTTCATTTGATCCTCACATCTACTCTGTGAGGTAGCTGTTATTATAACTCTTATTTTATGTTTAAGGAAACTGAGGAAGACAGAGGATAAATTACTTGTCCCTGGTCACATGGCTAATAAGTGTCTGAGGCAAGATTTGGACTTGTCTCCCCATCTCTAGGCTTAGGCACCCTATCTACTGCACCACCTACCTGTCTAGACTGGTAGTCATCATATCATATTAGAAAGACCCTTCTATTTCTGTACTTTACATGGTCTTTAGGAAAAATGAGTGCCCTTTTGTTCTGTCATTCTTCAGTTATGTCTGACTCTTCATGACCCCATTTGGGTTTTCTTGGCAAAGATACTGGAGTGGTTTGCCATTTCTTTCTCCAGCTCATTTTACAGATGAGGAGACTGAGGCAAACAGAGTTAAGTGACTTGCCCAGGGTCATCCAACTATTAAGTGCCTGAAGCTACATTTGAACTCAGGAAGATGAGTCTGACTCCAGGCCCAGTACTCTATCTGTTGAACTACCTAGTTGCCCTTAAGTGCCCTATAGATGCCTTTTTCTTTCTCCTTTTGTATTTAAATTTTAGTAGTGTCTTGGGATGAGAATTTATTTCATTGTTTATTCTTTCCCTGGCAGTTTTGTCTTACTTATGTTTCTTTTGTATTTTTGTATTTTTTTTCTATTTTGTATTTTTTGTATTTTTGTATATTTTGTATTTTTGTATTATTCAATTCTTTACAGATTGAATAACATGCTCACATCTTTCTTATTTTTGCAAAAGTGCTTCATATACCTCTTTTATTGAACATTTCATCATTTTTCCACGATGATTAGGCTCAAATTTGCAGAGTTTACCATTTGGAGTAGAATTTTGAACTTCTTTTCTTTTGAGAATATATTATTTCAAAACTTTCTGTGGTTTCTGGAGAGTAGAATATTATTCTTTGAATTTTTTTCTTTATGTTTCATAGCCTTTCTCTTGACCATTTACAGAATTTATTGTTTGTCAATGTAATTGTTAAATAAAACCACTATGTGTCTTGGAATTTGAAGCATAGAAATCTTTTTCTTTTCCTGAAGGTGATTCATTGATTCTTTCTACTGGTGATTTGTTTCCTGTGTTCAGTAGTTCTGGGAAGTTTCCTTGTATTTTCCTGTATTATGGTATTGAGGTCTTTTTCAATTTGTCATGTTCTTCTAAGAAACCTAGCATCCTCAGATTTCCTGTATGCACTTGGTTTTCAAGATCAATGTTTTCTGTTGTTGTTGTTGTTGTTGCTTGTATAAGCATAAGCCCAACAGATCAGTTTTTGAGCCCCATTAGAGTGTTGAGGCTGGTGGGGGAGGAGTGCTAAGTAAGTATGTTAAGGATTTACATTCTCCACTATTAATTTATAATGCTGTTACATTTGGGCCTTTTTGCTTTCTTATAATACAGATTGAGCTGCAACTGCTCTACCTTTGATGTTCATAATTCCTTTTTCTTTTCTTGTAGATTTACTGGGGATGGCGAGGATGTCTATTCCTCCATCTTGATCATCATTTGACCAGAAGTCTAAATCAACTTTTGACCTAATACTGACAACGCAAAATAAGAAAAATCATTATTTAAAGTTCCATTCATAAATCTGGAGTGCATTCTACCCCTGATATACACATTGTGTAGATACAAAGGAATACACGCAGCCAGGACAACACACACCATTGTAACTGTGGGCCTTAATGTCCTTTTCTCTTTCTTTGGGACTGTCTTTACAGAGTTCACTAGATGGTCTGTAGTCTGTTGGATGGTCCACCAAACTGCTAGGATGGATTGTTCTATACCTGTGCTCTTCACTGGGAACAGCATCTCAGCTAGGCAGTTTGGTCTTCTGGATTGCTCCAATATGACCATCCTGAACTGTTCATGCCTCCACTTCTCAGAGCCTGATTATTGATGGCAGCTGTGATCTCTAGCAATTCCCGTTTCAGGCTACAATAATGCTTTTCACTGACAGTGTTATGCTTTTTTTTTTTTTTTAATAAGAGAGGACACAGATCCTTAGTCTAGGATGAGAAGATGACTCTCCAGTTCTGCTCCCTCAGCTGAGTTCTGAGATTATTCTTCTTTACCTCTCAGACTGGTGATAGTGCAGAGAGAGATGTAGTTTCTTCTGTGTCAACCCATTTTCAGTTACAGGTAATAATGAAGAGAGCTAGAATCTTTCTTATGCATAGTTCTAAGGTCTTATTTGTTCTCAATATATCCCAGTTCATAAATAGGTCCTCATGGTGAAAAACCTGGCTCTTTTTTATAGAAAGTAACCAAAAACGCTTCTTTGTTAGCAAAGCTGTAAACAAGCAATGCATAATTGTCTGATAATCACCTAACAATTGTAGGGTTCATGGTTTAATAGTTATTATGCCAAAGTTCTCCAGCTAGTCATATGCAAATGAGAAACTTTAAAAGAACCCTGAAGCATCCTTTGTTCTAGTAAATGAGCTACCACTGCAGTAGCTTTATTAGTGTTTTTCATAAACAAGTCTTACACTTATTTTTAGGAAAATGTAATTTTATTACTTTCTTTTTAGAAATATTATATAACATTCTTTAAAACATTTTTCTGAGTTCCAAATTTTCTCTCTCTCTCTCTCTCTCTCTAGTCACTTCCCTATCCATTGAGAAGGCAAGCACTATGATATCAACTACATATATGAACATATTTCCACATTAGTTATGTCATAAGAAAAATAAAGCGAAAAAATTATTTGCACTTAAGAGTTTATCAGTTCTCTCTCTGGAGATGAACAACATTTTTCATCATGAGTTCTTTAGAATTGTCCTGGATCACTTAAACAAGTCTTACACTGAAAAGGGCAAAGACAAACCAAATACGAAAAGTCAA
Source organism: Vombatus ursinus (assembly GCF_900497805.2). Classification (NCBI taxonomy): domain Eukaryota; kingdom Metazoa; phylum Chordata; class Mammalia; order Diprotodontia; family Vombatidae; genus Vombatus; species Vombatus ursinus. The sequence goes on along the minus strand of NW_020954591.1, from coordinate 15,413,486 downwards.
ATTCTGGAGAGAGAAGGAAAAAGAGAAGGAAAGGGCATGGACTATTTCATTTTAGCCTTCATATCCCTAGCACCTGGCAGATTATCCGGCACATAACAGGTACCTATTATATTGCTTGTTGATTGATGATTATATGGTAATTAGTAAAGATGAAGTCTAATATGAATTTCTGACAAGAACATTTTAAAAATAGTTTTATTATTTAAAATTAATACCTATCAAAAACTTACAAAACAAAAATAACTCAACTCCTAGTACAGCAATGGGAGGGAAAAATCAAGTCACTTAACTTAAGTTGCCCTAGGCAACTCTATGACTACAAATTGCACTGAAGATGAATGATAATTTGCATGGGAAGAGGGAGTTTCCTTACCTACTGTTCCCTATGTCAACAAAATCACAGGACAAGTCCTTGCCTATCTGATATGTGTATTTCCTTTAATAATAATACAAAGGAAATACACATATCAGATAGGCAAAGAAATAAAAAAAATGGCAATTGTTGGTATGCATTAAGTACACTAATGTACTCTTGATTAAATTCTGAATTGGTGTAACTATTCTGGAAAGCAATCTGGATATACCTAAAAAGTCACTTAACTGTACATACCCTTTGGTCCAGTAGGAATCTGCCCCGAAATTATCAAAGAAAGAGGAAAAGTACTGTACATACACAAATATTCATTGCAACACTTTCTTAATAACAACGGACTGGGAACAAAGTTGGTGTTCACCAGTAGGGGAATGGTAGAACAAATTATGGTATATAATTGTAATGGTATACTATTGTACCATGAGAAATGATGAAAGGGATGGACAGACAGAAAGAAAACTTCTAAGACTCATGAATTTATACAGAGTAAAATAAGCAGATCCAAGAGATCAATTTGTACCATGACCACAATAATATAAAGGAAAATAACTTTGAGATTTAAGAACTCTTATCAATGCAATGTCTAACCATGACTCTACAAGACTAATGATGAAACTTGCTTCCTACCTTCTGACAGAGAAATAACCAAATAGAGGTACAGAATGAGACACATTTTCAGACATGACCAACAAACGCATTTGATTGAGTATATTGACGCTTGTTACAAGGGAGGCACTTTTTTGTTGGGGTGGGGAAAGTGGTTGCAGAGAATACAAGGGCAGTGATAACGATGAGGGAAAAAAAGTCAAGAAACAAAGAACGTCAATGAAACATTAATATGTATATATATAGTACATATATACATATAATCATATGTGTGTGTATGTGTGTGTGTGTGTGTATCTAATAAAGGAGTTTCCAAGGGTATACAAGCAACACAGTGTGAGTACTATTACGTTAAATTTAACACACTTAAAAACTAACCTACATAATTTGAAATTCACAGCTTCAAATAGAATTTTCCCCCCTCTTCTTTGTATATGGAAGTGCCTGTTTGTCAAGATCACAATTAAATCAGCAGTCAGCTAGGTGAAGCAGTACAGAAAGTTCTGGACTAAGAGAAAGGGGACCTAGGTTCAACTTCTGCCTCAAATACTTCTTGGTTGTGTAACTCCAGGCTAGTTATTTCACCTCTAAGTCTCAGTTTCCTCATCTGCAAAATGGAGATAAAAGCACCTACCCCACAAGGTTGTTGGGAAGACTAAATGCAACAGCATATGTAAAGTGCTTTGTAAACCTTAAAACATACAAATGCCAGCAACTATTATTATTTTAAAAAATAAAATAAAGAAGATACAGACCCATGTGTAAACAATTAAGTATAAAAGTGAATGAATTAAGTGCCTATGAGAAAGAGGTACAAAGTCCTATAGGAATCCAGAGGAGGGAGAGACAGTCTCTTCAGTTTTTCCATTTTAAAATTCTATAATCTTTTCTGGTTACAAACAAGAAAAAATAACCCTTCTCCAAGAAAAACAAAACCAAACCAACCCCAAACATGACTTTAGTCAAGACTATGTATTAGCATAAGCACATATAATTCTAAATGATAAGAAGTTTTATATAGAAAAAAAGAGCATGTAGTTTAACTGAAAGGCACTGACTCTAAGTCTGTGTATGCGTACATTAATGGTATAATTTCCCAACACTATCCTGAAGAGTACAATAAAACTTAGGAAGGGAGGCCTTGGGCTTTAGTACACATTCTTACTCATTTAGAGTAGCTCTGCGCTTGGATAAAGCTGGAAACTAAAATGGGACAACTATGATGAATGCCCTACCCCTGAAGTCTGTCCATATATCATCATCACAGTTTCTACCGAATATTTAGAACTGGGTAATGAGTGTACTGCACAATCTATGCCACCCCCAACCCCAAAGGAAACTTTGTCAGCTGTGCCTGAAAACAAATTACAAACACATCAATCACTTGCTGACATTACAAGAATCAGCTTCTCTACACACAAATCCTAACTTTAAATAGAAGGCATTCTGTTTCATACTAGGCTGGAAACGGTTCTTCTACACTTGCTTAATTCCCCAACCAGAAAAGAAAAAAAAATCCTACCTAGGTAAAAATAATGGAAGTAGAAGACAATAGGAAAAGACTCCATTAATTCAAAACAAATCCTAGCCAGGGACTGCAATGGAAAATGATACTAGACAGGGCAAAATGATAAATAGAACTATTCACTTTAAGATTAGAAAGATCATTTTAAATTAACCAAACATCCTAACTATCCAAAAACCTAGGAAATTTGTCGCCTGAAGTAGTGAATGGGCTGCCTGTTGTTTTATTAAAATACAATTAAAGCTGAAATCCACTTCAATGACACAATTCAAATTAAATATTATGGGGGTGGGGGAATTAAATTGAAAAAAAAAACCCTGGATTTGTTTTTCAAATTTGGTTTGGATAATTAGAAAAGCCAAATCATCTTGCCAATTTTTGACATTTGACAATTTTCCAGAGTTCTCTTATTTGCTTGGTGTTTTATTTGATCTACAGACCCCCAATCAGTGTCCTTAAATTGGAGACATTAATTTCCACTGTCATAAAGGAAAATGTTTCAGCATTAAGAAAAAATGGGTCTTGGCTGGTTTCCAAGAAACTAGCTGCAGCCCAATTAAGCCATATCAGTAAAGACTCAGTTTATATATAGTCTTTTTTTATTCATAATTTTTTAAAGCTAACTTTTTCCCCCTCCCCAGTAGGCAGGCAGAAGGACATTGCCTGAAGGATCCTGTTTCCTAAGGAGAAACTGACTTTGAAAAGTTTTGGGAGCCATCATGGTAATGAGTCCATTTCTATTGACTTGTTATCTTCAAAGGTGAACTCCTGGGCAACAGAAAAGTGGTAGACAGCACCAGCTTGCTACTAAGAAAAAAGTATTTCTTGTCCATTTTCCTTACCCATTTTAAAGCTCTAGTATTAGCCTGATTTAAAACATGACTGCTCAGGCTTTCAGTGTCTGAAAGACAGTTTTTTAAAAATGAGGAAGTTCAGACCATTAGTGCTACAGAGACTAAAATGATAGAGAACCAAAGTTTTCTAGACTGAAATGCCCTAAACCAACCAATATAAACAAATGGTACAAAGAAATTTAAAAGATTTCCCTACACATCTCTAAACTTTTTATGTAGCATTATAAAAACAGCAAAGCTTAGTTGAGTAGTACCCTAATAAATGTCCTATAAGTATGTTTAATTAGGTATACCAGCAATAACTAAATAACGCAGCTTCATTACTTTCATCTCAATGATCTATTCAAGTTGAATAGAATAAAGACAGGAAAATGTACAGAAATGTTGGACTCAAGTGTTCTCATGCTCCTAGGAGAGACACCAGAAACTATTTTAATTAATTTGAGATATATAGCTAAGATAACTAATTTGGGTTGTTAGATGAGATTTTGGGACTACATATTCACTTTGGAGACCTAATTTGGGGTCAAATGGAAATTCTCCTTTAGACATAGAAGGATGCATTGGACACATGGGAAAAGGAGTCTATGTTGTACCACTAGTTAAGTAGGATCTATGCCCTATCTTGAGACGATATTCATATAGCTAAAAGTTTGACCATCATCCTAATTTCCACTCAATTCAATCTAATCCAACGAAATAGAATTCAGTAACATTTATTAAATGCATTTAAAATTCGAGGCTCTGGAGACTAAAAAATATATACCACACAGCCCATGACTTAGTGATGTAACAAATATGGGACAAATACAACTTTATCTCAGGGTATCAATATTAGAATAAACCTTCTTCCCTGTCTCCCTTTCAATCTGTCTGGTGACTTTATCTCAGAGTGAACTGCATTTGTTGTGGGACTATCCTCTAAACCACTGTGCCAGTTCTCAAATGGATTGTCCTGTCCTCTGTGACCTCCTCATCCACAAACTGAATGTTTCCAGGGGCAGTTAAACCTCTGCCCTGGTCTCAAGAGGCTTCCGATCTAATGGGAGGAAGCATCAGTGCACACATAATTATGATATAAGAGATAGTTAAATAAGTACAGATGAAGAATCCAAAGAACTGCTATAGAAATATGAGAAGGAAAAACATCAATTTCACCTGGAGGATGGGGTGGGGAAAGCATCAAGGAATGTGAAGGTATATCACAATTCTAGATGACCCAAGTGTAAAACAAAACTCAGCAGACTTCCTCTACTCAAATCAGCTTCTCTCCTTACATTAATGGCGCTGTGATTGCCCTAGTTACCTGTGCTTGAAACCTTAGACGTGTATTTGACTATTTTCTTTTTCCATATCTGTTTATCAAGTCTTATTTATTCTCCCTTCAAAATCTTTTGTATCTTTTTCCCCCTAGAGATACCATCATTCCTATCCCCACCCTCCACCATTCAGATGTTTACTACCTAGCCTAAACTAGTAAAACAACCTGCTAAGTGAAACCTCCAACTTCAACCTTGAATCCAATCCATCCCCCCTCTAATCCATCTGACAAACTACCCCCAAATTCATCTGTTTGGAACACCACTCCAGTCCTGTCACTGCAGAAAAAACTCCAACAGTTACCAGTTTCTTAAAGGATAAAGTACAAACTTCTTTACCGGAAATTTCAGGTCTTTCATTATCTGGCTCTAATCTACCTTTTCCACTTCTGCCCCCTTCCCCATGACTCTTCTCCTGAAGAGGCTCCTTTCCAGACTATTTAGTTTATTCATTGTTTCCTGAACACCTCACATGCTTTCACTTCTGCATCTTTGTTGAAGTGTTGAAGCGCATGTGCAAACATCTATTAAATACTTACTATGTGTAGGACACCATGGGGGAAAATGACAGAGCATAATACAAAATGAATATGATTTGATAAATTCCATGAAAGCAGAGATCATCTGGGGTATTTTCCCTTACCAAAATTCTACCCACCCTTCAAAGCTCAATTCAAATAACACCTCCTCAGTAAACCTCCCTTAAACGCTGCAGACTGATGTGAAATCACATAGATAAGGCAAATCAACAGGCACTTATTAAATGCTTACTATGAAATAGGCACTACGTTAAGCACTTGGGATACAAAGACAGGCCAAAAAGTGAAAAAAAAAAGTTCTCATTCTCAAGGATCATAGTGCAATGGGGTATATGCACTTATTATTTGAGCACTTATTTGGCATTTATCCTATGATATCCTATTTGAATTCCTACTGATTTCATTTCCCTGACTAGATTGTAAACTCCAGGAGTACAGACAGTTTAGCATACAGTAAGTGCTTAATATTTGCTGCTGCTGATTTCACTATGAACTATTTTGAGGAAAAACACTGAAAGTATATCAACAAACAAATATTCCACAATGATGAACTTAGCACTGTTTTAAGTAGACAAACTTCTAACCAGAAACAGCTTTGTGACTTTGGATAAGTTCTGTATGCCTTTTACTGTAAAATAGGAATAATCATAGCACTTACTTCCCAGGGTTGCTGTGACAATCAAATGAGATATTTGCAAAGCACATAGTACAGTGCTTGGCACAAAGTAGGTACGTAATAAATATAAAGGGCAAGTAGGCGGCTGGGCCTGGAGTCAGAAAGATTCAAAGAGTCATCTCCCAGAGTTCAAATCTGGCCTCAGACACTTACTTACCTGTGTGACCCTGGGCAAGCCATTTCACCCTGTTTGCCTCAGTTTCCTCATCTGTAAAATGAGCTGAAGAAGGAAATGGCAAATCAGTCCAGTACCTTTGCCAAGAAAACCCCAAATGGGGTCATAAAGAGTCAGAAATGATTGAAATGACTGAACAACAGCAATAAATGCTTGTTTCCTCCCTTACAGAGTTCAGGAACACCTACAAAGTTCAGGTGCTTGATGCAATCAGGGCAATGTAATTAGCAAACAGGAACATTTAGAGGACCTTACCATCTACAGGGAATTCTTCTATTTAGATTCTATGCTGTCATCATCCACAATTGTGGCAAACACCTTTGGTGAGCACATCACTCCTCATTCAATAAACTCCATTGGCTCCTTATCAAAAGTATGAAAGTAGGAAGTGATCTCAGTGATCATCTAGTCCAAATTAGAATCAAAAGTATCCCTACTATTACATACCTTCCAAGTGGCCATCTGGCCTCTGCTTGAAGACCTCCAGTCATGGGGGAAAAAACATCTCTCATGGCATCCCTTTCAACTTTTGGATACTTTTACTTCTTAGGAAGTTTTCACTACCCCTAGGTTCAAACACAAACTCATATCTGGAATTTAAAGTCCTTCATAACTTGTCTCCAACCTACCTTCCAGCCTTATTACACACTCTTCCCCTTCATGTATGTGATGGTCCAGTCATGCTGGCCTTCTTGTTATTCCTCACACAAAACGTTCCATCTCCTACCTTTGCACATTTGTACAATTTCTCTCCCTATGCCTACAACATACTCTTTCCTCATCTGTCTCTTAGAAAGCCTCGACTCCTTCAAAACTTAGCTCAGTTTTTACTTTCTCCAAGGTTCTAGGGTTGATCCTTCTAAATTTATCTTAATTCTTTTGTATATATCACATGCTGGAGAAGGAAGTGGCAAACCACTGCAGTATCTTTGCCAAGAAAATCCCAAATGGGGTCACAAAGAGTCTGACACAATGGAAACAACTGAACAACAGCATATATGTGTATGTATGTGTATATACATACACACATACGTCTATATGTTTTTATATATTATGTATGTTCAATATTTGTTGTTGAGTCATTTTTCAGTTGTGTCTGACTTCTCATGACCCATTTGGGGTTGTCATGGCAAAGATACTTGAGTGATTTGCCTTTTCCTTCTTTAGCTCATTTTACAGACGAGGAAACCAAGACAAACAGGGTTAAGTGCTCAGGGTCACATAGCTAGTAAGTGTCTGATGCTGGATTTGAACTCAGAAAGATGAGTCTTCCTGCCTCCAGGCCTGGTACCCCATCCATTGCGCCACTTAGCTGCTATTGTACTCAACACACATGCGCACATATGTATTCAATACATAAACATATATGTACATGTCATCTTTCTGATAGAATGTTACCTCCTTTAGAGCAGGAAAAGTTTCATTTTTGTTTGTCTCTTAGAGGCCTAGCACATTGTATGGTATATACTATTGGGTATACTGAAAAGAATGAATGTTGAGTGAATGATTGATAGCCAATCTTAACCTGACAGTGCTCTCTTGACTTATTTATGATGAAGTGAGCTACTAAGTAGATTTCTGCAGATTTAGTCATATTTATCATTATTATAACATGTCAGGAGCGGCATGTGGAATGCATTTCATAAACCTATTATGTGCAAAATTCTAATTCGCTGCCTTGTTTGAAGTGTATTATTTTTAGATTGGAAGAGTATTGGCAAAACAGAAACTAGGAGCGGAGGTGATCATTTTTAATAGGATTTTTAGCAAATATACTGACATAACTTTTTTTTAGTATTTTATTTTTCCCTAGTTGCATGTAAAAACAATTTTTAACTATAATTTTTGAGAGTCCACAATAAGCTGAGATTTAAAATCATTTTCATAATATTTTTCAGAGCATCTAAATGAATGGAACATTTTATACTATTTTTAATTTTTAAAACATGAATGCACACATGCATGTGCACACACACAGAGAAGGGCTGAATTTGGATTTAGAAGATGTGGCTCTGGCACTTAACCAAATAGGCAGTTATTTCACTCCCACAAACCTCAGGTTCTTCATCTATTAAATGAGGGAGTTGAACCAGATGATCTCTAGGGTCCCTCCTACATCTAACATGTTGTTATATTCTTAACCATTCCGCTACTTCAGTTGGATAGAAGAAATCCTCATGCTTCAATCTATATTTCAAACAATCTAATCTGTCTTATCAAACCATTACCCTCAACTATAAGAATGTTTCAGTCTTAAAATTACATAAATAAAAATTTTGCACTGGTATCAACTTCAATTTTGAATTGTAACCTCTACTTATCCTAGCACAGTTATTAGAAGTTCTAAATTCCAAGAATTTTTGGCTTTTAACTTAAAATTACTCAACAGAGTAGATTAAAATGAAGGGGTTCGGATTTAGGTGAGAAAAAAGATTTCCCAAGTCATGTAAACTAAACCAGAATAATTGCTAACACAAACATGCTCATTTCCCAATGTATATGGGTCATAAAGAACTGCCCACCTCAAAGGAGCAGCAGTAATACTGTTTACTCTCCATTTTAGACTTAAAAGCATTTTGGTTAGTGAGCAGACCCTGAAGCAGAAACATCTAAATCTATACTAATGCCCAGCAGAGCAATAACTACTTTTGATTGATTCAACAGTTCTGAAAGTGCAAGGGGGAAAAAGATCAAAACCAAGCACTGTATTAAACAAATAACCAGGGTATTGCTTCAGTCTCCTACCATTAAGATGAAAGCTGGATGAGGTTGAATGAAAGAGCAACAAAATAACTTGAGCTGATCAATGTTTGAAAGTAATATCCTACCCTCCCCCAACCCCTTGCAATGCTTTACATTTCGTTCTATGGTCAGAGTAAAGTGTTACAATTTTCATAACACAGACACTTTCTAACAACTGAGGAAAAATCAACTGTGAAGTGGACAGACCTCTGGGCAGGTCAACAGAATATGGTGGATGGTCTCATGGCAAAGAACAGTTTGGTGAAAGATCTGTACCATTAAGAAGAAAAACACTCAGTGAAAATGCTTTTTCCACCTAATATTGGTAAATGCTTTTCCCCACCACTACAAACATTTTCTTCCCACATCCATTTCATTGCCGTATCTGCTTTGCTTAAGTCATTTAGTCTTTCAACAACTCTCAATACTTTTCAATAGGTTGACCTTAATATGGAAAGCTGAAATGAACAGATTTATATAAAGTTCTCTGCAAGGAGAACAATGCTTACTTTAAAATTATGGACTTGAACTGACAATGAACTTCAAGTCAATATCAGCTATGACAATTTGCTGAACCTTCAACCCCCCTATTAGTATAACAGGGTATCCCAAAAGTCTCAGGGTAATTTTAAGTAAAACTCCACAAAGACCTTTGGGACACCCTGTATTTGTGAATGCAATCAAAATTGTCATCGTCATTATTTTTAACTAGCATAGCACTTTGAAGCCAGACCAAACATCTGTATTTTCTAAAAATATTGAAGCAGAACAAAATCAGACAAAAATATTCTCCAAAATTGAATATTAAGCAATGAAGAAGTGCAAAGTACCCTGTGAATGGTTAACCTTAGCTTCGGATCCTGGGACATGTCAGAGAGTATGTTAAGTCCAGGGTGAGAAGACTTGGGCCAAATTGAAGACAAGTGAACAGCCAGAAATGCATTAAGAATGAAAGAGAAGATCAGAAATGGAGCCTCCAATCAGGAATCAGATGGAGAATAAGAATAACAAGAATAGCTACTGTTGATATAGCACGTTATAGTTTTGTAAAGGGCTTTACACATATATCAGACATGTAACCTATGACCTACACACTGTTTTATTACTATCTCCATTTCTGAGACGAGGAAACTGAGGCTCTCAGACATTTAGTGACTTGCCCATAATGATACAACTAGTAGCATTAAAGGCAAGGTTCAAACCCTGAACTGCCCTGACTCCAAGTCCAGGACTTTTCCCACCACATTACTCTGCTTCTCAAACTTTGGGAGATGCAGAGCAATTAGTTAGGTTGCAGGCATCTTCCCACATCTCTGTCTCCTCCTTTTCACAGGGAGGGGGAGAGTACCAGTTGGCTTTGTCATCTCTTGTGTCCATTAGGGACAGGCTTGTTGGGGTTTCGGAAGTGTGCACAAAATGAATTTTATTTAATCTATAACTTTATTATTTTGAGCTGCTGCTTCAAATTTTACAATTTAAATGCAATATAATTATTGCTTATTTACAATTTCCTTTTTGCTCCCCTCCCTAACTTGTTTTATGTGAAATTTCCTTTTCATTCCCTCGCTGTTTATATATTGAAAATTATTTTCACAAGATATGACTTTGATAGGATTTGTTTTGCTAATGCTCTTCTGGGTGTTAAGAAATTATCTGGAGAACACACTTGGTCTTTAAGATTCAGTTTTGCTACTTAGCTATAGATTAGCTTCTTTTTCAAATTTTCAAAAAGTTATTTTGTATTCCCACCCTCATTCCTCAATATCACAGTTGGAAAATATAAAAAAAAATTAAATAAGAATAAGAACCTAAAGATGGAAGAAATGCATATTCCATGGGCCTGAAATGCATGACTGATTGCTGCCATATGGAGTTCATTAAGTTTCTTTTAAGGAAAAGGGCTAATAGAAGACTACCTGGTCAAACATGACGATAACCAACAAGAAGTTACCCACTTGCTTAGGGAGTAAAACAAATCCAAGAAAAAACTGAGTAAAACTAGGAGCATGAACCTAATGATAGTTAACAAGCACCTTTCTATACTTTGTCTACTAAGAAAAACAAACATCTGGGGTTTCTGTATATTCTTTTTTTGGGGGGGGGAGGCAGTTGGGGTTAAGTGACTTGCCCAGGGTCACACAGCTAGTGAGTGTTACGTGTCTGAGGCCAGATTTGAACTCAGCAGGGTCCTCTTGACTCCAGGGCCGGTGCTCTATCTACTGTGCCACCTAGTTGCCCCTATATATTTTAATAGATAGTATCAGAATACTTAGTACTAGACAGATGCTAGTGTAGTGATACGGGCATTACTATCAGAGGATGGGAATGACAGGGAGTGGGAGGAAACCATGCCAATCCACTTGCACAAAATCTAACGTGCCTGAACCAGAAATTATAAAACCAACAATGAGGTGATTATTCACATGCCACCACTGTGCTATATTTTTTCAAAAGGAGATTCCTCTGAGAATTTCTTTGCAGAGCACCATTTTAAGGATCCATGATTAAATCTTCATTGAATACCCCTCCATCTGATTCAAATGTCAATTCCTCTGTGCCTTTTGCATTCCATTTGTTCCGTTCCGTTGCTGTGCTCACCTCCATTCTCCTCCAGGCTGCAGACTTTCTCTACAACTCCAAAGAAGCCTCCGCATCACTCTACTCCTGTACTTCTCACACTGAAAATACCCTCCATCCTAAAAGCTCCTCCCTTTAATTGGCTGGTTCCTCCCAGAACTTCCATTTTACAGACATATCAAACAATGTTTCACATGCACATCACTACCACAAAGGAGTAAGGAAGGTACATATTCTCATCTCTTTTTCAGAACCAACCTTGGTCATTAGTACAATACGTTTTTCTTTTATGTTGTTTTTATTCTTTCCACTCACACTGTTGTATTCATTTTGTATACTGTTTTCCTGGTTTTGCATACTTTACTCTGAATGAGTTCATGTCTTCCCATGTTTCTTTGAACACTTTATATTTGTAATTTCACATGGAACATTGATAGGCATTTACATGGCTGTACCACACTTTGCTTATCCATTCCCTAATTGAAAGATAACTATTTTTGCTTCTAGTTCTTGGCTACTACAATAAGGACTGTTAATATATTCTGGTATATTTGTGATCTTTCCGTCTTTTATCTCCTTTGGGGCATATTCCTAGCAGTGAAATCTCTGGGTCAAAGGGTATGGGCATTTTAGTCACTTTCTTGGCCTAATTCCAAATGCAAAGTGCTATTTAAAGGTAAGCTATTCTGATTGCCTAACAATAAGAATTCACCATTCTCATTTTCTAATTTAAATAATCAACAAAATGTCCACAAGTCATCCTTTTAGTTATACCCTAACTTATTGAGGAGGGTGGTGGGATGGTGGAGGGTCTCTTTACAACTCAAGATTCTTGAAAAAAGGTGTATCCCTTGTTAACAGTAAAGTTTTGATCAATTTATATGTGCTTCTTTGTCAGCTCATCGGGAATGACAATTTCAATAGGAAAAAAAAGGCCATCAACGTAAATTACATGTGTCTGCATTTTCTAGTGTTTGCAGTGCAGATTCCTTAAGTATTCAACAGCATTTTTACAATGGTTCATTGCAAAGGAGTCTTTCCCAAATCTCCCATGGCAGCAGGGTTCGGTGAGAATGACCTAGACAGCAAACACTTTAAGATGCAGTCAACTTCCTGCTTAGCATCCAGTCAGTACCACAGGGGTTGGGTCTTATTTCATTTCTGTATGACTTAAAAGTTCTGACCAAGTAATAATGCATTACTGTATAGATTTTTCAACTGAATTAGAAAGATAACATTCAGTATAGTCAGCTTCTAAAGTAAAATACATGCAAAAGAAAAAAAAACCCTAGAAATGGATATATTATTTTTCCTATATGATATTCATTTCATTCATTAGGTATCCTGTTATTTCTGTAAGAATGATACCCTTTGCTCTACACATTTGACACTTAAATTATGAATGCATTGAGAATATCCTTAATGAAATGACAAAGGTATAGAAAGCCTTTCACAGACAACACTTTAGATTAGAAAACATCTGTACAGTTGATCAAAATTTAAGATTTCACTATATTATTTTGAAGGGGAGGAAAAGAAGAAATAAGGATTTATATAACATCTACTATATACTGGGTACTGTGCTAAGCACTTTACAAATATTATCTCATTTGATCTTCACAACTACCCTGCAAGATAGGTGCTATTACTATCACCATTTTAAATTTGAAGAAACTGAGGCAAACAAGTCAAGTGCTTTGCCCAAAGTCATACAACTTATATGTGGGGCCAAATTTTAACACAGCTCTTTCTGACTCTCTATCCACTGTATCACATAAGAAGAAAGAGGTCTACTCAGGTGCACCAAGACAGGAGTAAAGGCGCTTCAGACTAGGAATCTCCCATGTAAACATCAAACCACAGCTAGTTAGGATAGATGTGACTGTAGAGATAACTTCAATGGTATATTCAATATTAATGACCATCAAAAGAAGTGTCAGACACCCACCTAAAGTGTTCACCAATGTTGTGGAAGATAATCTGTGTAAGGTCCAAACAAAATAATAATTCTTTATTAATGGTGTTTCCAAATGCTTCAATTTGCAGCTATTACATGAATACCTATACTATAGTATACATAGTACACAGAGCATAGTATAGTGAAATCTATAAGAACACCAAAGAAATTTGTTTTCCATGTGGGAAAAGCAAAGTGGATGAAAACTATATACCCCAGATTAAGAGAGGCAGTTGAATTTCCAGCCCATTGGATTAGTTTATCACCATATCTATCTGTTACAGGTACTATAGATAGATAATTATACAGGGGCCAGATCAGGTTGGATCACATTTGAGAAGACACACAGTGCTTTCAAAGATTCTCAAATTGCACGTTGTTACAAAATCCATTCATCTCTTTAGCATTAATTTTTTTTTGCTTTTTTTTTTTTTAGTGAGGCAACTGGGGTTAAGTGACTTGCCCAGGGTCACACAGCTAGTAAGTGTCATTGTCTGAGGCTGGATTTGAACTCAGGTCCCCCTGACTCTGAGGCCAGAGCTCTATCTACTGTGCCACCTAGTTGCCCCTAGCGTTAATATCTTAACAGTGATGGTGGATGACTAAAAATTAATGGAACATTATGATTCACAACAATTAAATTTTTAAATATTCCAAAGAGCAATGAAAAAAACTTAGTTCACACAAAGGTATACTGTATTGTGTTACAAGTAATGGCTTCAATTCAAGAAATGGAGTGAAAAGCATTGTCAAGAATGTGTATGGTTAGAATGCAAGGTAAGCTGGCTACAAGTCAAGTAAATATAAGTGACAGTAGATGGAGAGTCAAAATGGTACTGGAATATTAACAAGATACCGAAGGAACAAGAGGAAGGTTTCTGGTAGATATTCTACGGAGAATTTATGAGAAAAAATATGGACAAAAAGCATATAGGATGAGGTATGAAAAACCAATAAATGGCAACACCAATAAAAATCATGGAGGCAAAAGACCAGTGTATATTAAATTTCCCTGCTTAACTGTAGCATCACAGCATTTACAGTGGTGATTCCAACTTTTCCATGAAATGAAGATGAAGAAGGAGTTGACTTTAATGCTCTTAGGCCTCTTGTGAAATGACCCAGTGAACTGTACTAAATTTTGACAAATTAGATATTCCATCAGCTCTCAATGATCTGTGGATTGGGTAGAAATTTTAAATTCTAAATGTACTTTATCTTGGCACCAAACACGTCACTTTCCCCTGCCATCATTGGTTACTAATTATGGAATGCAAAATAATTTTCATAATAACTGGACCAATCCTGAGAAGGTAAATCTGCTGCCTTCCCATGCATTCCCAAGATCCTTTTCAGTAGTTCAATTGAAGAGTTTTCCATAGTTCTCAACCAATGTTATAAATAAAAATACATATATTTTAACCTCCATATAGCTTCTTCTAAAGTTAGATGGGGGATACTGAGATTTAAAGATGAAGAGTACACATTTACTGACCTCACCCCCCCCCCATATCATTTTAAATTCTTGCACAAAAAAGAATTACTAGGCAAGGCTAGCATGTCTACCTTCACGGTATATTCTGATCTTTTGGAAAGGAAGACACTGAAATCCACTTACCTCATCTTATTTTTCCTAACTGCTGCCTAATTTCTTTTATTTCCTGTAATAGGAATATTTCTCTCAGCATGTAAAAGGCATTCTGAAAATTAGAGTAACACCTTTTCTATGAGCTTCTATTGTGCTGTTGCTATTCTGTGAGTTATATCACTATTTCCAATTCCTACCAAGTCAAAAGCAGTACACTGAGATTTGAGAATTTTACCCAAGGCCACTGGTGGCAGAATAGGAATCAGAGTTGACAATCTTAGCTTCTCATTTATTTCTTAGCCCATGGAGCCATAGAGTTTCTTGATTTCTAAGACTGTCCAAAAAATTTGTCAGCATTCCAAAATATGAAATTGAGTATCTTTAAAACTAGGCATCCCTTTCCCATTCCTTTTGGGATTGATTTAAACTGTGTGAATTAATGAATTTTAAAAGTCTTTTGAAAGACATCTATGGTTTTCCATTTCCTGAGAAAAATTTTGGCCACCAAGTCTGCATGTTTAGACAGCAGGATTTGACTCAATATATCCTGCTAAACATGATTCCCTGGAACAATGATTTATCCAGCAAATGTCACAGCACTGGTCTTTACTAAAGATGAAATAAAGCATGCACAGTGTAGAGACAATCTAAGAGAAGAGAGTGAATTACAAAATGTTAATGGTAGTTTCACCAATACTAAATTTTAAACTCTCTCTCTCTCTCTCATACACACACACACACACCCATATATAGAGGGGGGTGCAGCCCTATAAATTTAAAAGAAACTATAAACTCAGGAAATAAAAGAAATTAGGTAGCAGTTAAGAAAAATAAGATCAGGTAAGTGGATTTCAGTGTCTTCCTTTCCAAAAGATTGGAACATATGGTGAAGGTAGACATTTCCCAAAGATTACTAAAACAGATCCATAACACAAGATAATAAATGGCTTTAATCTTTTATAGTGTGGTTAAGAGACGACAGTTTATACTTGATGTGCCTTAAGTAATAGGTACAGTCTCCAGACAGGATTAATTCATATCCCACAGAATGCCAAAGTATTTTTCTGGAAACTTGAAATACCGGGCCCTGGATCAGCAAAACAATGAATAAATCAATAATTAACCAATGGCATGGCCCTTCTTCATAGGGCACTTCAGTTCATTCATCAATATAGATTTTCATAACAAATTAATTTTGTTGCAAAGATTAAAAAAGATTCAGCAAAAGGTGATATGGTTGAAATTGATCAATTTGTAAACTTCACAGCAAATAACTTGTGCAAATCTTTATCAAAGGCTCCATTTATTGCCTCAAGTCACATTTGTCTAATACTTTTCTCCTCAAGCCTGCTTAGCCAAACATATGCCAACTACTGATTTATGAACGACCGCTGTTAATCAAAAGAGTGAATGCTAAACTCCAGTTCACAGGGAGCTTAATTTGACAGTTCTTCTCACAGCCACAAGGTTGGAGCTGAGGTATCCTTCTCTTGGTAAGGTATGTAATATCTGTTTCACCTAAGAATCCTTCAGGAATTAGCTCATAACCTATCTTCTGCAAGAGGCCTTTCCCAGTCTTTTCCCTACCCCTTAAAACTACTGCCTTCCCTCCAAGATCACCTTCCATTTACTCTGCATGTATCCTGCATGTACATAGCTATCTGCAGATCGTCTCCTTCGTTAGAATGTAAGCTTTTTGAGGGCAGGGTCCATGTTTTTGCTTTTCCTTGTATTCCCCAGTGCTTAGGACAGTATCTGGCACATAGTAAATGTGCCTTAACACTTAATAAATGCTTATTGACTTACTGACTGATTGACAAACTAGTGTTTAAATGGTTATAGAAAAACTTCTCCTTCCTAGCATCTCCTTACTAACATATTACCCAAATCTTTAATTCCTAGCACTGTATCATTAAAAAAAAACAAATTTCATATCCATTGATAACACTAAGTGTCTTAAGAAGACAACATTTACTGAGCAGCTTGTATATTTACTACATATACAGTATAAAGAACTGAAGGAGATAAAGAAAATGTGCTGCACTGTCCTTCCTTTGAACAGCTAACAATCTATTTGAGAGATAAGACCTATGTAGATAAAGCTATCTGCTGCTTTACGTCAAATGATCTTGAACAAATAATTTCTACAGACAATAATTTTAATAGGCAATTAAAGGAAGAAGAGAACGCTTCAGGGTGAGAGAGTTAGAGAAGGCTATGTGACAGAGATCAGTCAGTCAACAAACATTTATTAAGCACCTACTACGTGCCAGGTACTGTGCTAAGTGCTGGCAATGCAAAAAAAGGCAAAAGGCCTTTATCAAGGAGTTCATAGTCTAATGGGAGAGACAACATGCAAAAAACCATAGACAAACAAGCTATATAAAGTATCAATTGAAAATAGTCAACAGAAGTAAGGTTATAGCAGGACCTTCAAGTATGGGCAAAATTAGAAAAGGTGGATATGTCTAAAGAGATTAATGGATATGGGGAGAATGATTTAAGTAGAGGCACAAAGGTGGGAAAATACAAGTCACTGTTAGGAATGGAAAGTAGACCAATTTGGTTACCGTGGAAATTTAATACAGAAAGTAGTAGAGAGAAGTCTGGAAATCTAGGTTGGGGACATACTGTAAGGTACCTTTAATGTGATTCACTATGGCCTCTAGGATAAAATACAGGTGTTGCATTTAAAATCTTACACAATTTGGCCCCCATGCTTTCCAAGTTCCAGCCAAACCTGCCTACTATTAATTCCCCAAACTTGACATCTCATCTCCCATATTCAAGCTTTTGGACAAGCTTATTCCACACACATGCTTCTTAAGAGTTTCTAACTATCTTTAGGATTCAGTTCATGTGCTATGTCCAACTCAAAGCTTTTCCTAAGTTGTGAGTGCCCTCTCACTTCTGAAATCACTTTGTATTTACTTAGCTACATATATGTTTTTATACTCTTGGTAGACGATTTATGTTCCTCGAGGAAGACAGAGATCGTTGGTTTTTGCCCAAGCACCATTATCATGTGCTTGTTCTCTTTTTTATACTAGACCTATCATTTTATTGGTTTAAAGACCTACCAATGAGAAAAATCCATCTACAATACAAATTAGCTAGTAACTTAATGCTAGTGTCTTTTTTTTTTTTTTGGTAGCCCTAACACAGCACAGTGCCTGATGCATAAATTCTTGCTGACTTGACCTGACATAAATACTTGCTCTGAAATGTACAATTTTAGAGCAAAACCTAAGGCACTGAGAGAGAAAATATCTTGCCCAGAGGGACTTAAATTTGGGTCTTCCTGATTCCAAAGCCAACTTTCTATCCACTGCACCACACTGCCTATTATACACAGTAGGTGTTTAGTAAGCTGTCGAATTGAATGGAAGTCCTAAGTTAGGACTTTATCCTGTAAGTAATTGGGACGAGGTGTTTATGGGTCTTAGGTATTAAAAATTTTAGAATAGACAAAAGTCATATGATGAAAGCAGGCTTATGGACAAATTACTCTGGTGGCTATACCCTGGCTAACTGAGGTTATGCAGAGGCTAGAGAAGGGGTGGCTAGCTAGAAGGATATTACAGTGGTCTAGGTAAAGTGATAAATATGAAATCTAATTTTTAGCTACTTAGCATCAAGACCATCATGTAAAGCTTAATAGCCCCCTTTCCCCTATAATTTTTGTTGTAGGTAACGAAGATAAATTTTAGATAAATCACATTAAACCTGGTTAAAATGCTCTTTTTAAAATGTTTTTTTTTACATGTAATGGCTATATGAACTTTATAAAAGATTCCTATATGAGAAACAGAGGATGTAATGGAAAAACTGAAGAGTCAGGCGACCTGAGTCATATTCCTAACTTTGTTGTTAACTAATTGTATGGTCGTGGGTCAATCACGTGGTCTCTCTCTGGGGTCTCAGTTTTCCCATTTCATAAAATGAGGGATGGAACCAGAAGTTTTCTAAGATCTCTTCCAGTGCTATAATTCTATGATTCCTAGAGTAAACAATTAAATCTTTCTTTCAACTTTATATCTCAATTCTTGTTAACAATTAACAGTTTCATCGTGTCACAGAAAATCACTAAATGGATTGGTGTAAGGCAGAATAGACATGTAGAGAGACAGCAATATTTAGAGTTGGAGAACCTGGGTTTGAATCCTAGTCTTACCCATGTGACCTTGAATAACCTCTCTGGATCTCATTTCTTCATCTATAAAATGAAAGGATTACTCTACATGACCTTCAGATCCCTTCTAGCTTTAAATATATGATCCTACACACTTCAATAGGGAAAGAAGAAACTGTAATTCATTTTTCCCATTAAAATGAACTTTATTGCTGTCTTTTTCTTTTGCACCAGTCATTTTCCATGACCACCCCTCTGCAACATATACATTGAACCTGCCCGAGGAGAGGAAAAGAGAGAGACAAAGTAAAGAAGGTGATTCATGCCAGAAGGGACAGATGAGAGAAACAGGGAATGTGAAAGAGAAATGTTTTTGTTAAAAATTTTTTTCACTGGTTCCCTGATAATGCACTATGGTGATTCATTGTTTTTTCACCTATAAGTCTAACATAAATGTCAAAGTTCTTCTAATTAACACCTCTGAACAAAAGTAAAACAGATGTTTTCTGCTAGACTCATTTCTACTTTTATACAAAATGAGTTTAAAAATTTGTTAGGCTCAGTCTTCTAATGTGACATCTCATGTCATTATGATATTGTCTTAATTAAAGCCACAAAGAATAGCTTCAGTATAACAGAGAGAGGATCTCCTCGCAACAATGGTATCCAATCAATATAAAATTTCCAATTTAGGCACTTCACATTTAGGATCTAACTCCTTCCTTAGACAGGAGTGCTAAGTAATCTTTTTTTATGTCAGGCTAGAGGAAAACCAAGAGAATAAGACAGTATAACATAAGTTCAGTGCTAAAGTTGTAGTTGGAGCAAAGAGTAAAATATAGCAAGGCTTACTGATTCTATCCCTTTTGTAAGGAATAGGAAGGGTTCTGAATTTTTTGTTCTGCTCCTTAGCAATCTCAAATATCCTAGAATTACTCTTTAACTTTCTTCTTATTCCTTCTCTCACCTTTGATTCCCACAGAAAAGACACTATGGATAGGCAAAGAGAGGTGTATGTATGTATGTATATGTTTTTTACTCAAGCCACCCCAATCCATTTTTGATGCATTCTATTCCTCAAAATGAACATATTGTCACTGTGATTAAATATGTTTTGCCTATGTACATAGTGGCCAAAACTTTTCTCCACATGGAGCAAAGAGCACAGACCAGGACCAGAGGCACAATTTGAGACCCTGGGCCCTTACTGCTGCATGGCCAATCATTTATCTCTTATTGACACTACTGAGCAAGAATCAGAAGGGACCTTATAGGCCATCGATCTAAACACCCCCTTTTTATAGATGAAGAAACTGAGGTGCAGACAAGTTAAATGACTTGCCCAGGGTCATCTGGCTAGTAAAGGGATGTGATTTTAACCCAGATCCTCCTGATTTCAAGTAGACAGCATGCTATCATCTGCTCCATGCTGCCTCTCTCCTATTACCTTCTCCACAGAGACTGTTCCAAACCATCTTCATTCTCAAACTCCCAACAATAATGGCTACATTTATCCCTCAGCAATTTGGCTGATATGCTACTTTACTGATAACCCTATACTAATGCAAAAAAAGAAATGTGTGCTTCCTTATGTCCCCTGATCTCTACCTCATCTTCCAATCTCTTATCCTTCTATCTGCTCTCAGAGGATAAAGTGGCCTTCCTGCTGGTCAAAACTAAGTCATATACTTTTCATTTCCTCCCTCCTGTCTCCTCTGTGACATTGCTCCTCTGATGTTACCTACTCTCCTCATTTTACAGAAACACTGAATTTGAGAGTTGGAAGGAACTTTGGGGGCTTTAGTCCAAAGCACAACTGAGCAGAAACACTCTCTGAACTGAACCTCTTACATTTCAGAGGCAAGTTATCTGACTCTTGAACAGCTCACTGTCAAAAGCTTTTATTTTTCTTCTTGATGATTTCACTGTCTTGTACGCCTCTTGGTATGGAAACTCCACTTGTTCAAATCAGCAGCTCATCTACAACAACTCGTAGCATCTGAAAGTTAGTTTCCTGGGCCACCAGATGGTTAAGAACCCCTGCCAGTGGTCACACTGAGTTAGTTGTGTCAGAAACAGTATACAAAATGAGGTTTTCCTGGCTCTAGGGCAAGCTGTCCCTCTACAGAGAATAAATAGCCTTCCACTCACTCTAAAAATTTTTGTCGATTCCCTGTTGGCTACCCACAATATATACATAACTTAGACTTCTGTTTAAGTTCACAAACTTAGAGATTTAGAGCTAGAAGGGACTTTAGAAGTCATTGAATCAAATTCAATAAGTGATTTGCCAAAGGTTACAGAGGCTGGAAGTGACAGAGGTGGGAGGTGATTTTAGGTTGAAACACCCAAATTCCATCTGACTCAAAATTTCATGCCCTTTCTACTGTGCCACACCGGCCCCAATTTTATTTCATACTCTTCTCCTTCATGCATTTTATGCTGTATTCAAACTGAAATACCAGCTGTTCTCCAATCTTGTCCTGCCCTTCTTTACTTCCTGTGTTTTCAAAGACTCTTTCTCAATTCCTGGGCTGTACTTTCTCTACCTCTCCATTTAATGAAATCCTTCTCATCCTTAAAGGCCTAGCTGAGGGGTTATTGCCTCCATGATGCTTTCTTTGATTCTTTGAGCTAGAAATAATCATTCTTTTCTTTTAAATTCTAATGTTGCTCTATTTGACTTCTCCAAAACACTTAATCATATGTTAACATCCCATTATTTGTTGTATATCTATCTAAGTAACTCATTTTCTTTAATGGACCATAAGATTCTTGAGGACAGGGACAAAAAAGTTTTCACCTTTTACATCACCAATATTTAGCACAAAAGAATTACTACTTAAAACATTTGTTGAATTGAACTAACATTTAGAGGTAAGAAAAAGAGAAATTTATATACAAGCGCCAAAACAGAACTAGGGAAATTAAGCATTTGGGAAAATCCCAAAGAAGGAGTCCTCTCATCACTAGAAGGGGAAGAACTTGGAGCGATATTAAACAAAGACTTCACAATCCATGTAGGAGTTGAACTAAATACCCTCTATTGTTCTAGATATATTCCAGGGTTCATTGTTTCTGTTAGGCCAAAAAGAAAAGAGTCACCTTACAAATGTGAGAAAAGGGAGAAGCTGGGCAGACTGGGCAAGAGAGTCTCAAATAAAAAGGAAAAAAAGGACAAACAGCAACAACAATTCCACAAGCCCTCCGTGAGGGGACAGACTAACATAACTAAAGAAAAGGAAAAAGTGACAAGCGCATTAGTCAGTCCTTCCATTTCAAGCAGAAAGAAAGAATTAGGAAGGATAAAAGTGACACAAACACACAGGCCTACTTTCTTGACGTGTATACCAAAAAAACCAGAAAACAAATTTAAAGAAATAAAGTATAACAAAACACATCTATTTGTGGCCCATAAGAAATAGTTCACTAATATCTTCTTGTCCATACACTTAATATACATCAAGCACTGATTGTAAATTAAAGTAAGTGCTGCCATAAATTTTATAACATTTTCAACTATTATTGTCCCAGCACTCAAGAATTAAAAGGTATGAGCATATCTCACTTCATGTAATTAATGTATTTCTGCGTGAATTTTTATAAATTAAATTGAATTTATGTGCAGCACGAGAATTTGCTCTTTAAAAGAAGCCCATATCACATTAATGGTAATGAAAATAACTACTCCCCATTGTATCAGCTTTATAAGTACAGTGTAACAAATAGAGCACTCAACTAAGTATCAAAAGACCCAGGTGTGGAATCCTCACTCCATCACTCAAATAAATAGTTGTGTGACCCTGTATATTTTACTTAAACTCTCTGGATGCTAGTGTCCTTGGACACTACACTGGAATAGCAGCAACTGCCCTCACCCAGTGTTCTAACTGATCCCAAGCTCCTTCCTACCATCAAAACCCATTGTTCTTGATTTTTATCACCATTATTCTTCTGTAGCTATATGTCAACAAATCATAAAAGACCATGAATTTGGAAGAATTAAAGTTGTAAGTGACCAAAAGGAAAATAGTGGAGTAAACAACCAGTAGCATATTGTAAATGACTGCATGCAAGTAGTTACACAGAAAACATCACCAAGGACATGTATGATCCTAAAAGGAAGCAGTCAAATCACATCAACTTCACAGCAACAAGCATTTATATAGCACTGGGTCACAGTGCTTTAAAGATATTATCTTGTTTTATCCTCACAATGACCCTGGGAGGTAGGTCTTCTTATTTTCCCCATTTTGCAGATGAGAGAATGGAGGCAGACAGAGGTTAAGTAGCTTGCCAAGAATCACAGAGCTAGTAATATCTGAGGCTGTATTTGTTTTTTAGGGCATTCTTCTCCTCATTGGCTTTTTGGACCTCTTTTGCCATTTGGGTTAGGCTATTTTTTAAGGTGCTATTTTCTTCAGCATTTTTTTGGGTCTCCTATAGAAAGCTGTTGACTAGTTTTTCATGATTTTCTTGCATCATTCTCATTTCTCTTCCTAGTTTTTCCTCTACTTCTCAAACTCTTTTTTGAGTTCTTCCATGGCCTGGGACCAATTCATATTTTTCTTAGAGGCTTTGGATGTAGGAGCTTTGACTCTGTTGTCTTCTTCAGGTTGTATGTTTTGATCTTCTTTGTCACCAAAGAAAAATTTTATGGTCTGACTTTTTTTGTGCAATTTGCTCATGATCCTAGCCAATTACTTGAGTTTTAAACTCTTTGTTAAGGTAGTGGTCTGCTTCCAATGTGGAGAATGTACTGTCCCAAGCTTCAGGGGTTTTGTGCAGTTTTTTTTTAGAAATACTTCTAGGGACCTGTAAATTTTCAGTTCTTCCAAGGTGGTATGATCAAGGGCATGGTGTTTACTCCTTTCCTGGCCTGTACTCTGGTCTATGAGTGACCACAAGCACTCTTTTCTGCCTTGGAACTGTGAGGAGGATTCCCTCTCCATTGCCACTACAAGCTCTACCACTCTAGTACTCCTCCTTGCCCCAGGACCGCTACCCAGAACTGTGACCCAGAGCCAAGCATGGGCAAAGCAAGAGAATCCTGCCTCAGTACCAGCAAAGATATCCTTGCAATCTCCCTCTGATTAGCCATTTGATTCCCCTCAGTCTGTGGGCCGAGAGCTCCAGAAGCAGCTGCCGCTCCGGGGCTGTGACCGAACTTCTGTCTCACCCTGGTAATAGACCTTTCCTATTGACCTTCTAAGTTGTTTTTGGCATTTGTGGATTGAGAAGTCTGGAAACCACCACAGCTGCCCATGATTCAGTCCCCTGAGGCCTGGTCTTTGCCTGTGTACCCACACTGAACTGTGTTCCTCTCCCAGCCTGGCACAACAGACCTTTCCTTTTTTTTTTTTAACTGCTTTATCCATGTCTAAATTTTATTTGTTTGTTTGTTTGTTTTTTTAGGCAATTGGGGTTAAGTGACTTGCCCAGCATTACACAGCTAGTAAGTGTCAAGTGTTTGGTCTGAGGCCGGATTTGAACTCAAGTCCTCCTGACTTCAGGGCTGGTGCTCTATCCACTGCGCCACCTAGCTGCCCCCCAACAAGAGACCTTTCCAATCAGCCATCCAGGTTGTCTTGGGCTGGAAATTTGTTTCACTCTGTCTTTGTGTTGGGTTCTGCTGCTCAAGAATTTGTTTAGAGTCATTTTTTTACAGGTATTTGGAGGGTTTGGGGGAGAGCTCAAGCAAGTCACTGCTTTCACTCTGCCATCTTGGCTCTGCCCCCCTCCTCCCCGAGGCTGTATTTGGATTCCTGTCTTTCTGACTCAAGGTCCAGTGTTCAATCCACTGTGTCACCTAGCTACCTCATAGCAACACTAAAGCATAATCCTGTGAATACAAAAGGACCTAGCTATTGTGTTGGGTAGATCCTCTTTTGGGAAGTTATGGAAGGGCATGGATATAAAATCATATAACCTGAGAAGCATGAGGGTTTTATGTCCTGCACTAATAAGATCTGGCAGCCACAGAAGTCTAGTCATAAGCATGGTATAAATACTAGATTCCGGGATGGGCTAGAAATTACCAAGTCTCATAATCAGAAGTCCATGGACCCAGACAAGCATAGGGTGAAGGTGGAGGCTGGAACACAGGAGCATGGCATGAAGAAGGCTGGGGAACAACACGTGAGGGTTTAGGTTGATGTCTTTCACCTGGGAAGATAGGAAATGACTTCAGGGAAGAGGTGACATGAAAGATTTCAGTAGGCCAAGATAAACAGTGAGTGTTTTCTGGGCATGAGGGATATCCTGTGCAAACATACAAAGATAGAACAGAGGACAAAACCAGTGAAGGTTAATAATTCCATTTGGCTCAGATATTAGAGTTCATGAAGGGGAGTGGTATAAAACAGATATAAATTGTAGAAGGGCAGCATGGTGGCTTTTCTTTGGTTACAATTAAAACTGTCTCACTGTTCCTTAGTAAGTACAGAGGACCCCCTAGCTACAGGCTGAATGTAGGCTAGATGATCACTTTCCAGGATTATATAGAAGGAATTCCTGTTCAGGTAACTCCTAAGTTCCCTTCCAAATCTGAGTTTCTGCGACCAGCTTCATTTTTCTAACATTTCATCATAAATGGTACCTAAATGCTATTATCATAAATAACTCATTACTTTGGTTTTTAATGTCTATTTTTCTTTCCCACTGAGATGCGGAACTACACACTAACCAAAATGCCTGGAGTATGCTCCTTCAAAGAAGACCAGAATCTATTCATTTAAGCATAGAATCATCTCTATAGATGGCCCTTAATCATCTATTAAAGCCCATTTGTAATCCTACTGCAAAGCAGGCTATCTACTTCCTAAATGGGGTCTGTGCTGGCATTTTGGCTTTCCAAGTTTCTTGTACTCGGGTCTGTATTTTGTATTATTTTGCCTCAGATGTACTAGTATAAGCTGCAATACATTTTGTTATTTTGTTATTTCCTGTCTAGATTTTTAATCTTGTTACCTCTATTTATAGAACTCCTCTGTCTTTCCAGGTTTTTTGAAACACCCTTTGATTTAGGATCATCTGCAAATTTCATTAAATGCTGCTGACTTCCCCTTCCAGACTATTACATAAGTTGTTAAATATATCTGGATGCATCATAATCCCAAGGTACCAGTTACAAGTTATTTAATTATACTGCCATTTATCATTAGTCTTTATTTATTATCTTTCAGCTAATTAATATCTGTATTTCTCTTGTCCAAGTCAAGAATTTATTCTGGAACTAAGAAGTTAAGGACTACTGTCAAAAAATCTTTTAAAGGATGCTGATTAGCACCACTATCATTCAATAATATGCTAGAAATGCTACCTATAGCAATAATAGAAGAAAAAGAAAAAGAAATGGAAGATATAATGATATGTAATTAACAACTTTAACAAAGTTGCAGGATACAAAATGATTCTACATAAATCACCAGCATTTTTATATATTACCTACAAAGTTCAGTAGCAAGAAATGGAAAGAGAAATTTTATTTAAAATAACTGTAGACAATACAAAATACTTAAGAGTATACCTACTGAGACAAACTGAGGAACTATATGAACACAATTACAAAACACTTTTCACACAAATGAAGTTAGATCTAAACAATTAGAAAAATATCAATTGCTCATGGGTAGTTTGGGCCAATATAATAAAAATAACAATTTTATCTAAATTAATATACTTATTCAGTGGCATACACCAAAAATTGTTTTATAGAAATAGAAAAAATATTAAAATTCATCTTGAACAAAAGGTCCAGAATATCAAGGGAATCAATGAAAAAACAATGTAAAGGAAGGTGATCTAGCCACATCAGATCTCAAACTGTATTATAAAGTGGTAATTATCAAAACAATCTGGTATTGGCTAAGAAATAGAATGATGAATCAGTGGAATAAATTAGGTACATGATATAGTAAATGACAATAGTAATCTAATGTTTGATAAACTCAAAGATTCAAAGTTTTGGGACAAAAACTCAGTATTTGACAAAAACTGCTGGAAAAACTGAAAAACAGGAAGGCAGAAACTAGGTATAGACCAATATCTCACACCATATACCAAGATAAGGTCAAAATGGGTACATGATTTACACATAAAGGGTGGTAACATAAGCCAATTAGGGGAGCAAGGTATAGGTTATCTGTCACATCTACGGATAAGGGAAGAATTTAGGACCAAACAAGACATAGAGAACATTACAAGATGTAAAATGGATAATTTTGATTATATAAAATTAAAAAGTTTTTGTACAAACAAAACCAATGCAACCAAAATTAGAAGGAAAGCAAAAAACTAAGGAAAAAAATTTTTTTAGCAAGTATCTCGGATAAAGGCCACATTTCTTAAATATGTATAAAGAACTGAGTCAAATTTATAAGAATACAAGTCATTCTATTGATAAATGATCAAAAAATACAAACAGGTGTTTTTTAGACAAAGAAATCAAAATTATATTTAGTCACATGAAAAAATGTTCTAAATCACTATTGATTAGAGAAATGCAAATTAAAACAACTCTGAGGTACCACTTCACACCTATCAGAAAAAGAAAAGGATAAATGTTGGAGCGGATGTGGGAAAAGTGAGACACTAATGCACTGTTGGTGGAGTTGTAAACTGATCCAACCATTCTCAAAAGCCATTTAAAACTATGCCCAAAGGGCTAAAAACTGCATACTGTTTAATCCAGCAATCCCATTGCCAGGTCTGTACCTCAAAGAGATTAAGAAAAAGAAAAGGGAAAATAACTTATTTGTACAAAAATATTTATAGCAGCTTTTTTTGTGGTGGCCAAGAATTGAAAATCGAGAGGATGCTCATCAATTGGGGAATGACTAAACAAGTCATGGTATATGATTGTAATGGAATATGATTGTTCGATAAGAAATGACAAGCAAGATGATTACAAAAAAATCTGGGAAGACTTACAAGAACTGATATAAAATGAAATAAGCAAAACCAGAAGAATACTGGACACAGTAACAGTAATATTATATGATGAGGAACTGTGAATGACTTAGCTATTCTCAGCAATACAATGATCTAAGAAAAGACAAAAAGAGAATGATGAAAAATGCTATCCACCTCCACAGAAAGAACTGAGTTATTTGAACTGAAACATATTATTTTTGTTTCTTTTCTTTCTTCTTTCTTTCCTTTCATCTTCTTGCACAAAATGACTAATATGGAAATGTTTTACATGATTACACATGTATAACCTATATTAGATTGTTTCTGGGAGTGGGAAGAGGAGGGAGGAAGGGAATTTGGAACTAAAAACTTTTTAAACAGAATTTAAATTTTTTTTTGTTTGATAAACCCAAAGATACAAACTTTTGGGACAAAAACTCAGTATTTGACAAAAACTTCTGGAAAAACTGAAAGACAGTATGGCACAAAATAATTTTAAAAATTTTTAAACAGAATTTGGAACTCAAAACTTTTTAAAAAAATGTTAAAAATTGTTTTTACATGTAATTGGCAAAAACAAAATATTATTAAAAATAAAAATAATGCTACCTAAAATAAAATAGGAAGAGAAAAAAATCTTTAAAGAAAATCCAAATGCGTTATAATCCTGGGTAAATTTGCCTCTCCATTTACTTGATTAAACACCACAAGTGGAAAAGGAAGTAAAGCCAAGATAGTGGAATATCAGGAAAAAGTTCAGAGACTCTTGGTCCCCCAAATTCCTCCAAAAAAAGTTAGAAAATTTGTGAAATCTTGATCTGGAAATCCAAGAAAAAGTCACAGGGAGTCACTGTTCCGGCCCAAGTCAGCATACATAGAAAAAGTGGCCTGTGGATCTTGGGTTCAGGATCTGGCCAGGAGAAGACTACTCCTGTGCAGGCAGAGTTGTGCACCAGGGCAAGAGGAGACTCCAGGTCTATACTGGGGCACCTCAACCTTGTGCAGAGTTCAGAAACTAGTGGCAACTAGCAGCTTGTTAGTCCACTGCTATGTTTTGAGCCACAGATTCAGGGAAACCAAGCAGGGAACCTGTGCCCAGAAATGGCAAAAGACATATACCAGAGTGGTATACTAAGAAAGGAGCAAGTTCAGAAGCAAGCAGCAATGGTGTGGCTCAGACCCCAGGAACAGAGCAATCCTTCAGCTCCAGTCTTTAACTTAATCTGCAGCCTGCAAAGGAACAAACAGGGGAAGTATCCCAAAAGAACAGGAAGTCTGTAGTTCTGTAACCAACAAAGATTTTTATCTGATGGGCAGTGGCTGAATCTAACAGTGGCCTATTACCGTTCAGACACAAACTCAAAGTTAGGAACCTGCAGAGCTTAAATCATTGAGGCAGGGATTACACTTTGCCCTGGATAAGACCACTTTGAGAGCTGTAGGTTCCCAGTATGAGCTGTCCTAGAGATACTACAGTAATACAATATTTAATATCCCAAAGAAAGTAGCAGCCAGGGCAGCTCAGATGTTTCCTTCAGAAATCTGCAGAGTCTGGCCCTAAAATCAAGTCCAAAGTCAGCAAGGAGGCTGGAAGAATGAGCAAACCAAAAAAGAATCCCACCATAAAATGCTATTATGGTGACATAGATAGTCAGGACACAAACCCAGAAGAAGAGAATGACTCCAAAACATCTATAAATAAAGCCTCAAAGAAAAACAGAGCTTGGGGACAAACTCAATGAGAATTCCTGGAAGAAATGAACCAAGAGTTTTTTTTAAAAAGTTTTTCTTTCTTTATAAATGAAATGAAAGCACTTGAGAAAAAAAAAAGTGGGAAAAAATGAGAACCATGGAAGAAAGAATTGGAAAGAGAATTAACAGCTTGGCAAAAGACGTACATAACATTGCCCAAGCAACAAACTCCCTGAAAATTAGAATGAATCAAATAGACACTAATGACTTCATGAGACAAGAAATACAATAAAACAAAGTCAAAGAGCTAAAAAAAAAGAAAATAGAAGAAAATGTAAGGTATTTCATAGCAACTAAACCAAAACAAAGCAAAATCCTGACTTGGAAAATGGAACAAGGACAACAAATTTAAGAATCATTGGACCACCTGAACATCATGACAAAAAAAAAGGCCTAGATACATTTCAAGAAAACTGCCCAGTTTTCTTAGAATCAGAGTGTAAAGTAGAAATAAAAAAAAACAACAACTGCTCATTTCCTAAAAGAAACCCTGAAATGAAAACTCCCAGGAACATCATAGCCAAAATTTGAAGCTTCCAGGTGAAAGAAACAAAAAAATAACTACTTCATGTAGCCAAAAAGAAAGAATTAAAATACTGAGGAGCCAGAGTCAGGAACACATGATTCAACTACCACCACTATAAAGGAGTGGAGAGCCTGGAATATATTTCAGAAGGCAAAGGATATAGGCTTACAGCCAAGACATAATCAGAAAAATTGAGTATAATCCTACATAGGACTTTTAATAAAATAAAGTACTCTAAGTATTCCTGATGAAAAGACCAGAAACGCATAGAAACTTTGAATATCAAAAACAGAAGTTAAGAGAAACACAAATAAGTAAACACAAATGATTACAAGGTACTAAACAAGGACAAATTGTTTACATTCTAAAATGGGAAAATAATGTATGTGTCTCCTCTAAACCCTACATCATAAGGGGTTACACAGAGAATCTAATTAGAAGGTCCAAGAGTAGTTCTGTTATGTCTTAATGCTATTAAAAGAACAAGAAGAACGTAAAGAGAAAGAAGGGGAGGGAGAAAGGAAGGAAGTTTAGAGGGAATTGTTTTACATAATTTGGGTGCACGAGTAGAAGTCTATACAAAAAAGCAGGAAGAGGGAGAGGAAGAGCTGACTCGAAGTTTACTCATATCTTAATTGATCAAAGTAGAGAAGAATACACACAGGGTTGGGTACAGAAATACATTTCATTTAACAGGGAAATAGAGGGGGAAAGGGGAATTAGAGGAAGAGGAGGTTAACAAGGTATTAGTCACAAATAAAACAAATTCTAAGGATGCATGAAAATATTCATAGCACTTTTTTGAGGTGGCAAAAAATGGGAATCTGAAGGGGAGGATCATAAATTGAGAAATGGCTGATCTTATGGTATATAAATTTGATGGAACACTATTGTACTATAAGAAATGATGAAAGGAATCACTTCAGAGAAACCTAGGGAGACTTCTAGGAATTCATAAAGAGTGAAGTGAGCAGAAACAAGACAATGGTTTATACACTGACAACATTATGGTATAGGCAAACAACTATGGCAAAAACAAAAAGACTAAGTAAATCTGATCAGTGATTCCAGAGGATGAATGATGAAACATTCTACCCACCTCCTGGTAGAGAGGTAAAAGACTAGTGTATATACACACAGACACACACATTTCTTTTGCACATGGCCAATGGGAAAATTTGTTTTGGTTGATTTATGCATGTTTTGTAACAGGTGTTTTGATTTGCTATTATTGTTGTTCTCAACAGGCTATGGAGAGGAGGTAGGAGGGACAGAAAGCAGATTTTTGCTGAGGAAAAAAATATGGGATTTGTTTATGCAAATCCTCTATCTTATTTAAAGTATTTTCTAAAAACAACTCTTACTAAGAGTGATTTTTTAATGGATGAAGGATGAACTGTCTCTCCCAAAGACTCTTAATGATTCAGTAAACACAATCTTATTTAGTGAGTGGTACAAGCTAGAAGGCCTGTGCATGCAGTTGTCCTCCCTGGTGCTTACCTAATAGCCCCCTAAGTGACTGAAAGTAACCTGTATTAGCTGGTGACCATGGAAGCCTCTAGTTCGCATTCAGTAATTCTGTAAGGTTTGTTTGTAAGAGATTTAAAGATGTAAGGAGGATTTTCTGCCTCTCCTTAGTTGTAGGGGATGCTATTTCACTTTAGTTCCCATAAAGAATATTTCCCTTTAGATGGCAAAGGGCAGAACAAACATGGTTAAATGAGGACTATAGCCAGAGATAGCTAAGGAAATATTAATAGAGCATCTAGGAATTCCTAAATGAATTCAAGAAGCCAGGATCAGGAAATTATACCTGAATTTACACTGAAAACTCAAAGATCTGATCACTTGTCTACTGGTTACGACCTCGGAGGGATTATGGAAGATAGAGGAGGTGACAGAATCTAGAGAGAGACAAATATCCCAATGTTCCAAAAGAAGGTAGTATGTTTTGCAAAGAATAAACTGATAAGCTTGCCATTAATAAATCCCAGGAAAAATTTGGGATGATTTAACAGAAGATTTGTAAATAGTTAGAAATGGAAGTAATCAATAGGAATCGGCATTGGTATATTAGTCATTCCAGACCACTTCTTTTTCTGAAAGATTTAGCAGACTGAAGGATTAGTGAAATGCTTTCAACTTAATACACCTCAATTTCAGCAAGGTATCTGCCAAAGTCTCACAAATGGCCCTGTGGGAAAGACAATGACCTGGCAGTTAAATTATATTACCATTATGTGGGTCTAGAACTAATTCATCAACTATACAAAAAATGAATTGAGTAATGGATCAATGGCAACCTGGAGGGAAGTGTCCAGTGATATGTTTCAGGCCTTTCTCCTCATAATTGTTAAACATTTTCCCCCCATACTTTAAGACACTTTCAACATGTCTAAAACAGAATTATTTTTCCTGGCTATACAAATATGCCCCTCTTCCTATCTTCCCTTTCTCTATTGAGGGCACCACCATCTTCCCAATTACTGAGATTCATAACTCTGCAGTCATCTTCAACTCTTTTCTTTACCACATGATCCCTTTCCCCACCCATGTCTAAATATTTTTCAAGCCTTTTAAATTCTTTTCATTTCTCTCAAATGCTTCCCTTAACTCAACTCAAATCACCCCTTGTCCTAGTGGAGGTCCTCATTATTTCTCAACTACACTATTTGCAATACCTCCTAATTGATCTCTTTTCACTCTGTCTCTCCTCTCTCCAATCTATCCTTCACAAAACTGCAAAACTGATATTCTTAAAGCACAGATCTGACCAGGCCTGCTCTCTTGTGCAAGAGCCTCTGAGGCCTCCTGACTGCCTACAGAATAAGCTAGGATTTCCTCAACTTTGTATTTAAAATCTTTCACATTATTACTCCCGACTGCTTTTTGAAGACAGTCCACTTGCCTTCACACGTTCGATCTACATTACAATCAAAATGGTCTATTTGTTCTCCCATCTCAATGACCTTACAACAGCAATCCTTCCCATTACTAGAATGCATTCCCTCCTTTTCTTTCATGTCTCCTATAATTCTGGCTTCCTTCAAGGCTCAGCTCAGTTCTACTCAAGATCTATCCTGAGCTCTCTGGTTACTAGTACCCTCCCCCTTTTACTTATATTCTATATTAATTAAAATGTCTCATCTATGCCCCTGCCGACCTGCATTGGCAGGGAGAGTTTCCTCACCAGGGAGTTCCTCATATCAATAATAACAGAGGTCTAGGTCCTGTGTTTCTGTTGTTTCCCCCCAGTAAAATGTGAGCTCCTTGAGGGCAAGAGTTGTTTCCTTTTTTGCCTTTTTATTTTCAGCAATTAGCACAGTGTCTGGTATCTAGGAGTTGCTTATTAAATACTTATTAAATGAATGAATGTAATTATCAAATTGCTGGCTGCCATGCAGCTGGAAGGGATAGCTTATACTTGAAGTGGCAGAAGTCGGTTTTAGAAATATCAGATGGCTGGACTAAAGGGCCAATTTAAAGATCAGATTTAATAGGGATAAAAGTAATGTCTTGCATTTAGGTTTTTTTTTTTTCAATATATTGCAGCATGAGTACAGAGGAGACCTGGCTTAGCAGCTGTTCAAGTGAGAAAGACTTGTGGTTTTAGTATACATAAAGCTCAATATGAGTCAATGTGATATGTTTGCCAAGGAAGCTGATGCAATCTTGGGTGCATTAATAGAAATAAAATGAGAGGGTTGGACTAGATGATCTTGATTCTAAGTATAGCATCCAGAACAAGCGAGGTGATAGTCCCATAGAATTCTGTGGTCAGACCACACTTGAGGTATTCTATTTAGTTCTGGATACCACATTTTAAGAGGGACTCTGACAAAATGGCATGTGTCCAAAGGAGTATGTTGAGGCAAGGAGACTAGCAACCACATCCTATCAGGAATGGCTGAAGGAAATGAGGACATTTCATCTGGCAAACAGAAAACTTAGCAGAGTGATTATTGTTTTCATGTATTTCAAGAAGGGGTAGTATCCTCATTATTTATAACTCCAGGGAGAAGAATGAGGACCAACAGTTTTAAGTTATAGGGTAGTTGATTTAGGAGAGCTTTTGAACAATTAAAAGTGTTAAAAAAAATTGGATGGGGTGTTTCATGAGTTAGCGAGTTTGCCATTACTTGAGATGTTCAAGGAAGAAGGTGAACACTTTGCTCATGGTCATGTAGAATACATATTTTTGTGAAGGGTTAGACTATATGACTCTAAAATCTCTTTCAATTGTAAGATTTTATGATTCTATGTTCCTCAGCTCTGGAGTTAGAAGGGACATATTAATCAGTGAATTTATGTCACCATTTGTCAATTATTTCTAAGCTTTCTGTCTTCTCTTATTTTAGCAAATATTTCTTACTTAAAATATCATACATGATTTACGTGGTAAATAATTAACTGTTAAGATCTTTAGAAACTTTATTTATGCTTTTATTTTTAAAATGTTTCAAATATAATATGAAACTGACTAAAATGCTGAAAACAATGGCAACAGAGAGAGAGGTCTACCTTGCTGTCTCCTTAGAGGGAGACAGCTTTGAAAAAAATTTTGTACCAAATCCAGAAAGTTGTTGGTTTGGAATAATGGTTGGCAAGGCTCCAAAAGGCATATGACCTTGCTTCAAAGTCCCTTTGCCTATAGTTTCTGGAAATGTAAAATGAGAATCTGTTAGCAGAAGCAAACCAGCAAAAACTAGCTATTTTTAGGAGACCCTCCACTTTTTTCTCTTTTACATTGTATTCCAAATTCTGACTCCCCAAAATAAATTGCCCTGTCAAACTTTCTTACGTGCTGTTGGCCATGGCTGCCATTAGAATTCACAGCTTAAACAGAGGATTGAGATAGAATCCTACGGCCAAAGACCTAGGGCATCTTTTCATAGACTCAGACTGCAAGCACTGAAAGGGACCTCAGATTGTTTGGTCCAACCCACTCTGCTTTATATATGAAGGTATTGAGACCTAGAGACGTAAAATGATTGCTTAGAATCACAAACAGTTGGCAAACATCAGCCAGGACTCAAACCTAGGCCTTTTGATTCCAACAGAAGGTCCTTTCCATTATACCATATTGCTTTTGTAAATACTGAAACTATTAAATGATAATGCTACTTAGGTGGGAGAGAAGTAAGTGTGGTCAGCATCTTGATGGACAGGACTATCATGCAAAAAACCAAAATAAAATAAAACAAAACAAAAAAACCTTGAGAAGTAGGTGAAAATCAATAAGGTGAATCCTCATTAATATGAGGCCAAAATTTTGAGCTGCCAATCTCTCCCAGCTCCCAAAGCCAGCATAATATTACAGTGAATGTCATCAAATTCCCTTGTACATCCCTGGCCCACACATGTGGAGAATTTAGTTTCCTTCTGAACATCAAATTTAGGATGGGCATCATCAAAAAGAAGGTAGCCAGAATGGCAAAGACCCTCAAGAACATGCCACGTGAGGATTAGCTGAAGGAACTAGGAATATTTAGCCTGGAAAAGAGAAGATTTTGGACAGAATGATATCTATCTTCAAATACTTGCAAGGCTCTTATGTGGAAAATAGATTAGATTCTGTTCGTCCCTATGGGGCTGACACAGGAGTATTGGGTAAAAGTTTTGAAGAGATAAATTTAGACATGATAACAGGAAATGCCTCTTCACAATTAGAGATAACCAAAAGAGAAACTGCATGAAGGGAAGTTATAGAAAGGTTCCTGTCACTGGAATTTTTCAAGCAAAGGTCAGATGACCATTTGTCTTGTGTTACAGAAGCTTTTTTTTTTTCATGAGCAGGACTAGTCATTGAAGCCCCTTTCATTTCTGAAATTCTGTTGCATTTAGGATTAAGTGATTTGCTAACTGTTACGTAGTGTCTGAGGCAGAATCTGAACTCAAGTCTTCTGGACTCCAGGTCCAGGACTCTGTGAACTAATTCTCCTTTTACACAGGCCAAACCCTAAATGACTCAGTTTTGGAGAACTGTTCTATATTATGCAATCAAAAAGGCACACAGATAATCTGAAGAGTGCTCAGATTGAAACAAAGTAATTAAAAGGCTGAAAAGTAAGGCCTTTGGGAAAATATTAAATGAACCAGTACTACTCTAAAGAAGTTTAAGCATGATTTCATAGCCTTTAAATGTTTAGAAGTCTAATATATAGAAAATCGTGACAGCTCCACTAAGCAAAGAACAAAAGGAAAATAGGTTTAAATTGTAGCAAAAAAAAAGTCAGATAAAAGAAAAGAGTTTAGGGTAGGAAAGACTGTTAAACACAAGATTATTAAAACAAGCTATGTAATGCTCTTCTCTAGAGGTCTTTGCAGATAGGTTTGGATTTCATTAGGACTGAATGATTTTAAACATAGTTCTGTCTGAATAAAAGAAGTAGAAGAGAAGAATTCTCAAAATTTTTATCTATTCCTATTATTTACCTTATATTACATTTCTTTTGTTATTTTATGTTATAATATTCCCATGAACTTCCCCATAAGCAACAGGTCCATTAACTGCAATTAGTACATGTCAAACTTATAATTTTAAATCAAATATGAGAAATAACACTAGATCTCAATAATGGCAAAAACTACTCACAATTTCCTTCATAAAAATAAACCCCTGGATTTCCTTTTAACATTTTGTTTCATTAAAACAACTACCTACAGGCAAAGGGCCATATCTTTTGGGAAAACAAGCTACTCCACTGCCAGTCCTTTTAATCATACATGAGCTAATGTCTCCATTAATCAAAATCCCTGCTGCCAGTCAGATTATTTCCTGATTAGCTATTCAAGGCTTGCATGACAGCTCACATTTTATCATCTCTTAAATTTCAACAAAAGAAATTATTTTACTGCTGTTTAACATGTGCATTATTTTTTTTAAAGTACACCCAGTTTTGTTACTTGTTTAGAAACTGCACCACTGAGACCTAAGAAAAACCCTGGCCAACCATTATGTGCACATGGAAGGAGGGCACAGGGGGAGGTTTCTTGCTAAATTTTCAATAAATTTTCCAATAACTTCCAAATGTTTCTGCTTTTCTGCTTTTATTCACACCTGCTGAATAATAACAGCAATAGGATGGATGTGACAGATTTTCTCAGCAATAAGCTAGTTCCTTTACTGGGATAAACTACTTACACTTTGTCATCATTTTTTTATCCACATGAGACCTGAATTATTACTTCATAAAACACTGTGTCTGCTCTATTATCACTTAATCAACATTGGGTAAACATAACCCAAAGCCATGCTGAATACATTAAAAAAGCCCGTTCATTGGTAAAGATATTCACATTTAGGTTTTGGGTTTTTGTTTTTCTTTCGGTACAGTGCACTTTTAAAATAAGCTGTAATTCCACAGGAATGTTGGAAAAATTAGTTTTTAGATGATTCTTACATAAGCCTGATTATGAACACAGCCTATTTGAAAAAAATCAGAATACTATGTTTGATTTCTGATGATAGAAATTTCATTCAAATTTATAATTTTACAGAATTTTTACAATTCTATCATTTGAGAGGCAGAAGAGCCATTACAGATTATATAGTCTAATACCATGATCATTTTTTCACAAACAGGGAGTTCTAACCTAATGACATAACAGTGAGTCGGTATCAGAGCAAGGACTAAAATCTACATCTCCTGTCTTTAAGTTTAACGTTCTTTTATCTGGAGGGGCCCTTAGATGATGTAGTCTACCCCCTTCATTTTAGAGATGAAGAAACAGTAAAAGTGGGAGCAATTTGACCAAGGTTGTATAAATAGGAGGTAGCATAGCTGGGATTCAGAGATAAGCCATCTGACTCAGAATCTATCATTCTTTCTGTTACCAAACTACCCTGTATACCACAATTCATCTCTACTCTAAGGGGAATGATTGAGGAATCCTGATCAATTTCATGATCCTCTGTCAATAAACTCGATGAGATTACATGGTCTGAAGGGCAAAACCTTCCCTTGCTGAAAGGACTAACAGAACTCCTTTGATTAGTCCCCTTTAACTGTGGGTTCCTCCAAGATGATTGGGACTGAGAGTCAGGAGGGATGGACAGACTGACTCTGGTCGCAGTAGCTACTTTTTCACTTTTTAATTTGTGAATGTAAACTATCAAACAGGCTGGGGAAAATGAGCAAACAACAAAAAAGAACTTGAACATAAAAAGCTACTACGGGGGGCAGGGTAAGTTTGTGCAAGACACAAATTCAGAAGAAAATAACAAAATGTCAAAACAGAAAGAAGCAAAATCTCAAAGAAAAAAGTGTGAATTGGACACAAGTTCAACAAGAATTATGGGAAGAGCTAAAAATGATTTTAAAAATCAAATAAAAATGATAGAGGAAAATTTGAGAAAAGAAATGAGAGCTATGCAAGAACATCATGAAAAGACAATTAATACCTTGGTAAAGAAAAACATAAGAAAATCTAACACCTTAAAAAAAAAAAGAATTGGCCAAATGGTAAAAGAGATACAAAATTTCACTGATGAAAAGAACTTAAAAAAAAAGGAATTGGCCAAATGGGAAGAGGTGGTTCAAAAGCTCACTGAAGAAAATAATTCCTTAAAATTAAAATTGGGAAAATGGTAGCTAATGACTCCATAAGACATCAAGAAACAAAACAAAACAGTCAAAAGAATGAAAAAATAGAAGAAAATGTGAAATACCTCTTCAGAAAAACAAGTGACCTGGAAAATAGATTGAGGAGAGATAATTTAAGAATTATTAGAGTATCTGAAAGCCATGATCAAAACAACAATATAGACATCATATTTCAGGAAATTATAAAGGAAAACTGCTCTGACATCCTAGAACTAGAGGGTAAAACAGAAATGGAAAAAATTGACTGATCATCTTCTGAAAGAGTTTTCCAAATGAAAACTCCCAGGAATATTATAGACCAATTCCAGAGCTCCCAGTTCAAATAGAAAGTACTTAAAGCAGCCAGGAAAAAAAAAACATTCAAATTCCATGGAGCCACAGTCAGAATCACACAAGATTTAGCAGTTACTATGTTAAAGAAGCAGAAGGCTTGGAATCCAATATTCTAGAAGGCAAAGGAGCTAGGATTATGCCCAAGAATAATCTACCCAGCAAAACTTAGTATAATCCTTCTGGGGAAAAATGGAAATTTACTGCATTAAAGGACTTTCAAACATTCCTGGGGGAAAGGTCAAAGCAGGACAGAAAATCTGACTTTCAAATACGAGACTCAGAAGCAGCATTGAAAGGTAAACATTAAAGAGAAATCATAAGAGACACGTGATTAAACTATTTACATTCCTATGTGGGAAGATGACACATGTAACTCCTAAAAACATCATTATTAGGGCAGTTAGAAGGACTCTGCATAGAAGGCACGAAAGTGAGTTGATTGTTAGGAAAAACAAAAAAATCTCAAAAAATAATGGATGAGTAAGAAAGAGGAATGCCCTGGGGGAAGGGGAAAGGGAGAGCAAGAATGGGGGAAATTCTCTCTCATAAAAGAGGTGCACAAGGAAGACCTTTTACAGTGGAGGGGCAATTCTTGAAGCTCACTCTCATTCGAATTAGTTGAAAGAAGGAAGGATACATTGGGTATAGACATCTCTTATCTAACAGGGAAGTAGGAGGGGAAAGGAATAAGAGAAATGAGGGGTTACAAAAGGGAAGGCAAATTAAGGGAGGTACTAGTCAGAAGCAAAAGAAAGACTTTTGAGGGGGGACTGGTAAAAAGAGAGGGAGAGAGAAGGATAAACAGGAAAAAATAGGATGCAGGGAAATATATAGTTAGTAATTCTAACTGTGAATATGAATGGAATAAATTCACTCATAAAATGGAAGTGAATAGCAGAATCAACTAGAAACCAGAATCCAACAATTATGTTGGTTACAAGAAACATACCTGAGACAGAGACACAAAGAGTTTTAAAATAAGGGGCTGGATAAGAATATTTTATGCTTTACTTGAAGTAAAAAAAAAGAGAGGGGTAGCAATCATGATCTCAGGCAAGGCAAAAGCAAAAACAGACCTATTTAAAATCTATAAGCAGGAAACTACATCTTGCTAAAAGGTATCATAGACAACGAAGTAATAACAGCACTAAGAATATGTGCGCCAAAAGCAAAGCATACAAATTCTTAAAGGAAGTTAAATGTAATTACCTGAGGCAATAGACAGTAAAATTACACTAGTAGGGGACCTTTCTCCTCTCAGAGCTAGATAAAGCAAACCATAAAATAAATAAGAATGAAGTTAGGGAGGCAAACAGAATTTTAGATAAGTTGATAGATCTCTGGAGAAAACTGAATGGGAATAGAAAGGAGTATACATTTTTTCCTAGCTGCAAATGGAACCTTCACAAAAACTAACCATGTATTAGGGCATGAAAACCTCACAAGCAAATTCAGAAAAGCAGAAATATTAAATGTATCCTTTCAGATTACAATGCAACAAAAGTTATATTCAACAAAGGGTCATGGAAGCAGAAATTAAAAATAAATTGGAAATTAAATTATGTAATCCTAAAGAATGAATGGATCAAAGAACAAATCATAGAAACGATCAATAACTTCATTAAAGATAATGACAACAAAGCCACAACATAGCAAAATTTGTGGGATGTAGTACTTAGTGTGAAATTTATATCTTTAAATGCTTACATCAATAAAAAAAGAGATAGATCAGATTAATGAATTGTGTATGCAAATAAAAAACAACAACTAGGAAAAGTATAAATTAAAAATCCCCAATTAAACACCAAAATGAGAATCATGAAAATCAAAGGAGAGATTAATAAACGTGAAAGTAAAAAATGAATTAATACATTAACCTAGGAGCTGATTTATCTATTTAAAAACAGATAAACCATTGTTAATTTGATTTAAAAAAAAAACTAAATTACCAGTATCAAAAATGAAAAGGGTCAGGGCAGCTAGGTGGCACAGTGGATAGAGCTCCGGCCTTAGAGTCAGTAGGACCTGAGTTCAAATCCAGCCTCAGACACTTAATATTTGCTAGCTGTGTGACCCTGGGCAAGTCACTTAACCCTGATTGCCTCAGCAAAAACAAAAAAAAGAAAGAATAGGGCGAATGCACCACCAATGAAGATGAAATTAAAGTAATTACAAGTTATTTTTCCTAATTATATGCCAGTAAAATTGATAATCTAAGTGAATTGGATATTTACAAAAATATAAATGACTCAGATTAGCAGAAGAGGAAATAGAATATTTAAATAACCTTATCTTAGAAACAGAAATTAAACAAGCCATAAATGAGCTTCCTAAGAAAAAATCCCCAGGACCAAATGGATTTACAAATGAATTCTGCCAAACACTTAAGAAACAATTAATTCCAATATTATATAAGATACATTTGGAAAAAAATAGCTAAAGAAAGAGTCCTACAATATTTCTTTCATGACACAAATATGGTTTTGAGACCTAAACCAGGTGAGTAAAAACTGAGAAACTATAGGCTAATTTCTCTAACAAATACTGATGTAAAAATCTTAAATAAAATATTAGCAAGAAAATTATAGCAATATATCATAAGGACCATACCTATGACTAGGTGAGATTTATATCAGGAATGTAGGGCTGGCTCAATATTAATTGACCATATCAATAAAAATAACAACAAAATCACATGATTATATCAATAGATACAGAAAACGCTTTTGATAAAATACAACACATTCCTATTAAAAATAGAAAGCATAGGAATAAATGGAGCCTTTCTTAAAATAATAAGTAGTACTTATCTCAAATCAAGATCAAGCATTAATCATAAGAAAAACAAACTAGAAACCTTACCAATAAGACCAGGGGTATATCAAAGATGTTCATCATTACCACTATTATTAAATATTGTATTAAAAATTCTAGCTATAGCATTTTACAGATGAGGAAACTGAATTTCAGTGAAGGGCAGTGGAATGCTAGGGAAAAATATAAAGGACGACAAAAACGATGGCTGAGAAAAGAGTTTTCTATAATAGGTCCAATATTAAAGGTCAAAATAAATGAGTGAGTTTTCTGCATTGGCTATGTCAGTTAAACAATTTGGCATATAAAAACCAAAGGAACACTTCTTATTCTTGACAAGGTACCACCATTAGCTCCTCAATCATCCATGTTTACAAACTCCTACTTATCACTGACTCTTTCCTTTTCCATTCAAGCTCTGATGTTCAATCAGTTATTAAATGCTATCAATTCTTTGGTATTTGCTCTTCTTCAAAAAACATTTAAATGTAAAAATACACTTAAATACAAATAAAACAAATATTTGTTTATCTCATCAATATGAATATTTCTTTTTTTGGCAAGACAATTGGAGTTAAATGACTTGCCCCGGGTCACACAGCTAGTAAACGTCAAGTATCTGGTCTCAAATCAAATTTGAACTCAGGTCCTCCTGACTCCAGGGCCGGTGCTCTACCCACTGCGCCACCTAGCTGCCCCTTGAACATTTCTTTAACAAGAAATAGGCTACAGTTTGTCTTCATACTACTTATGAAAAAAATTGCATAGCTAATCAATAAATTAAGTTATCTTGCAAGGGAAAATAATATTCTCCTTAAAGTAACACAGCTTTCAGATCCAATTTACAAATAAATATGTGTACTAATTATAGATTCTCATTCATTAAGCTGAATTGGTAAGAACAACTGAAAAGCTTAATTTGAGTAACTTCGTATACTAGAGGTAAGAAAAAATGTTTAAAAATGCTATCTAATGCATATTTGACACCATTTCAAAGTAAACTACTAATATTAAGCAAATTAAACAACACCAAAGGAAATGCTCAAGACAGTGTGAGTGTCTGGATTAAAGTACTCAAGAGTACCTAGTTTGTAAAAGTTATCCAAATTTCTTCACAAATACACAGATCAAATTCTGATCCCTTTTGTCAACAGCATTTAGCACTGTAAAAATATTAAGTAATCTTACTCAGCCTTCATCCTATGTCTACCTTTCCAAAAAAGAAAATAAATCAGTCTTTAAAACAAAAAACAAAACAAC
Source organism: Vombatus ursinus (assembly GCF_900497805.2). NCBI lineage: Eukaryota > Metazoa > Chordata > Mammalia > Diprotodontia > Vombatidae > Vombatus > Vombatus ursinus. The sequence goes on along the minus strand of NW_020954591.1, from coordinate 15,370,219 downwards.
CCCCCCCAAAAAAAACTCTGCCTCAACTACAAAGATGACAAACTACAACTACAAAGATGACTCATCTATAAATATGGACTTTGTAAACCTGGGTGATGACTGATAGTAAGTGTAGACAAATAAGGAATGGAAACATTATTTTTCTTCAAGATAAAAATTTAGAAACAAAAAGCATGTGCTTCAGATTGCCACTTCCATTATTTTCCATTTACCTTTAAAAGAAAGAAGGAATAAAAATCTGAAAAAGATTCTTATAAAAATTCAAAATTGTATAATTATAATGAATATGCTTGGTCACGTAGAAAAGAAAGAGCATGTAACTCTCCCTTTTTGGCAGAGGTACTGCGGCTATATTGTCAATCAATAAGCACCTAATATGTTCCAGGCATTTTTCTAAGTCCCGAGAAACAAAGACAAAAGTGGAATAATTCCTGCCCTCTAAAAATTCCTATCCTTATATTCTAACCATTCTGTCAGATTTGACACGTTAGTTTTGCTGAACTGCTTTTTGTATTTGTATCCCAGTGTTTAATATGACTGGCACCTAGAAAATATGTAATAAAGGCTTTTTCATTTATTCATTAATTATACTGTTGTCCTATTTTTAGTTTGTAGTCCACTGTAGCCTCTAGATCTTTTTCAGATAAATTGCTACACGGCCAGAGTCTACCCCATCTTGTGCTTGAGCTGAATCTAATGGAAGATTTTACTTGTGTCCACATTAAATTATATCTTATCAGCTCTGATCCAAATGCCAGATCATGGCTCTGTCTTCCTATCCCATATGTTAGCTATGCCTATGTGTGACATGTGTAGATAGGATAAGCGTGCCATTTTTGTCTTTATTAAAGCCAGTGATAATAATAGGAAGCAGCACAGAGCCAAGCACAGGTCTATGATACATTGAGAACTCTGATTAATTTAATAAACATTCTTTGCAGGTCCAGCCTTTTGAATTAGTTTGAAATCCACCCAATTGCACTGTTCAGACCCCATCTCTCCTTTTTTTTTTAAGGACAGCATGAAAAAATTTGTCAAGTTATTTGCTAAAATCTAGGTCCACTGCATCTATAGCATTCCTCTGATCTAGTAGGGATAGGGCTAGAACCTGGGATTTCATTGATATAAGGAACTTCCTGATGAGTGAAAAGGTCCATATCTTTTCCACAACTTGTAGAGAGCTGCCTAGTAGAATGAGAAGTTAAGTGAGTTGCTCAGTCATCTAGCCGATATGTGCCAGAGGCTCCATACTTGCCTTTGCAGCAACCTAGAAAGCCTATCAAAAAGGGATAGATAGGGAGCAGCTAGGTGGTGCGGTGGATAGAGCACCGTTTCTGAAGTCAGGAGGACTTGAGTTCAAATCCGGCCTCAGACCAAACACCTGACACTTACTAGCTGTGTGACCCTGGGCAAGTCACTTAACCCCAATTGCCTAAAAATAAAGAAAAAAGGACAGATATCAAGTTAGTCTTAACAACCTATTCTTGATGATATCACATTCATTCTTTCTGATCACCTCTTTCTTTTCTAAATGCCCCTTCATCATCCTTTCAATAATATATTTTAGAATGTGACTAGGAATTAAGCTCAGTGGTCTATAATTTGTAGGTTCTATTCTTTTCTCTTTTTTTGAAAATTGGGAAACATGCCCTACTCCAATCCTGTTTTACCATTCACACTCTCCATAATCATTCATATATTGCCAATAGCAACCATAATCACAGTATCATTTGTGTCCATGTGAATCACCTTAATCACTCATTAATATTGTGTTTTAAGGTTTGCAAAGAGATTTACAAACATTATCTAACTTGGTCTTCACAACATACCCTATGAAATAGGTACTATTATTATTTCCATTAGGCAGCTTGGTGGCACAGTAGATAGAGCCTTGGGCCTGGAATCAGGAAGCCTTGAATTCAAATCAGTTTTAGACATTTAATAACTATGTGATGCTGGGTCAAGTTACTGAACTTCTGCCTGTCTCAGGCTCAAAATGGGATAATAATAGCACCTACCTTCCAGGGTTATTGTGAGGATCAGATGAGATGATATTTGTAAAATGCTTAGCACCGTGCCTGGCACCCATTAAGTACTTAATTTGGATTTGAATTCAACTTTTTCTCATTCCAAGTCCAGAATCGAATCTACTATGTCACATTGCTTCTGTACCTAGGAGTTGGTAGTAGTCATCTGGTTTGACAAATTCTCTGTTGTTGCTTGGATATATGTCCTGGGAAATCAGTGGATCTTTCTATGCAGTTATCTGGTAGACAAATCATTGCTTCAGTATATCTAAGTGGGGAATCACCAAACATTCCACTCTTATCTTCATCTGACCTTTACTGGATATCTTTGAATAGGAGGATCCATATCATCACCTTAGAGCACAAGTAGCTGACATGAGAAATGGGATAGATAAGGGAAGAGTTGAAGGCAAAAGTTGGAGGTCGTAAACCTGAGTGACTGAATGAAAGATAATAGAATCCTTGATAATAATAACCATTTATATAAGTGAATAAATATAATAAATATATGATAACCATTTATATAAATGATTGCTAACTGATATTGTAAGCTCCCTGCACCTAACACACAAAATTAAATTATTTACTTTATCCTTTAATCATAGGACCTATAACAAAAAATTAATATTTTTGTTCTTTTCTATTCTTTTCTACTTCTCTACTGCCCTTTTCCAGATCTCACTTATTCTAAAAGCTATCTAGTGACTAAGGACAAGAATCTAGAGAATCGCATTGCACTCCCTCACGCTTCTCACTTTAGCCTATCCCCAAAGCCATTATTCAGGAGAGCAAACTCTGTGGAAAAGGTGTCCACCATTGCTGTCACTACCAACATTACCTGCAAAAGTAATGCCACCAAGGGGCAGGGAAGATAATCTAGCTGAAGAACCAAAACACCCTGAGGGAAGAGATGGGGAGTGGCATCTATCAGGCAAGTTAAATCACCACAATCGCTACTATCACCTTACCCTCAATTCCTGGAAAAGATAGCCCAGTTCAAGAGTCCCAGGAAGAGCTGTGCTTTTGCTTCCCCTGGTGACTGGCTCTACTATCAGCCCAGCCCCCAGAGCCTCTAATCAGGAGAGCAGCCCTTTTGGAGAATGGCCTACTATCTCTACCACCATCATAGAAGGCAGATCACCAATGGACAGATAAATCCAGGAGAATCAGGACTAGCATCATCTCCATCCAACAGGGAATAAAGTCTTGTGGAGATACTACCTGGCAACTGTCTCCTCACATACTGTAACCCCTGCCCCCTTGGTAGTCATAGCAACTGGAGACACAGAAAAGAAAATTTTTGCTAAAATCATTAGCATTGCCAAATGGCTCAACAGCAGAAACAGATATGGTTTTAATAATAAAAAAAAATTTGAGAAAATGCATTAATATTTGAATGGCCCTTCTCTCTGATTTGTGGCTGAAATGTCCTGTGTGCTGTCCCCTCCCTCTTTAGAATGTGAGCTCTTGAGAATCAGAACTGCTGTTTTTCTACTTATATTTCTACTTCTTACTATGGTGTTTTGCATATATACATCCCTATTTTTAAAAAATTAACTTTATCATGAAGGTTGCCATCAGCAAACATTAATATTTCAGTACATAAAGAACAAATACGGTTATATATGGAACTGTGAACTTTGGTTACATTGTTGTTCTTGTTCAGTCACGTCTTCGTGATACCATTTGGGGTTTTCTTGGCAGATACTGGAGTGGTTTGCCATTTCCTTCTGCAGCTTATACTACAGATGAGGAAACTGAGGCAAACAAGGTTAAGTAACTTGCCCAGGGTCACACAGCTAGTAAGTGTCTGAGGCCAGATTTGAACTCACAAAGATGAGTCTTCCTGAGTCTAAGCCCCGTACCCTATCCACTGCAACACTTAGCGGCCCTTGCTTACACATAGTTTGATTTTTTTTAAAAAAATCATGTATTAGAGTTGCTTCTTTTTCAGAACACTTAGTTCCTCCTTCTTTGGGTACAGGTGCACTAAGAGGGAACTGACTAGTCCCTAAGAGCCTAACGAACAATGAGATTATCCTAAGGAATACTTTCAATTATTTTTCAAATATCCACAGTAGTATGGTGGCAAAACATTAGGAAACGAGTAAGGTGACCTAGGTTCTAGTTTCAGCTCTGCCAGGAACAGACTGTGTGATATTAGGCAAGTCAGTTAGCTTTTCTATGACTCTGTTTCTTCATCTGTAATATGAAAAGTGTGGACTAGATTATCTCTAAGACCCTTCCCAGTGTAAACTCTCTAATTCACCAATTTTTGTCATAAAAAACCATCTTTACAAGGTACATGAGGGGTTTTTTTTGTAACATGGTTCAAATTTTCTAGGTTTTCTCTAAATTAGAGATACTTGCTAAGCATATACACTAATGATGTAGGGGTATGTACAAATAAATAGTAGGTTAAAAAGGCCAAGTTCTAGTATTTTTCCCATCTTGATACTCTGTCAAATTTGAGCTCTCTCAAATATATTTGATATTCCAAATATTATAAGTCTAGACATAGAAGTCTAAATTTAAGATGGTATGTAATTCTTTGATAGATTATCTATACTATGCAACAATGATTCTTAAACATGGATCTATAAACTTAAAAATATTTTGATAATTGTATTTCAATATAATTAGTTTCCTTTGTAACACTATTATATTTTATGCATTTAAAACATGCTGTGAAGGGGAACATAGGCTTCAGACTGCCAAAGGGGTACATGACACAAAAAAAGCTTAAGATTTAGATGATAGACTTTAGACTTACTTTCTGTGGGCAGTTTTCAATATAGGGACTCTGCCGGACTTAATGGTTTACCCATAACTGAGGCAGCTTGGTAGGAAATTAAATAAGAGCATATTTTCACTGTTTTTGTCATACTTGAGGAAATGAAGGGATTTGAGTCTATCTAGCTTGGATAAATGTTTTCTTTATAAAAGTTAATCTACAATTACATTTAATGTGAAATATTATACAGAAAAATATCCCACATGTTTTTGTTGCTTGAGGAGACTTAATACTTTTTACTTATTATGAGTCCCCTGTGTTAACTTGAAAAATTTCCCCTTTGGGAAGCCTATTCCAGATGATGGCCTACTTAAGCAGTGAGTACTTCCAATTAATTTAGAATATGATTGCTTGTGGCCAGTGAGAATAGGCTGGTTCATTTTTGGTACAGGGCTGCTAGGATTTGTTTAACATTATAAGCATTACTCACTCCATATGTTTGTTTCTTCAGTTCTAACAACAATAGTAAAATTAACAACAATAACAATGCTAGGTTAGGCTTCATGACAATGAACTTCACAAGAATGTCTAAGATACTTGTTAATGCTTCACAAAATATTGTATGGACATTAGCAGGTTTCCACAATGTTCTACTGTAGTATGCTAATATGGTAAGACATTTAAAAATTCCAAGTAGAGTAAAAGCAGACCACCGTGATGAAGAAAAAAGGGTGCATTATTGCTCCTTATCTATCTGCTCCTGACTGTACCTGCATAATCCCAAATCCTGATGTAGATTCACTATGAACGGTAGATGTTTATCCTTGTCCATGATTTAGGAAAAATATAAATTGCTTTCAGTAAAGCAATGAAGGCTGAAGAAAGATTTTTGCATCTTTTAAAAGTCCATCATCTCCTGACAAGACTTCCTGACTAATTCCTATCTCTCCTTCCTTGTCCTCAAAGGGTACTCACATGTGCGAGCATACATAAAGAACCTATGGCTCAACTGTCTGCTCTGGGGGCCACCTGGGCCATTCTTTCCTAATTACAGGTGCATCTTGCTTTTTTTTTTTTTTTAGGCAATTGGGGTTAAGTGACTTGCCTAGGGTCACATAGCTAGTAAGTGTCAAGTGTTTGGTCTGAGGCTGGATTTGAACTCAGGTACTCCTGACTTCAGGGCCGGTGCTCTATCCACTACGCCACCTAGCTGCCTCTGCATCTTGCTTTAAGGAAACTCCTATATGTGATTTATACAAATAAGTTAGGATTTACCATATGATTCCTTTAAATATCAAGCTGCCCTAGGGCACTTTAAAAAATGAGGAAGTTTACAAAAAATAGATTAGGAAAAACAGGTTTCCATGCAACTTCTCAAGATTTTTTAGTCAATGTGCTGAGTTCAAGTGTACCCTACTTCTCCATAGGTGGCTCTCATTTGTTTGTTGGTCTGGGTTCAGATGTACATATGGTGTGACTATAAAGCAATAATACTGATTCCCCATTTGGCTTATGGAAATCAGTCTCATTACCTTAGAGTTGCACCTGGTATTGTCCTGCCTATTTCTTTTATCAAGCAGCCATTTCCTTACAGGATTCAGTCACTGTTCAGGACTAGAGCTATGCACCAGGAATAGGAACCTATGATGGCCACCTTAGAGGCAGCAAGGGAGAGGAAATCTCAGGACCACGGCCAGGAATCAGAAGCCGACTTAGGTAAGGGAAACGTGAACAGTCCAGAGCATATTTAGAGCTAAAATACATAGACAAGTTAATTGAGTCAGAGTCTAGAGACAGAGTAATAAGCCAGAAAAAGTGTGAAGTTTGGAAAAGTAGAATGTCTAAGTTAGAAAGCCATAATAAACCAGCCAAGTAGGAATCTTGGATCATGAGTTCATAGAATTTAGAACAGAAAATCATCTTCCTGACTATCTAGTCCAATCCCTTCATTTTAGGAAAGCTAAAGCTCAAGCAAATTGCCCAAGGTTACACTGGCAATAATTAGCAGAGCTGATCACTTGAATCCAAGTTTTGTGACCTCAGATCCAAATGCTCTTTCTATTAGACTGCGGATTCTAAACCTTCTTTTAAATGTATGGACCCTTTTGGTAGTCCTGTGAAGTCTATGTATTCCTTATCAGAAAAATGCATAAAAGGAACACAAAGGACTATAACGAAAACTAATTATATATTGAAATTAGTTACAGAAAGAAAAAAGATTCCAGGTAAAGAACCTTTGTACTAGTCTATAATTCCTCTTCATTGTCTTTTTAGAAAGAAAGCATTTACGTGGTTTCATGGAAGCACAGGGTTTAGATTGCTAGTTATTCTGCCCTTATTGGTCATACCCAGCAACATGACCAAATCAGTCAGATCCTAAAGAGTTTTAAGCAATGACTAGAATGAACTGATCAGTTCTCAAAGACACTGTTGGCTAAATCACCACCTCCAACTCTTACTCCAATCTCTGAGGTCTTCTAAACTGTTGAAATCCCTTTCAATTGGTATTATAGACAGTAGGTCTCATGATGTTGACCTTCCCATAAAAGATTAGAATAAAGGTCAGAAGATTTCAGTATTTTAAGAGACCTTCTGTCTTACCTAGTCCATCATTTTTTTCCTTTCTTGATTCAGAAGCCTGATACAGAACACTTAGGTATGAATCCACCTTTGTGAGGAGGAAATTAAACAGAAAAACTTCTCCTGGCCCTTCCCTCAAGTAAGTAGCCGTGGATGAATCCTGGACATATGTCCACAGAAGACAAGAAGAAAACCAAACCATGAAAGATATATCAGTGCTTTGCATAGGGTATATTCATTGAGTTATCTTGACTGTCTGATTTCCATCCTAAAGTCCCAGAAACTTGTACCAAGTCTAGACATTAACCTGAAGAAAGAGCGCAAAGTAGAGGCTGAGGTAAGTGTAGGCACAATTAATCTAAATTTTGCAAGTTAGTGAGTTTTGAAAGTATGAACTTTTTTTTTTCAACCTACATTTTTCCAGTCTATCTTTTATTGAGAACATACTATGCACCTTACATTGACATCCTGATATCTCAGGAAGTGACTAAGTTACGAAACCCATCCATCAAAGAGTCTGTCCCCTAATTAATAAAAGTCAAAACTGATGTAGGTGAAGTAACTAGAGAATATGTGGAGTAAAAAGATGAGTTCAAATTCCTCTTCTATAACTTACTCTAAGTGAGTCTTAGAATAAATTACTTAACATCTTTGGACCTCAGTCTCCTCATCTATAACATGATGGGGTTGGATTAAATGAGTTGAAAGGTCTTTTTTACCTCTCAATCTCATATTAAACAAATAACAGAGTACTGAGAAAAGGCACAATCCAAAGACAACACTTTCTACATTAGCATGAATGGGATGGAAAGGGGAGAACACTTAGAAATATACAATCCCACACTGGATAACAAAACCTAGATTTTAACTAATGAATTCACATGTTGGGATTTGTATATGTCCCCTAGCACCTAGCACAGTGCTTTGAACAGAGTAAGCACTTAATAAAGGGCCGAAGAGATGAAGCTAGATCCAAATATTTGCCTGAAAAAACTCAAGAGGAAAACAACTCAGAGACTAATATGTGGTCCCAATCCAAGGTCTAATTGAAAGAGGCTGAGCAGGTCAGAAAATGACTTTTTTAAAAAAATTGACACCAAATGTACAGGAAGAGAATTTTTTTTAAATCCCTGGACAAGTTTATTGAACAGAAGCCCATTTCCCCCACTCCTTTTTACACAAACCCATTTCTGTGTCTAACCAGTGCCAGGAGTCAATTAGAACAGAAGAAAGACTTATTAACTTCATTCATCACTATATAAAACACTATATGTTGTCTTATGTAGGCAGGGTTTTTGCTTCTAACCATTTTTAAGCAAATACATTTAAAATAATTTACTAGAGTTTTAATATTTCATTGTTATTCTTGGGTTAAAAAATTGTTTCCATTTTACTGTTTTCCAGATTTAGTCTCTTAAGGCTGAGTCTGTATGCTGGTCTAGTTGGCTGGCCTTCCATGGATTGCTGCTGATTCTTTAGTTCTCTATTGGCCAGTAAAATATTGATTTTTACAACACACATTGGAGGAGGAAAAAAAATCAATATCCCCTAGACATAGCAGATTGGCAACAAAATAACTGAGATCGATCTGACAACCTTGTATGTAAAACCAACAACTAAGACTATAGGGAGGAGGCTGAATGGGGGCTGAAAGGGCCACAGAAAAGGCAGGATATTGTTGCTTTTTTTTAAAGGAGGCAGCACAGAAGATGGCAAACAGAACATAAGAGAGTCAAGGAAAAACTATATTTTCATATCAAGATGCTCCATAATAGCTGAGTTTTTAGAGGTTGCTGTCATTACTTCAGAATTGTAGAGTTTACAAAAGCTTAGCTTGTTTGTAATAGTCCATTTTCCATTTGAACTCTGCCAATATAAACACAGCTTAGAGAGATGTGACATATGGACAATACTGTACTTGATGCATTTTTGGTGACTTTAATCTGGTTCCTCTGTTTCTAGGATCTTAACATCAAGTACAATCCATCAAGTCCATCCTCATTTTTACAGGGGAGAGGCATTGAGAGATTGAGTGACTTGCTCAAAGTCTGAGCTTATTAATTATTCTGATAAGTAGTTTAAACTTTTCTCTGGCCCTCAGTTGCCTCATCCCATTAGATTGTAAGCTCCCTGAGGGCAAGAACTGTGTGTTTTACCTCTTTTTGAATCTTGAACACTTAGCAAAGTGCCTGGCATATAGTAGGTACTTATAAAATGTTTACTGATTAACTGATCTGTTGATTGGAGAAGAAGGAAAAATCTCTGCTCTACTGATCACATAGGGGTGCAATAGAGGCTCAAGTGAAAAAATGAATGATCAAACATGTGGCATTTCAGATGCTGACAAAATATACTGATAGAGTGTCAAAATAGAATTCAAGAGGAAATTTAGAGTTGGAGAAGAACTCCAACTGGGAGTAGATGAGAAGTAGAAAGAAGAATAACAGAGAAAACAAAGAGTAAGGACTGAGTCAGTGGGCTGTAGTGAAAAGACCCCTGGACTTTGAAGTTTTAGGGCCTGTGTTTGAATACCACTTGTGCTGCTAGCTTGACTTATCTGACATTCAGTTTCTTCACTGTAAAATAAGGAGTTTGGTCTACACGGTCTCTAATGCTCAGCTCTAAATCTGGGTCAGAGAGGTAAATCAAGATAGTCTAATAATACAGAAGTCAAGGAACGAGAGATTTCAAAAAGTAGGACATGATTCTGAAAAACAGATATATTTTGGCACTGTAATGCCTAATTCATACTGTTTTCTTCATATTTTTATAATTTGGGTTACTTAAAGTAGGAATATATGTATGACACAGGTAAAAGAGTGCTCAACTTGAAGTCTCAAGACTTGAGTTCAAATGCTGGGTTCTGGGTCCTGATCATTTAGCTGGATGACTTTGGACAAGTCACTTAAGCAGGAAGACCCATTTCTCAAACTGATTAATGGTTAAAGGATATGAAAAGGTTGTTCTTAGGGGAAGAAATTCAAGCTATCAACAAGCACATGAAAAACAACAACAACAACAACAACAACTGTTCCAAGGTTCTACCTCAAACCCACCAGATTGGCAAAACTGACCAAAAAGGCAAATGTCAAATGTTGAAGGGGTTGTGGGAAATCAGATGCATTGATGCAAGATTAATAGAAATATGAACAGGGATAGCTATTCTGGAAAGCAATTTGGAACAGTGCCCTAAAGTTACTATACTGTGCATACATATCTTCTGATTCAAGGATACTATTACTAGGCTGATGCTGCAAAGAAATCAAAGAAAGAGAAAATGGAATCATGTACAAAAATGTTTACAGTAGCTTACAGTGGTGGCAAAGAACTGGAAACTAAAGAGGTACCCATCAATTGGGGAATGGCTGAACAAATAATGGTACATAAATGAAATGGAATACTATTGTGCTATAAGAAATGATGAAAGGGACAGTTTTGGAGAAACCTAGAAGACATGCATAAACTAATGCAGAGTGAAGTGGGCAGAATCAGGAGAACAATTTATATTTTAACAACATTTTTAAAAAGAATTTGAAAAAATTAGAAACCTTGATCAATGCAGTGATCACCAATGATTCCAGAGGGTTAATGATAAAGACTTCTGCCCAATTCCTGGAAAACAGAAGTGATTGTGATTGACTAAACATGTAATGAAACAAATTTTTAGACATGGAAAGTATGGGAATTTGTTTTTGCTTAACTGTGCATATTTCAAGGATTTGTTTTTGGGTTTTGCAGGGGGTAGGTGAAAGGAGAAAATAGATTGTTAATTTAAAAGATTTTAAAAGCCTTTTACCTTTCAGTTTCCTCACATGTAAAATGAGAGGGTTGGGCCAATTGGCTTCTAAGCTCTCTTCTAGATCTAGATCATAGATTCCAAAATTCTGCTTAGACATCTATTTTATTTTATGTTAAAGAAATATTCTCCTTTGTGATGGCAAAAGCTACCGGGTTTTAAATATTTTTATGCAATTCTGATGGTATTGGAAAATGATCCTTATCAAGAATTACCTAAACAAATTGTAAACATAAACTCCACACACTTAAAAACACTCACTGCCTGAACACTGGACTCTCAATGGGAACTCCATCTCCAGCAATGGATCGTTTTTGTTCACGCACACTAATCACAGCTTACATTTTCATAGGACTTGGTTGGTGGTGTACAGATCACTTTTTTTAATGAGAACTATAATGCCAGCAGCTCACATCTTTGTAGCACTTTGGCACTAAAGCACTTTCCTCAACACAATGCCATGAAGTAAGGAGTGAAAGTATTATCTTCATTTTTTAAATGTAGAAACAAAGCAGATTCTGGAACCAGGGTTTCTGCGTCTAAGTCCACTGGTTTTCCCTCTGTACCAGATGGTCTCTGAATAAATAGGAATGGATTTAAGTCATCCAAAACAAGCAGACCTTCATACAGCCAAGTGCCAAGCTGCATCACAACAAGATCCTCAGTACCTTGTATCAAAGGAAGAAAGCTTTGAGGCTTGTTACACAATTTGAGAACACATTTATGCAGCAAACCTGAGGGACCCGTTGCCATCTGGTCTATCGACTACTAGGTCCATTAGACCTTGTTTCCTTTTCCTTTTTAATCTTGATTTTCAATGTGACCATAAAAAAAATAACAGGGCAATGGGAAGGAAATTAAAATGCCAAAGATGGAAGGTTTAATCTTAGCTCTTAAATCCAAGCTGGATCCATTAGGGACCTGTCACACAGTAGGTGACTGCAAAGCTGCACATGTGCTATATGATTAAGATGAGTTGGAAAAGTATAGTTTTCATTTTAAATTTCCTCATTCAGCATATAAAACTGACTCATAGATATAGAAATCAGGGAAGTAAAGGGTGGAACTGGGGGAGAAACATCTGTTATTATAAATTTGTTACCTACAAAATGAAGCCAAATTTACCTCCTCCTAAAGGGAGATGGGGGGGACATACAGGGGAAAGAAGGCACAGATGCTGACTCTCTAAGGAGGCTTCTAATCAAATTACCTTAAAAAAACTTTTATTCTGACATTACTAGACTATCTGAATACTGGCAAAAAAAATTAGAGGCTCAAAAACGTATTATATATCAGGACACGCATATTACATCTAGAAGAGCAGGTAAAGGTCATCAAGCCCTCTCATTTCACAGATGAAGAAACAGACCCACAACTTATGAGCTGCTATTCATTACACATGATGTCTCTAAGTCATCACTCAACATCCTTCTAAAATATTTTAAATTCTCTAAAATGCAAAAGCCCATAAATTTTATGGCATTCTCCCCCTATCCCAGACCTGTGATGTCATCCACAAAGGTAAGCTCTATTGTGGAAAATCCTTTCACAAAGGCAGAATAGCAACATGTCTACAATGTATAGTCTTAGTTGTCTAGGAACACTGAAAAGATGAGTAACCTGCTAATGGTTACACAGACAGTGTGAGTCAGGGTCAAGATTTAAACCTAGGTCTCCCTGACTTCAAGGTCAGCCCTCTTTCCACTGTGCTTAGGAGCTTCTCAAATGCTATCCTATAATGAAAAAATTGTATGGCTCTTCTTTTCCAGCTAAATTACCATTTTGTGATCTCCTGCCTCTGCACATTTGATAAAGCTATTGCATAGACCAGGGATGTGCTCCTTCATCTCAACCTGTTGAAATCTTTCTCTTCTGAAGAGTCAGCTTCGGCAAAACATCCATGATGTTTCTTTTGATTCCTCCAGCTGAAAACATTTTTTTCCTATTCAAATTTCCTTTGAACTCTTTGGAAGTCTCACTTCCATTCACAAAACATGTATTCTTTAGTGATCACCATATTAAGTCTCTCATGCTTCTCTTGAGTCTTGTGTTTGAATGTCATATTTTTTTAAATTCAATTCTGGTCTTTCATTAGGAATTCTTTAAAGTCCTCTATTTCATTAAACTCCCATTTTTTCTCCTGAAGGATTATACTCATTTTGCTAGTTAGGTTAATATTGGTTATAATTGTAGCTCCTTTGCATTCTGGAATATTGTATTCAAAGCCCCTGTTAAATCTTGTGTGATCCTGACTATAGTTCCATAATATTTGAATTGTTTCTTTTTGGTTACTTGCAGTATTTTCTCCTTGACCTGGGAACTCTGGAATTTTTCCATTTGATTTATTCTGCATTTTAATGAGGGCAGCCTTCAAGCCAGTGAAATCATAACTCTCTGAAGCATATTGTAAGGTGGCTCATGTACAAATACCATTTTATCCCACTCCATCATGTTGCCCCTATTCAAACTATCACTTCCACTGCCCTTCCACCATTACTGACCTGCATTCTGTCTCTGGGCTCCTTAGTTTCGACAAATCACCTTTTGGTTCATCTTGCCAGGGCCAGGTCTTCATGTAACTTCTTGAACTGCTCTCACACCCAAACTCTTTTTAGCTCCTCCTTTTGTATTGTCTTCTCCCATTAGAATGTGAGCTCTCTGAGGGCAAGGGCTGTCTTGTTTTCTTGTGTGTTTATCCTTAGCACTTACAATAGCACTTTTAAATTCTACATCTATAAAACACTATGACGTAGACTAATTTTTAAGCAAGATTATATCATGTAGCTTTAAGTAACTTAATTTGATAGAAGTTAAATAATAATTCTTGTAAAACTAAATGGCAAACCCCACATCCAGTCACTATATTACATAATGATAAAGATATGAATTTCATTTCAATGGTATATATAGCTGTCTTGGGTGAGGAAATTCCTTCTACCAGTGTAGGCTGGCATCCTCTCTATAATTTTAGAGAGTTGCCTCGAGCTCTGAGTGGTTCAGTGACTTTCTGAAGGTCACATAGCCAGTAGTGTCAGGTGGTTTAGTGGAAAGTATGCTAGACTCAGAGTCAGAAAGACATGAATTCAAATCCAGCCTCTGATACTTCCTAGTTGTGTAACCCAGGGTGAGCTACTTAACCACTGTCTGCTTCAGTTTCCTCTACCATAAAATGGGGATAATAACAGCACCTACCTCCCAGCATTGCTGTGAGGACCAAATGAAGGAATAGTTGTAAAGTGCTTTTGCAAGCCTTGTGCTATATTACATATTATGTTATATATTATCATCTTCCTGGCCTCAAGGAGGGTTCTGTATCAATTAGGTTATGATGCCTCTTATATATTAATAAGCTAAATTAAATAAAACAAAGTTCAATTTTAACAACTTGATTCAAGAAAATATAGTTAGTAGCTACAACCCTTGTGCTTCCCAAAAGTATACCTGGTTCTTTTATTTTTCCCCACTGACTTGTCTTTCCTGGAGTTCTTAATTTCATTTGTTAATTCATGGATCAACTTTGATGGTTTTTTTTTTTTCAAGAAGCAGCAGTAGCAGCCTCTTCTGTTCTAAACTCTGAAAGCATTTTCCCAATTCTGCATGACAAATTCACATCATCCTGACTCTCTGTGTTGTTTCAGATAGGAATTAGAGGCAGACTTTTTCTTAAAACAGAAATACTCATGGATTTTCCAAGCATTACCACAATAATGCTCACAACATTTTCTGTATGTACATAAAGGGATTTTGACTTAGAACAAATTTACAGATTAGTCTGCTTTTCAGCAGGTCTCTAGCTAAGCACATTATTCTTAGTGCTATAATGGGAAGCTCAGCCTCCTTTTATAGCCAGAGGCCCTAGACTGGAGTGCTTAATCAAGGCTCCAAAGAGGCCCAAGGCCAGCCCTGAGCCTAAGTCTAAGTAGCTGCCATCAATTCTTCCTGTTACTACTTGAATATTTTCTCTGTAGTTTCTCTAACAAGAGCTCAAGTGTACCCTGCTGAGGATCATGACTGAAATGTTCATACTATAATTCTTGAGATGTTAGGAATGCATCTTTGTACCTACCAAATGAAATATTTTGATGATGGGTATGCTAGACTGATAACCAAATATACCAAATTCTGTAAATATTTTTCCTAATAATAATAATAATGATAAGCATTTATACAGGATATCTCAAAGAGTCTTAGTTCAATTTTGAGCCATTAAAGCTTAAAACTACACTAAGATTTTTGAGATACCCTAAATAAAACTTTAAAGTTTGTGAGGAGCTCTATGAATATTATCTCACTTGATAATAACAACTACTTTCTTAGCTAAGTAGTAAAGGTGCTATTATTTTTAATCTAAGAATGAGGATAGGTATGGCCAGCTAAACTAAGCAGAAGAGGCAGCCCCTGCTTAACACAAAGATGATGAAAGGCTGGCCTACCATAAAATATCATGCACCCCACCCCCACAGGCTGAGAGGGTCCAGAAAAGACAACTTTTACATATAATTTCACTCTATCTTCTCATTCTGTTAGAAGTCTTATTTTTTTTTTTTTTAGTGAGGCAATTGGGGTTAAGTGACTTGCACAAGGTCACACAGCTAGTGCGTGCCAAGTGTTTGGTCTGAGGCCGGATTTGAACTCAGGTCCTCCTCACTTCAGGGCCGGTGCTCTATCCACTGTGCCACCTAGCTGCTCCTGAGAAGTCTTATTTTCAAGGCTGGCCCACATAAGCCTCCATTCCTAGAGAGAGGTAATGAGTTTCTTGACAACTGTCTGCAGTCATTGGCCTCTGGGAGGTGTCCTAACACTCTGGAAGTGAAAAGCATCCTCATTCATTTTGTAAACAAGCGATAACTGAGCAGAAAATCCATTTCTAATGAGTTATTCAATTCATCCTAACATATCTGAAGTCAATGGCTGCATAAAAACATCTGACCACACTGACCAGTATATGACTATATCATATTCAAGTAGAAGAAGTTTGACCTACTACTTTTTTCATTAAGAGATCATGCATTTTAAGAAAAAAGATGACATAGGCGATGACAGGTTGACTGCTTTCCTTTTAAATTACATTCTAATGACAGAAAATAAAACATTATATTGCACTTCACAGAAGGACCATGGCTTTCATCATAGTCTTAAGTGAAGGGAGGTGCCACCTTCAGTGTCCTAGGAGTCTTCAACTGCACAGAATATATCTCTTATCAAAATCTTGGCCTGATGAAATTCAACCTGTTATTTGTTCTATGGGGAAAACCTTACCCCTTTGTACTGCTAATCAATGCCCATTATTGCTTTCAAGACTTATACGAAAACTCATCTCCTAGAGTGTAGCCTTGGATGACTGTATGCTACTCAAACTACTCCTTTAATCTGCCTCCTTAAAGCATCAATATTTTTCTTACTATGCTGCTTTATAGTTCATAGGATCATATAATTTTGTTGCAAGGAAAAGTCTTTCAGATTGTCTAATCCAGAGATTCCTAACTTTTTTTGTGTCATGGATACCTGTGGCAGTCTAGTGAAACCTACAGGATAATTTTCTTTTCAGAATAATGTTTTAAAATACATAAAATGAAACATAACTCACCAAAGGGTTTGTGGCCTATTGGTTACCCTCAACTTGGTTTAGTTTGTCTGCTAAGATGGTTTTACTGGGGTGTGGCCACTGCATCTTCTTGGAACCACAAGTGAGAGCTGGGAGACCAGTTGGATACCAAAGGTAGATCAGCAGCCCTGAAAAAGGTTCAGAAAGCCCTCACACTAGGGGTGCTGGTTCTAAGGCAATAACCTTAAGTATAACTACCATATTTAAACTATGGGATGATGACAGAGAGAATGACCTGATAGAGTGAAAACTGAATAAAGCACTGCATTATTCTGGCACTAAATCAAATATGTATGACTAAGTTGTGTTTCTCCCTCTTCATCCTGTAGTCTTGCTGATCATGGAAAAAGTGCATTAAGAGCAGGAAAAGAGCTATAGATACTGACTTACCTCATGCGAATGCTATAAACAAGGATTTTATAATTCTAACTGTGCTGCTGGTTCCATGAATATTTGGTAATAATACTTTACTTTTATACAACACATTTCATAGAAGACTTCAAAATGTCAGAATCACATTGTCTAACTTAATGTTAATTTTAACCAGGTCTACCCAAGGGTACTGAATTAGCCTTGGGTATGGCTGAGTAGGAGATTTGTAATGGCAAACAAAGTTACATTACAGTACAGGTGTCAAACTCACTTCTGCAAAACTCCCCAAAACACAATACAACATGGATAATATTAATTTGTGGCTTATCTAAATCAATATGTGCTGGCAGGAATATGTTTCTATTTGAGTTTGACACTACTACATTACAATGTGGACTTTCTGAAAATCACTTTACCTTTCCAGGCCTTGATACCCTAACAAGAAGTTAAATAAATCTAATTTAACTTAAACTTTGGGTTTGAATTATTAACTCATTTAAAGACTACTGACTTAACAAAAATTATTCTTAAAACACAAAATGTCATTATATCATGGCCTAAACTCAGAGTTATGATGAAGTCATAAAATTTCATGGACAAAAAGGGCACCTTCAATTTCATCTAGTTCTGCCTCCTCATTTTGCAAGTGAGCAAAAAAATGGCCAGAGTTGGTCAAATCACTTGCCTAAGGTCATGTAGCTAGCTAGTGGCAAAGTTAGAACTAAAGGGGCCACATTTTCAGTGATTGAATTCTCATTTTCTCACATATGAGTGAGATATCGGGGCAGTGCATAAATATATTCCACCTTTCCTTCTCTTGTTCCATTTGCTTCACACAGAGGTGGAAGGGAATGGTCAGAGTTGGGAAAATACCAGTAATGGGAAGGAACCAATTGGATTTTCTTCCTTTTCTTCCAGTCAACCTCAGGTCCTATTCTAAAGTAAACATTGTAACATGACAGTGACATTAATAACAGCAGAATTATACAAACATAATGGGATGAGCTTATATCAGAATAGGTGAGATTGAACTAGACGAGAATACAACGTAAACGGGATTACCTGCTGTGAATGAGCTCTAATAATTTTTTTGGGGGGGGTGTTGTTTGGTTTTGTTGTTTTGTTTTGTTTTTTGCTCAGAAATTCAAGGCATGAAGGAAGGAAGGAATCAAACATTTATTATGTGTCAGGCCTTGTGCTGAATGCTAGGGATACAAATATAAGCAAAAATACAGAGAGTTCCTGACCTCAAGGAGTTTACATTCTCATGGCGAAAGACAATTCATGAAGGGAGATGAAAAGTGGGTGGGGAGAAGTGAAGGTACCCAGCAAGGTGACACAATGGTGAATTTCAGAAACCAGGAACCAGAAGGAGAATGAAGACAGGCAGGCCTGGTCCCCTCCATGA